>NW_016908373.1:151920-154585 GCF_001483705.2 Eufriesea mexicana
GCAGGAATTCAAACCAACGTCCCCCTCCCCACTCTCTCCCTCGCTGGATCTCGTGATCTTCGTTTTATGATCGAATAAAATCAAACGGTCGTCCGAGATCAAACCTCAATCAATATTCTCCGTGGTCCCGTGACCGGGAGAAAATGCTCGCTCGAACGCGATTATTCAAACGATCCCGGTCTTTTAAGCGACGCGACGCGTCTCCTATTCGATCGATTCGGCGTCGTGGTCTATCTTCCGTGGGGCAACGGCGTCGATCGTTCGCCGAGAAATGCTGCTGGCAAACGAATCGAATGAAACGACGCGATTTCTCGCTACGAACGAATGATCGACCGAATTTGTTCTCTGTTTAGCGCTGATCCCCTCCGGTCCCGACCTACAGATTTTTCTAAACAGAGAGCCGTCGGAAAGTTCGCGTGACGCGAGAAATTCTGAATTTTTCTCCAAGTGGAGCAGAAAATAATTCCGAAGATATTTCGTAGCCAAGAGGTGGGGCCATATGAAATTTGTTATTGCAAGAATTTGGGTAATCGTAATTCGCTTTTGACGCATTTTTTCGCATAGAATCGACCCTTGTCTACTTCTACGATATAATACCTCAATTATAATTAGTATCTTTTTGACTGTGTATATATGCTGGGAGATAATAAGGTAAGACAGAGTTTCAATTAATCTCATACGTTGTATTGATTGGAAATAGTAATCCTTTGCGTTTTAAAATTTTTAAATTTATGGCAACTGTGTAATTCTGAAGATGTCCCACTTAGACTGCACGAAAATCAATTTGTTTACCACAGGACAAGGAGTTAACGTGTAAGTTATCTACGAAGACGCGAGCTCTCAAGAACTTCCTTAGTCTATCAGAGATACCGCCATAGTAAAATCATTTAAAGTTTAATCAGTCACGTAGCACTGAAATTCACCTGTCCTACCCGTACATTTTCTTTATCCACTACTCCCATCATTTTCACGAATAAATATAGCAATTGAGTCAGAAACTACCACCAAATTCTTTTACTATGCTTGTAACAACGAATCAATTAAATTGTAAGTATGGTTAAAATCTGAAATCACAAATTCTCTTCGTTACACTTTCACCTTCCAACACGTGTGCGTTGAAAAGACGAATGACTCCTGTTATATCGCATCGGGGTTCTCAGGACTAAAAACATGGACTCCACCTGGACGCCACCTGGCGGCGGCCACAAGTATCAGCGCCCAGTAAATTCCGCAGCAATTCTATCAATTCCTCCACTTCAACGTCAATGTTGCAACAATGAAAATAATTCGAGGACTCTCTATCTGCTTGTATACACCTGGACATCGTCAGAAGGTAAACTACATTCGCCATTTTAGTTTACAGGAACCGTATATCGTCAATAGGTCGTCCTCAATTGGCGACGGTTAATGACGAACCAAATTTCTTGAGGAAGGTTGTGCTTATAGTGGACTGTGTTTTACGTAGTAGTTTCGGATAACTCTTCCGAACTGTTCGAATGATATTGACTGACGGACCTCATCTTCCTCATCTCTCGGTGGTTATATAATGTTCGACTGTCTGCTGATTGGTTGGTATGATGTTGGGGGTGTATGTTAACTTCAGCGTCCTTCGGTGGTGGTGGTTGTTTAAACAATCTAGATAACTGTGCTTGTCGTCTCGAAAGGTGATATATAGTTGTTTGTTACGGATTACCTAAGTGGTGGCTTAGGTGCTAAAGAAATCAGAGGGTGCTGACAGTAAGGATATAAACAGCCTCCTACTTGGGACATTGCGGTCCTAGGGCCGCATCGCTGGTACTTGTGAAACTTCAGAGCCTTCGCAAGGTCTATTCTAAACAAAGGGCCAAACGAAATACCGGGACGACATCCCAAGGATTAACAGGAACTTTTCCCATCATCCCCAATTATCACTCGCATACGAGCCAGCGACAAGCTCCTTAAACGACCCCAAACCATTCGACTTAGCGATCGATCAATCAACGACCGCGACACGTTCCAATTCCCCAAGGTTATCTCTCAGAAATTCTTTTCCTGCACGTCGTGCCCGGACGTGGACCGATCTCGCGACGTGGCAGCAGGGGTTATTGGATCGAAGTGCGGTTAAGCTCGCAGCCGGCTGGCCGGTTCAATTACATCTAACCGAAATCCAGAATAGAAGTCTAATCGGCGGCAATCAGTGTTCGATCCGGCGATTCGACCGGGTGATTAATAACAGGCAATTAGCGTTTCCATATCTAATTATTCACCGTGAACGTCCATTAGCGGAGGTGGGCTAATCGGCGCGGAGCTGAACAAAGACGCGAGAGAAGACACGCTTGGCCCGGCTGATAGCGGATGTCTCGCGGCCCTCAGACCACGGCTCTCGTGCTTCCTCTCCATTACGAGAAGATCGATGGTCTGGCTTCCTTTTTTCGGGAAGCTCGCCCGCGTTTTCTTCGTCTTGCTTCTTTCTCTCTCAGCTGCGTTGACGGATCATTAATTATTCGCATGATGGCAGCTGCGGAATTCGTAGATTCCCCGAGTGGCCCGAGACTCTTTGTACCTATCGCGATCGCAGAGTTACTTAACCCGTTGCCCTGCGATTTCAGTTCCAATGACGAGTGCTATAATCAACGACAGAGTTGGTCACACGTCGAGCCATTTCAACGGAACGCGACGAGGAATA
>NW_016908373.1:155359-172779 GCF_001483705.2 Eufriesea mexicana
GTTGCTATTTCGTGAAATTCCGTGTAATTTCGTTTATAACTGTCAGTTCACGGTCAGTCTTAACATGGAGTGCAAAAATAAGCATTTTCGACACATTTTACTTTTTATTTTCACAAAGGCAAGAATGCGGCTGAGGCTCACAAAGAGATACGAGAAGTTTATGGTGTTGATTGTTTAACAGAACGCACGTGTCAGAATTAGTTTAAAAAATTTCGTTCCGAAGATTTTTCACTGAAAGATACCCACAACGTTCTGGTCGACCTTCTGAGATTTACGCACTTGGTTAAGTTTTTCGCAGATAAGGACCAGAAATTCTATGAGCGCGGGATCATGAAGTTACAAGAAAGATGGCAAAAGGTCATCGAATAGAATGGAAGATATTTGACCGATTAAAGTTCATTTACCGTATAGAGAAAATTAAGTTTTATTTCGCACTAAAGAACCGAAAGTACTTTCTTGCCAAGCCAATATATGTATTTAGCACACTAGCGCCACCTGAAAGAAGCCTCGACAACTAAACCTAACCCCAATTACCCTTGCACCGCAGAGCTAACTATTGACAATATCTATCCAAGAAGCTAAGCTGAATGCCCTGCTGCATTAGCCTTCTCCACCAAACAACCATAACAGCTGGCCACGTTGACTCAATACAGCGGGAATACAGGAAGTCAGAAGCGAACTGATAGCACGGTTCCGTTCGCTGAAACGATCTTTGGAACTATCCTAGCGATTTGTGGCCCGGCGAAAAACCAAGAAGGCCACTTACCCCTGAAATGCTCACGATCCTCGAGAACTCATCCGTTCACCATTGGCCGCGTTATCAAGCTGTTGGCCATTCGACGACCCGTCGTGAAAGGGGTCAATGGCGACTGTTAAACCCGCGATTCGAGATATCCCTGGACGACAGCTGAGACTTTGCATTTCATTGCACGAAACAAGCACACGTAGCTGACGTTCCACGACGACGATCCGGATTGTCTCTCAGTTTAGACATTGGTCATACCAGCGATTCGTCACAGATGGCTCACGTGACCTTCTTAAACGCTCCATCGATGTTTTACGATGTTTTTACATTCGCGAATCTATTCGCGCTGGAACAGGGGAGAATGCGAATGGACGATCGTAAATGTTTATGCGAGTCTTGCTAAACGACGTTACTCGTGTTTATCGAATGATAGCCTGGAGGTCTTTATGGGAGAGTGATGTTGTTAGGTAATTGCTCAGAGACTCGATACTGGCTGGTTCTCGCGTCGGAAGGTGTTTCGGGATCGATCACTGGAGAAATGGACCGATGCATGATGTAGGAAGAGAGCTAGAGTCTTGGGAACGAAACGGGGTTGATACTCTTGGGGTGGTGGTGGATGCTTTGAACACAGTATCCAATCACATCTCTTTCCTCTGTTTTGCTGAGTGGGTTTGGATGTTTGAGGTGACCAGGTGAGCGAGTTTGGATATTTAAGGTGATCGGGAAATGTGTTTAGACATCTCAGGTGCGCAGCTCAGTGGATCTGGGCATGTAGGCTGATCAGATGAGTCGAGTTTAAACGTGAGTATATTTGAACGAGTAGTAAGGTGTACCTAAATAACACTTCATACGAAGATATGTACATGTATGAACATTATATCGCCATTTATTTCATAGGAGTTTGAATTCCATGTTTGCATTCTGTTTCTGAAAATTCTTACAAGAGACAACATTGCCATCTGGTTAAATCATACGAAATTGTCACGAGGAATAAAATACTGACACATAGTGAGAGAAGCAGGTAGAACGAGACGAACAAATAACCGTTAGTTTCAGCATGATTAATCTGTGTATGAAGAGCCAGCGATAGGCGAATTTCGAAAAATATATATCGTGCTTTCTGGTACGTCGAATATCATTTTCATTAGTGTCGATCCCTACTATTCCAATATAAATATTTTCATCCTCAATGAACAGGATAGACACATGTGTTCCCGTATGTCGAGCATCATCCAATCACTAGCGAGAAGTATAGACACGACCCATTCTAGACCAAAGTGATTAACTCCACTTTTATAATCTTTTTTAAATTTGACTCCCGAAGTGCTTCACTGATGCCTGACCTCCGACATTTCCAACAAATTTCCATTTTTTTCACGCAGTTAATCAATTTAAGAGACGAGTGACTCCTACCCGTATATATTTTATAACTCAGGACAATCTTTACTTTTATCTACAGTCATCGATGGAAATATTTTAATTATTTTTCGAATGTCGAATTTTTAAAGAAACTAAGTACACGCGGTCGGCTCAAATTTCGTATACCTTTTTCAGTCTCTCCAAATTTATTTAAAAAAGAATATTGTTTAATTGTACAATCTTACAGGAGCGGCATTCGAAAAGAATAAAAACGTAAAAGTGCAGTACCATAATTTTGCGATCAAGCTATTCTATCGTTTCGAACACCCAATTCCAGAGTCACGGATCCTCGACTGCCATTTTGACCCCTTGCCATGACCTTCTCAGGCTGCAACCGTAATTGGGGCCATGGACATCGAAGACACCTATCAAATTTGCCTTCGTCGATCTCTGAAATCGATTCGAATATTCGAAGCAACCCTAGTCGACGGGAATGCTGTGGGAATCGAACCCTGTCACAGGTCGACGACGTCGTTAGCAAAATCTGAGGGTCGATAATGCGTCGGATCACACGGTCGTCGCGTTATCGCTGACATTAACTTTGCTCGTCGGACGAACGATAGCACGTCGAATCGATAAACCGCGGCAGAACTTTATAGGCGGTCGTATTTCGGCCGGCAAAAATATTTTTCCTCCGCCACTGGAGCCCAAAAGCAGATCGGGCGAATTTATGGCGGCGTAGAAAAATCTGCATCGGTTTGAGCCTGATCTCGACATCGCGATACAACGTATAAATCCGAGTCTCTAGAAACTCGTTAATCCGTCCTGTCGATTTTTTTATTCATTTCGACAGGAGTGTATTCGATTCACAGTTTTCCGTTTTGTCACAAGGAATTAAATGCATTTCACAGGCAAGACGGGTCAGAGGTTGATCCGATGATGTATTAACGGTGTTCACGTGTTGTTTAATGTTCATCGGTGGTGACATGACTATTTTTGCTTCGCCAATATCATACAGGCTGTTCCACTGAAAGATTGATTAATAGATCTTTTCATTCCTCAAATATCCACCATTTTTCTGCTTATATAAACAAAGCAAATATAAAGAATTAAAAAGAAACGAGTTACAACTTTTCCAAATTTTTAAATATTTCAGTAGCCATCCTTCATTATTAGTGGAGATACATCATGGAAAAGTCAGTCAAAATGAAAGAATACGATATTTTGTTTCTGCATTACAAGCTAACCTAATTCGGCACAGATCTTCGAACATAAACGACCAACTTACAAAAACTCTCCAAAAATTCCTGAAAACACATAATCCTCTGCCTACCAGCCAGCACCGAACCATGAAAACATCGTTCCAGCATAAAAGCCGGCAGAATAAATTTTCCAATTTTCCATAAACTTAATTGGGTCAAAATCTTGAAACCAAGTCACCACTCGAGTTCGTGGGAATCCCTCGCGGGGAATACTCTCGGTGGAGCTTCGTGTCCCGACGAGAAGCAGCCTGGGCTCCTGGGCCAGAACTTTCCCTTTAATTGGACGGACGCTCAGGGTAGATAAAAAACCACGAACAAAGGAGGTCGATCAGGTTTTCTTCGCCGTTGCCAGAAACGGCGTTGTGCAGCCGCAGTGGCGAGGGTATGGCGAGGGCAAGAAAAGAAGAAGACTGAAGGCCCGGCTAGCGAGTAAGACGCGGACAAAGAGCGCGGTGGTGGGGGTAACGGAAAGCGCGGAAAGAAAGGCAGTAGGATGGAGGAGTGGGGATGCGTGGAAGAGTGGGGACGGGTGACATTGTAAGCCAGACATTTTCCACTCGATCTGTCAGGCAATCGCTTCGAACTTGGACCTTTGTATTCCCGGAGAGGCGGTTGGTTCCGCGAAGGTTTTGGGGGACGTGAAACGAAACAATGGTCCAGAGGGAAAACACGAAGCGGCGCAAAGGATTGCGTTCGGTTGGTTGGTCAGCGTGGCCAATGGATCGAAATGATATGCACGGGGCGCACCGGCGATGAAAAGAATAACGAGGCCACGGGTAGCAGCAGGTTCTCGACGGTGTCCGTGCCAAAACGGAACAATCGTCCTAGATCCATCGCCGCGAACAATGGAGGCGACGATTTATCGAAGCGACTGGATCCTCTGCCGGCTCCTGACGTCAAAACCTGCCGTGGATCGATTTACGCGCACTTTATGCGCTTGATGTACAACGAAGCCTGGCGTGTACACTCAATGGAGCTGGCCCTGGTGATTCAGTGCCAGAAGACGCGCCGAAATCTGCCGCTACAAGTGTGCCTTCTGAGGGTAGCGTCTGAGTTTGCGCTAGGCACCAATGTGCTACTTATCGAGAAACAAATTTCCCTGGAATTTTTCACAAATTTTTCCACATATCTCATTGGAAGTCTTAGTAACGATTGTTTATTTTTAAATTTAGATAATTTTTAACTTCTTCGTTTGTCCAATAAAAAGATAAGAAACCACCCTTCCGTAAACGCACTCCTAGTACGGAACTCCAAAAAATCACAATATATTCTATCCACCACAATTTTTACAGCATTAACCAACAAATCTTATATCTCCAAGTCCAAGAAGCTAATCTCTCGCATATTTGTCGTAATAAGCAAATTCACTCGTCTATTACCGCCATTTTGTCATTCCGACGAATGACGTCTGTAACAACAGAGTGACGGTGGAACTGAAAAAGCCAAGAGTGACGAGGGTTTCCTCTAATTGCTACACTTGCACGTCGCGACAAACGCCAGGGCCTGCCGGGTCGCCATTATTTGGCCATTCAGAAGAGACGTTGCTGTCGTGATTTAACGCGGGCGCATGTCCACAATGCGTGGCGGCATCAACCCTGTCACGAGTGCAATTTGTCTCAACAATATCGCGCATACAAGCTGACGCAATAAAATTGGAAAGTAATTCAACGATACGTACGATATTCATTATCCGCGTAAATACTGACCGTGGTGGCGCTAGTGAGTTAAGTGGAAAGTCGTCTTAAGGCTACCGGAACGCTTACTCGTGAAAGGATTGACGCCGTACAGCTACAAGGTATCGCGAACATTGCAACAAACATTGAAATGACGTCGAAAACCATTCAGAAACGTCAATGATCGGTACTTATTCTATTAAATCAGTGCAGGGGCTCGTAATAATATCAAATACTAAACTTTGTAACGATTTTGATATACATTGTTGTGTTATAAATAACAATAAACTCGTCCTAGTTGTTAACAGTGCACATCTTTCAACTGCTAAGATTACTGACGAGCAAGTGTAGCCTTTGGGTCCATTAA
Source organism: Eufriesea mexicana (assembly GCF_001483705.2). Taxonomy (NCBI): domain Eukaryota; kingdom Metazoa; phylum Arthropoda; class Insecta; order Hymenoptera; family Apidae; genus Eufriesea; species Eufriesea mexicana. The sequence goes on from NW_016908373.1 coordinate 160,766, forward strand.
GTCACCAGCAAAATCACATTACAAGAGGAAGGTACACTCGAAGTTAGAAGATACAAATAGAATCTTAGAGGTCAGTTTAAAACATCAATGGTGTCCTAGTTATAACTCCTGAATATGAAATATAGGCTAAATAATCCGAGGACCTCATGAGAGCGACGATTCAAGTAGGGAGCTATACGCGTATGTCAGCAGCATCTGACCACCTTGGAATGATTTGTCGTATTCCCCCTGGGACAGACGCGCATTCGTGATGAAAACTGGTCGTGTTTCGTAGACGAAGACCCAGATACTTTCTCCAAGAACCTGGACTTTTATCTATACGAATATATCCTTGGAGATCCATACACAAGACGTGTAATGCTTAAACGAATTTATTAACTGACTCTCGAGGTTTTTGGACGGTCTTTTATAACAGTTGATGAAGAAGAAAGGTTTACAGAATGGAGGTTAGGATTATTTCGACTCTTTTATGCTCATGCGAGTCTCCCTGGCATCGCATTGCGTCGCATAGACAAAAGGTGATTAATATTAGGGTGCAATGCAGTATCGCGCTGCAAAGAAACGAAAATCTCTGCGAGGACCGCCTTCGCATAATTGGCATAGGCCAAGTGTTTCTCTTCAATTTATCGTGCCGTCTCGTCGGCTAATCGGCACGTTTAATCAAAGTGACTTTTCAGGCACGTAGTCACGTAGACAAACAAACCCTTATTCCTCTAGTGGTAATTCGATGAGAACGAAAAGGAGAAGGCCGAACGAGCCACGTTGTCGCGGATGACACTTGCAGGTACTCCAGGTGCTCGTCGAGACCGGTGGCAAACCGAATCGATTTTCTGCCGCCATTTTCTACATTAATATATTTCGATCCTTCTACCACGGTACCGCTCCCGAAAGAACTGACACAAAAATTCTGATTTCAATGAAAGTCTACGTGCACCAATGTATCACAACACTTTGGTAAAAAGCAATAATCCTAGTTTCATTAAATTTGTGAATTTACTTTTAATTCAATTAGGAGCCTATTTGCAATTTAATATTTTTATATTTATTTAATGTTTCATTTCAGTTTTAATATTCATTTAATACACTTTCTAAATATTATAATTATTATATTATGAAATATTAGAACATTTTAATATAACAAAGGTATTCTGTACAATCTGACGAAATGAATAAATTATAGAATAGTGAGATGAAAATGAAAATAAGATTTTTATCAAAAATTTTGTCCACAGAGAAAATTGTTCACATAATTTAATAATATCATAATTATAAAAATCTGTAAATAATATATCTCACTATTTATTTAGCAACAATATATCAACACTTTGGTAGAAAGCAATAATCCTAGTTTCATTAAATTTGTGAATTTACTTTTAATTCAATTAGGAGCCTATTTGCAATTTAATATTTTAATATTTATTTAATGTTTCATTTTAGTTTCAATATTCATTTTAATATTCATTTAATACACCTTATAAATATTATAATTATTATATTATGAAATATTAGAACATTTTAATATAACAAAGGTATTCTGTACAATCTGACGAAATGAATAAATTATAGAATAGTGAGACGAAAATGAAAATAAGATTTTTATCAAAAATTTTGTCCACAGAGAAAATTGCTCACATAATTTAATAATATCATAATTATAAAAATCTATAAATAATATATCTCGCTATTTATTTAAGTCATATTTATTATATTCCAAGTGACCTAATTAACAAATCCCTTCCTACTTCATTTGTCCTATGTGTTATTAATTACCTTATTCATAAAATAATAATTACAAGAAATTTATTGGTAAAGTAAAATCTAATGTAAAATATTTATTAAATAGAATTCGTTTAAATTATTTCAATTATAATCGTGTTTCCGATCGACATAGTTATTGCTACGAATGCTCATCGATAGCTCATCGTTACTCAGAGAAGAGCTTGCTTGTCTAAAATGAAATCAGAGTGCCGTATCTGAAAAATTCGATCGGTCATTGATAGCCTTTCCAGAATAGCCCGTAAGCTTTTTCGAAAACAAACTCGCGCACTTTTGATCGATGCATGCCGACCCACGCCTCCGGCCAGGGTCAGATTATTTATTACACCGCGTCGAAAAATACGCGAAACGTGTGTAAACATCAGTCACGAGCGCCGAAGATTTGCACACGTGACCCGGAGGAACTATGAGCGCTGCGATTCGATGAACCGATTCGCGCGGGACATTTAAATCGTGAAGCGCTCGACGTTTCGAAATTGCTCGCTATCGAACGGCTTCATGCTTTACTAATACCGTGGCGTTTAGTGCTGAGAGTTATGAACCGGAGATCTCCATTTTATGTACGGTTAATCTACTCGTGTTATGATTCGCGCGAGTATTTTTAATATACGTACGTATCGGTATTGGAACATAGATGTACGTGTATTTAAATTTCTACTGTATTGCACTGTACAATATTTCGTTGTGGCCAAATTATACTGCATCGAGTTGAATTAGAACTGTATAATATTGAAATTATATTCTATTGCATCGAATGTAAAATCTATTTAAATTATATTATATTTTATTGAATTAGAAATATATTTAAATTATAATGTATAGTATTCAATATGCATTAAATTAGAATTGTATTGGAGCTGTGGTTATATTGTATTATATTAAAATTATATCCTGTTATATTATATAACAATTCATTAAAACAGTACTGAATTAATTGTATTGTATTAAAATTGTATCACGTTACATTATTTTCAGATAGTATTCTGTAACATTTTATTGCATTACATTTTATTACATCGGTTTGCACCGAGATTGTATCGTATATATTTCATTCTATTGAATTTATACAAAGATACTCACACGCATATCTGCAATATACGTCCAAAACTAGCATCTCTGCTATAAAGCACACTATACACCTATTGAAAACGCGATCCAACGATTCTCAGTCAGTTGAAAAAAAAATTGGCGCAGTTTTTCTTTTGGTTTCGATTGTCTCGTATTTATTTCAAATCGACAGCAGAGTGATATCTTTTATTTTGAAAATTTGGTGAATTGATCGAGACACAAACCATTTTTTGGAACTAGACACAGTGGCTGTATGTCAAGTGTAGTTTTGGCAAGATTTTGAAACGATATTTTATTCTTTTTCTTCGAATTTTGATATTCGCTTTGCAATTTGAAAATATTCTCGCGAAATTAAACTAATATTACAAGGAAAGAATTTTTACATTATATGTTCCTTTTCTTTTATCCCTTAATTCGCCATTATTAATTATTGCAAATACCTTTATACAATGATATGTATGTACATCAAACGATTCTAGAAAAATATTATAGTTAACAAATTATAATTGATCACAGTGTGTCACACATATATAATTTTTAATTAAGAAGAAAGGATTTTTTCACAAAAGTATATGCGTATTATAGGAATAATACGAAAACTCCATAACAAAATGAAATGCAACTGGATATTACAGTCTTTGTTTCTCTAGCATGGTTAATCCGGAAAAAGCTATTAATACATGTATCGTGCAGTGCAGTGCAGATTTGGTAAAGATTGCTTCAACAGATCTCTGGAAAAGGAATGATACAAAAGCGCGGGAAATTTCGCCATATTTGAAAACACCAAAACGAAGATGTCACGAATATTTAAAACAACCGAAAGGTCTAATTATAGATATCAACGAATAGCCATATTTATTGGAAGTTGTCGATACAATTAAATTTGGTATCGAATAAAATTGCTCGAAATTAATGAAATTCCTTCTCGAGCGGGCATACGTATAAACGAGTACGCTGCAAATTTAATACCTCTCGATAGAATCAATTTTTCTATGTAATTTGGAAAGAATTTGGTCGAAAACGGTAGCTAAATTGAATTAATTCTTAAATACGTTTCACCTAACCTAACCTCACTTCCGTCGCTGATTGCCTTTTACAATACGTTTCACTTGTCATTCCTCATTCCTCGAAGCTTTGTCAATTATACTCGCGTAATTCATACAGTCATTCCTAATAAATATTTCTAACAAATTACAGAAATTGTACTCGACGTTCTGGGACATATATCTATGAAAAATTTTTCTCGCGTCGTAATACATATAATTCATAAATAATTTTCTTCTTCCTCTTTTCTCAACACTATATTATACGAGATATATAAAAGAATTTTAAATTTGTAATTTTATTTTCAGTAACTGAGAGTAAAATAGAAATTTGGATATCCAATTTCTAATTTTGTTACAGAAAAGTGTGAAGACAAATTTAGAACGTCTAATTTTAATTTTACTAATACAGATGCAGGAAAAGAATTTTAAATTTTTAATTTTATATTTAATAACAGAGAGTCAAAACAAAATTTAGATATCCGATTTCTAGTTTTATTATTTATTTAGACGTCACATTTTAAATAATAGGGTCAAAAAAAATTTGGATATCCGATTTCTAATTTTGTTACAAAAAGGTGTGAAGACAAATTTAGAACGTCTAATTTTAATTTTACTAATACAGATCCAGGAAAAGAATTTTAAATTTCTAATTTTATTTTCAATAACAGAGAGTCAAAAAAAATGTAGATATCCGATTTCTAGTTTTATTATTTATTTAGACGTCACATTTTTAATAACAGGGAGTCAAAAAATAATTTAGATATCCAATTTCTAATTTTATTGTGGAAAGGTGTGAAGAAGAATTTAGAACGTCTAATTTTAATTTTACCAATAAAGATAACTAACTTCGTTATTTACAAATGATGTAATTAAGATGATCTCATTAACACAAATCATGCACCTTAAGGAATTTACCAAAGAACCTCAATCCCCTACAGTATAACTTTAAAGTTACATACCTATATTCCCATCTTCCAATATTTCAAAAATTTTTATTTTCAATAATTTCTAATTTCTCTGATGCATATTCACGTTTCTGATATTTTACTTAATGTATATATATTATTACTAAATAAAATTTTTCAAACTCATCAATGTTAAGAACAAAGATCTCAATTTTGTTCAAATACACACATACGAATACGTATTGCAGAGGGCTCCACCGTATATTACGCAGTGAAGTCGCTGAAAGGAGCGAGAAAAAAGGGAAGGAAAAAGGAGAGAGAATAAATTTTCGAGCCGATAAACTTCTATGCCTGAGAGAACAGCTGTCTTATTTAATTAAACCGACAACGTAGCTACTGACGATGCTTCACCTGTTCGTCGCGAATCGCGAGACGATATTATGAATTAAATTCTGGGCCAGGTTATGACGAGCAGGCTGAATTTCTGGCTCGTTTCATCAGCTAATTGAATAATATTTTTTGGCTCCCTGCCTTTTGTTCCTTTCTGCTCGTTCACCATTCTGCATTGACGTATAAATCACACAAATGCCACGCTCTAGTCTGTTTTCGCTTCAACGCAGATAATGCGTGTTGCGTTCAATCGTGGATTATGTAAAACCGATATGCCGAATTTGGAGAGACAGAAGAACACCATGTTTACCTATATTTTTATATTTTTATATATATATCTTTTCCTTTTTTAAAAATTCGAGAACAAATATCGGGTTCCTTTTCCTTTGGTCGTCCCTGATTAACAATGCGCGATCGATCGTGATTCTTTTGATATTATTTTACGAATTGGAAACATTGTCTTTCGATGAAAGAATTATTCTTTATGGGTGGGAATATTCTAAAGAAATTTTTATGGGAAGCAGTGTTTATTGTGCGGTTTAGAGCTTTCGTGTTTGACGTGAGCGGCGTGGAATAAACCGAATAACGTTGTTTCGTGATATAATCTGGCAAATGGAATAGAAGCAATTGTGTACACGCCGAAATTTCAGCCGAAGCGTTCCAATTTACGAAGGTTCCCGTAGTGGTATAAACAGGGGGGAGAAATGATTTCTAGATAGCAATAAACGAGTAATTAAATTTATTCGACGAATAATCAATATTAATTTGTAATAATTAGTTCTCTCGAAAATAGTTCACAGATAGATGCAAAAATAAATTATTCAGAGCCAATCGCTCGGACTGGATTGGAAATAAAAATTTAATACGAAATAATACCCGTATTGTGCATAGCAGATAAAAGTTCTATTAAATTTTAATTTACAAGTTTATATTTATTTATAAGAAACATCTAGAGACACTGTTCAGAAATTTGTGGAATAAGTCATAGTTCTATACCTATTACTTTAGAAAGAACATCAATAAAATATTTTATAAATTGAATTAAAAATAAAATTTAATTTAAAAATCAGTTAAATTTTATAACATTAAATTGTCAATTTAAAATTGATATTAGAATATTATTTTTAATATTTTTTCATTAAATGTCCTAAGTTTAAAGAATTGATTTTTTGAATCAAATATAGTAATAAATGATTTTAATGAAAAATTAATTCCACAAATAATAGCAATTAAATGATTAACAATTTTTTTATGTTTAATAAATTGAATATACATAATAATTAATGTAAGCTTTATATTAATTGATTTAAATTTAAATAAAATAATGACAATAAAAAAATGGAAATTAATTTTATAAATTTATTTCAAATATTTGATCCAATAACTGATATAAATTATTTTTCAAATTTATTTGAAAAATAATAATTGAACACACCGTCTGATACTACACATAACCTAACCTAATAGAATGAAATTATTACAACGTGATCACTAGAAAATTAAACGTTTCAAAAATTTGCAGTAAAATAGACCTAACATCCCACTAGTGCTTTCACTAACTCACGATCAGTTAATTCTGCTCGTCTGAAAGCAGACCTCAGCAAATTCAACCCTCACTTTTCTAGATCAAAAACAAAATTCTTTATTCTGATAAAAAATTTCGGAAGAAAAATAATTGCACGAACAGCAATTAACTAATACCTACACGGATGTGTTCTATCGACACCACGGCCAGCTTTCTTATCACGGGTAGCCTGGATTCGATGCAGATCGCGCTGCTAGGTCTAACCCGGCGCTAGGCAAGGAATCTTGGCGCGGGTCCCATTGAAATTATTTTCCAGTGGAGTTAACGGGACGCGACGACGCTGGAATCTGATGCACCGTGCCGTGTACCCTGCTCCTGATAATGAAACAATTTTCCAGCGGCCGTAAAAACCGACGCGGTAGACTGCGCCCGGTCTGGAAGCAGCTGCGAAGCGCGCTGCTTCCGAATGCTCCTTTATTCCAGTTAACGGCGGGGTTAAGTCGGCCAGCGCTTGTTCAGGGGTAGTTTTTAACGTTATCGGGCAATGTCGTTAAGAAGGATGGCTTAAATGGTGTTTGTTACGATTAGTTGGACGAAATTTCCCTGCAACGTTCAGACGATCCTTCGAGACAAAAGTCTGGCGGGGGCTAGGTACGCGTGAAGCAAACAAAGCATGATATTCAGGCTAACTCGCGATTAACTAGAGCTTTGCGAAGAATATTCCGTTTTGCGAACTCTGTGATGTTGAATTTCATCTAATTGGGGAAGAAATTTACTATATTTCGAAGCTGGCTGATAGAGAGTAGACGTAGGGTGATGATGAGTTTGGTAGATGATCAAGAAGGTAACGGAAAGGATTTTTGTTGTAAAATAAAAATATTTTCTGTTAAATGGAATGTTTTTCTAGGATAGAAAATGGGGTGAAATGGAATTGAATTGGCGTGAAATGGAGTCTTTGGCACACCGATGCACCCTCTGGCATAGGAACGGCCTGAACCCTCGTGCCAGAGACCTTATTTGGCGCCAAGGGGTTAATAACGATTGAGCCACGAACGATTTACATAATGCAGTCTTATAACTTGAAAATAAGAATCAAGCAGTCCACTTGCCAGATATCCTACCTGCAATTACCAACGAACGAAAACAAAAAAAATAGCTGCCATTTAACACTACCCCTATGGACCTAACATGTATATACCTAGATACAGTTCACAAACAATATTAATTGTAATAATCTATCAAAAATAAATAGACATACATATAATTGTATATTTTTGTCTCTATAAAGAATGAAAAATTGAATAAATAAATGAAGAATTTATATCTCAATAATTCTACTAACTGGAAACTACAAAGAATTGTATGTAATTAATGAAAGCATGGGATCTTCAGTTGGATGAAAGTTAAAATGAAAAATCTAGGACCAGACATTGTGATCTCTAATTCTCCCGACTTAGGTATGCCTAACTTGACGTGCTAATACTCTATTCTCTTCTAAACGTCACCCAGCTCGGATGTGTCAACCCACAGCGAAAAGAGAAGAACAGTGGTACTCATAAGCGTTGAGTCACTTAAAATTTCCAGCCCACAACCCCAGCCTCCCTAAACTCTTGGGACTAACGCTACAGAGGCAGTGAGTCCTCTCGAAGGAGCATCGTTACAACGTATCCTCGTTCATTCCTCTTTCTCCCCGTCTTCCGCGTTCTATCACCCAGGGAACCCAATAGGAAAACAAGGCAGGTACACCCTGTCCTAACATCTCCAGCCCCATTGCTTCGTCACACCATGCCCACTGGGCTTTGTTCAACTTACTATTACCTTCTTTCCCTCTCTCTCTCCCTTTGTCCTCTTTTCATCTTCTCCTGTTCACGAGGCAAGTCGAATCGACACAAATCTCACCTTGTCTACCTTCCCAGCCGACCCTGTTCCTCTATACTTTCCTATAACGAGTGCAGCTTAATGCCTCTAGCGTTACGCATGGAGACATCGAGATCGTCATGTAGCACTAGAGTCTGGGCTCCTGATATCTCCAGAAAGCAGAATTGGGATCAGTGTTGGGATATCGTCACAGAAATTCTGTTCTCTTGATAAACGAATTTAAACTACTCCTTTGTAAGCATGGCGTAGGGCTGAGGTTTGGGTAACTCTAGGAGGAGCAAGGATCCTCATTCTGAGACCAGACACACTCGTCAGGTGACCAAAAGCTCGATGACGTCACGAGTCAGTGAGGGAAATTGAAGTGACGTCGCGTCCAGCGTCATGGCTATGGTATTCATAGAAGCTACTAGTAGATGGCGCTGCAGAATTCGCGAAGATAAGCTTCGGATAACGGTGTGAAATTGGCGAAAGTGGCGGAGGCATTGCGAGAAATCAATCGGAAATGCTCCGAGTGAGATTACTTCGGACAAAATCGCATTCGCCAGTGGGCTACATTCAAAGGATGCCCACATCTCCGATATTTCTCCACGATCGTACCGGTGTTACCGCGTTCGCTGACGCTGTTTGCCAAGGAACCAGAGGTATCGGTCGAACGAGGTGGACGATGGGGCGAGTAAACGGACACCTCTGTGAGCGGATCTCACTCGTGATCCCGATCCTGACCTTCCAATTATTTCTAGAACTGGTCAACGTGGTCCAGCCGGATATCAAGGTGTTATTTCGCTGCTGGTATTATTAGCGTCGTCTCCAGATGCTGACGGAAGTGATTGTCAAGAACGAACGCGTCAGCTCGTGACACTGCGAGCGCATCGATCCCCTGGACTTGTTAATTCGTCGACAATTTTGCTCTCGAAACTCAGGCTGACGTGTAAGCGACTTCGCAATGGAAACTTGGAAATAATTTAGTGGGTTGGCTCGACGCTGGCCCCGGCCACCGCAGGTCATCGTGTCAACGACTTCGGGTAACAATATTGCGAATCTACGCTCTGCTGGCGATCCTGACTATTTTCGACTAACTGATCCATGCTGAATCGAACTCGTTAGGCGGTCATTTATCATTTACGCGTTTCTTGTAGACGCTATTCATTTCTTTCTGCACGAGATTCTGTCATTTTTATTAACGATCAGAATAACTAACGTACTTTAGCCAATTTGCTGAATTTAAATACGATTCTACGCTTATGCACAGGATGCAGAATTGGAATCTATAAACAACTTAGATTCAAATGGATAATATACAGAGCAGTAGTCATTATACCACTTGAATCTTTGTCTGAATTATCGCATTTATTGTACAGAATAATGTTTTATACGAACGGTGTTTGGTATGAAGAGGAGCATACGATGCAATGATCATTTTTGTCGTAATAAATAAACAGCACGTTAAGAAAATTCGAAAATTCATTATCACGAGTGTTCAGGAATTTCGAAAGTGTCGAACGATCTCTGAATTGTGTAATTTTCCTCTGCCATTTATTACGAAAGAACTGTTTCCCTTTGGAGCAAAAAATCTTTTCTACTGCATAAATATCTGTGTCGTTGAAGAAAAAAATTCCAGAGAAAAAGTATCGAACCTCGTCGCTGCGGGAGATTATATTTTTTCCTGGACCAAACGCGTTTCGTCTGCCATGGAACTACCAGCAGAAGGAATCACTTTGTCCACGGTGCAGGTGGGACACGAGAGATAAAGGAGGTTCAGGACGAGGGAAAAATAGAATCCTTGAGGGAAGGTTTCCCCACTCGGCTCTATTAAATTAACAGCATTAATCCTTCGCGCAGGGAATATCGACCGGGTCCATTCGTTTGTGTTCTCTCGGTACGAGCATTGTTTGCGCACACGCCGGGGCTAGCCTTATCTGTATGTTGATTGCGTAAATTCAATCCCCTGGTAAAACGGCGGGACGAAATAAGGGGTTAGGTAATTCCTGGGCGACGGCCACCCAGGTGAAACAGTGAATTTAACCGTCGCGACCCGTTAAACCGGGGATCGAGCATTTCGCGATTTTACACGTCACTATTCCGCGGACTATTAACGCTAAGCCTACCACGGTCATATAACAGGTGAATGGAAAAGAAGTAGAATTTCAAGCTATTGAAATTCTGATTTCCACTGTAGAGTGACTGGGGATATCTGGATCGATAGTCGCTTTTCGATCGTTGATAATCTTGCAAATTCATGCAAGCTCTTGCGAAGTAACACGAATGGCTAATTTCATCAGACCGGTTGTAAAGATCATTTTCAAGAATGTCCTTTAACCTTCAACTGGTGACATGACGTCAAATTAAAATTATAAAAATCAATAATATAAAAAATATTCCAATTTCAAATGAAATTATTTGAGAAATTGAACGAATAGAACCTAATATTGATTAAATATTATTAGAGAATCATCCAATTATAAAAATAGGAAATCGATGATGCGTGTAGAATTACTCTACTTGCCCTAAAATTCAAAAGAAATAACTTCACTTCGATCACCAATTACAAATATACTTTTCATTTATAAATTAAGGAATAAATAACAAATAATAAATACTATATTGTATATATATACTATAACATGCCGTATATTAAAAAAAAAAAAATAATAATTTCACTTTAATCGCAAGAAAAAATATATCTTTTTATTTGTAAATAATCGTGGTTTAATAAAATTACGATGTAAATAATATAGAAATAAATATTATATGTATAAAAATACGTCAACAATTGAAGGTTAGAGATCGTCTCGAACCCATGAGTTAGAGAATTATCAAAAAATCTGCTTCCTCTACGTTCGTTTCACGGTGAAATTGCTGGAAAAATGACTAGCCAGTTCAGAGTTCTTTATCGAATTAGCAGGAGCGAAACGCGAGAACTTTCTAATTTGTAATCCCGCGCGCTCTGTGGGAGCAATGGCGTCCGACCCAGGCTTACTCGTAGTCGAGATAGCGAATTGAAGTTGACACGGCATTGTCCGCCTTTGAGGAAAACATCGAAATATCCCGAGCAAACATTTCAAAACTATCGCGTCCCCAGCGTGTGCAATCAAAATACTGATACCCATTTTCGATGAGCTCTATTCTCTCCAAGACAACCACCTCAAAGGAATGACAAGTTTTTAGGTTATATTTTTCCAGATGTAAAAGAGATATACGCGATTCTTCGAAATTGGAATTAAACTTCCAATGGCGTCGTGATGCTTGCAAATATGGTACGCCATCTACGATGCAACTGTGTTAAGTAAAAATTAATAAAAATTAATAAGAATAATATGCAATAATATGCAGTTTGTAGCAGAATAGTAATTTGAAATAATAGATACTGCTATAAATATTCGAATATTTTTATTTTTGATGTTATAATACAAATTTAAATGGACACAC
>NW_016908373.1:174757-185423 GCF_001483705.2 Eufriesea mexicana
AGAATTTCTGGTCCTTATCTGCAAAAAACTTAACCAAGTGCGTAAATCTCAGAAGGTCGACCAGAACGTTGTGGGTATCTTTCAGTGAAAAATCTTCGGAACGAAATTTTTTAAACTAATTCTGACACGTGCGTTCTGTTAAACAATCAACACCATAAACTTCTCGTATCTCTTTGTGAGCCTCAGCCGCATTCTTGCCTTTATGAAAATAAAAAAGTAAAATGTGTCGAAAATGCTTATTTTTGCACTCCATGTTAAGACTGACCGTGAGCTGACAGTTATAAACGAAATTACACGGAATTTCACGAAATAGCAGCCTAAAGGTATCGACTGCCACATCTCAAAAGAAAAAATTCTAACATTGACAAAAGAATAACTTAACAAGCATAACATTATTTACTGATGCGAACCGAAATTACTTTCTTGCCAACCCAATAATTCGTTAAACTTCCTTTCCCTTCTCCCAAATTATGATAAATATAATCGCGATTAACTTCCTTAAATATTAATAAACGGCAAGTTGAACAACTCGCGACTAATTTCGATAATTCGGAAAAATACGCAGGAGCAGGAGAAGTATAGAGCCCAAGTTCGCGACAAATACGATTTCTAATTGAATCGGCTAATCGAAAGATCCTCTGCCTTCTCTCCACGCCCCGACAAGCACTCCGTTGGCCAGCGGCCGCAGTTTGTCCCAGTTCTTTGATTTAGTTCACGGTCTGCGCAATTCCTCGCGACTCTTTACCCGAAACGTATTCAATTCGTCGCTATCTCGTCATTTATTGCTCAGCCAGCTTATTGTCAACAAAATATCCGGCGACCTTATTACAGTGAAAATACCCGGCCGGTCCTGGCTCCGCGGCGATACCATTTCCGGCAAAGAATTAAACGAAAGAAAGTTTTCTCTATCTTTCGCCGGCCGGTATCGATGCGGCAGTAATTAGAGTGTGGAGCTCGTTATTTCTTGCCTTCACGAACGAGCTCCGCTCCATTGCGACGTAATAATTTCTTGTTCGCATGCCGAAAGCACTTTGACAACGGCTTTTGTTGCCGATTCACGGCGGCCACAATGCGCAACCTCCCGCGGAAGAAATGACATTTCTGCCCGGTGGAACCGTGCGATAAAGGGGGCCGCGGGAGACATTGTTCCGCCATGTATACGATGATTCGAGGAGGTAGCGCACGAGGGCACTGCGGTCGCCGCCGCGGGACTCCGCGTCACGCGGAATTAACGTCGCCGTGATTGTCTCGAATGAAAGAATAGAACTGGTATTTTTCCTGGTTAAAGAAGCCGCGGATAGGCTTGGAAAGTATTAACGCAGCTGGAATTTATCGATGTGGCGTAAAGGAATGATTCAAGCGTAGAACTGCCACGATATTTTGTTTCCAGAGGTAATTCAGATTGTGTCCGCGTGCAATGCTATCTTGCGGCAGGAGTCAGTAACTATTCAGTAATTGACAGGTTACACGTTATAAACTATCCATTTATTGAAAATTTTTGGAATTTCATTTTGTGATATGATGAGATAGCAATCTGGATTGCAATTTATTATCTATTCGTTTACGTTCCTAAACAGTTTACTGACTCGTAAATTTTTGCTGACGATATTACATAAGTTAACTGTGCAAATTGAAAGCTTTTAACGAAGTGACCGGTTTTTAATTTTCTACGGTTGTTAAATACTTGTAACCGACTTTTATGAGATTAGTATTAAATTCTGATAAGGTGGGAAGTTTCGGACACCTATAACGTAATTAGAATTACACACAACTGTTACCAGTTAATCCTTTCACTAGCGAGCGTTTTAAGGCAGCCTTAAGACGCTTTGCTGTTTAACTCACTAGCGCCACCGCGGCTCATATCTACGATAAATGTATTCTAAGCAATTTCCTTCCTACTACGTGTGTCATGTTGACAACCGAAACAATTAAGGTATATATTACAAGTTAACAGTTCTAACGTCAAAGTGGAACTCTGATTGAAGCGAAACGAACATTGGCATAATAAAAGTGAGCATTTTATTAATAAAATTATTAAAATAGTGCATTTGTAATATATCTAGAACATATTCCAGCAGCACGATTATTAAATTGACTTATACCTTGAAATTAATCTCGTTTATAGCAACAAGATGACAAACGGCCAATAAAATATATCCAACGAGCCAAAGGATAATAATTTAGAAAATCGCGCCATACCGTCGTTATACCAGAATCGCGCAACGTATTGCCCTCAGTGCAGAGTTATTATAACAAGATCGATTACGAGTGTTACGGCGTCGCGATGTTAACAAGCGTCGTAAATTATTGCAAATTCCGGTCGGATTACCTTAAACTATACGATAACCGGGAACGGAAAGAAGGATATACGCGGCTGGCGGAAAAATGGAGTACTAAAACAGAATAACGGTGCATCCGTGAAATATTGCAAAAGCGGTTTAATGTATCATCTTCGCCGTATCAGCGCCGTTTTAACGCGGCAATAATAAATTTTATTTCCATTATTCCACCGGTTTCCGTGTCGGAATCTTGCAACTTTGATTTCATATTTCGCGCCATGTTTCTCTTCTTTCACGCTTTTTACGTGCCACCATTTCAATTACCATTCACGGTGTACACGGTGTACACTCGTGCATATGTCTTTCTCGAAAAGTTTTACGACGGTTCGGCAACCGTGCCGAATGGCCGGGGGAAATAAATTTTGAGAAATGTCGTTCTCAATTCTTGGTAAACTCGTGGAACAAAAAGTTGAATGAATCGTTTTTATGTTTTTACGTTTTGTTTTCGTTGCGAATAAATAATGGCTATTTCCCGGAATTATAGAGAATCGGCGCTCGTTTTTATCAAATAAAATTACGCGAGCATGGGTGATGGTTGAAATATCGGTAAACGTATCAGTGCGCACGAATATAATGTTGCTGCAACTATCGACGAACTTGTCAATGTCCAATACATTTATGTATGGTAAACTAATATGGTAACAACGAACGCTTTTCTCTGCCTCCTTGAAATTCGTGCAATTTCACTGAAAGCTGCTGACAAATTAATTTATTCCAACCATTTGTCTCCTGTCTCGTAGTTCATGGTTGACACCAAGTCGTCCTTAAAATAGTTTCAGCAATGCCAATATTCTTTTCTTGTGTTTTTACTATTACGGAAATTTGAAATCTACGTAAATTTTACTAATTTTAGACATTTAATAATAAACTATTCGTGTATAGTTATCGCAAAATGTATGGAATATTTACCATACTGGGTTTAATTAACAATAATTAAAGAAAGAAATTTAATAATAAACTATTCGTTTATAGTTATCGCAAAATGTATGGAATATTTACCATACTGGGTTTAATTAACAATAATTAAAGAACATAAAATTGAAGTATTAGGTCGGCAACTAAGTGATTGCGGATTTTAAATAAGAAGGAAAATACAAAATTTTTTGGTGAATCTCAGATTTTGGTATCGTCTAGGCTGGTTCATCTTGTATCACCCACGATCTTTTCCGATTAACGTTGTTATAAACTATCCACTTTTCGTCACCAGTTATCAGTCGTTTCAGAAATCGATCAATTTCGTTGCGTTTCAGAAGCGAATCGCAGATGCTAATGCGTTGCGTCAAATGAATTTCCTTAAGCGGATGAGGGATCCATAAACCGAGTTTCTTGACATAGCCAAGCCGTTTTAATTTCTTTTGAATGCATGTATGCGATACATTGAGCTTTTCTGCAATCTCACGTGTTGTGCTATGCCGATCTGAATCGATAATGGCCTTGATATGGGTCTCATCAACTTCAACTGGACAGCCAGATTGTTGCGCATTTTTCAGTGAAAAATCACCAGAATGAAATTTGGCAAACCAATTTTGACACTGTCTTTCTTTCAAGGCTTCATTCCCATATACGGCGCATAACTTCTTGCGTGCTTGCGACGCGTTCTTGCCTTTTCGGAAATAAAACGATAAAATATGTCCGAAATGCGCGTCTTGCTCTTCCATTTTTAAATTGAGATAAAAACGAAACTAAATAACTAATCGATACAATTTTTCAACTAAATTAAAGGCGGAAGTCCAAACAGCAAGAAAACGGTATAAGTTAGGTGCCTTGAACACGTTGAAAGAACAAAAGAACGTGCAAAGCCATCTATTGACAAAATCCGCAATCACTTAGTTGCCAACGCAATACAATGATTTTTGTTATTGTCTCATTGTTAGATGCGTGCCAAAAGTCTTCAGAAGCGTCGGGAGTGGAGACAGCGCCATCTTGGCTGTCTATACTAAACACTTTATCTATACTGAACACTAAACTTACACAGTATAGTCACATAATTATCTAAACTCCATACACATTGTTCCGTCCCGGAGAGCGTGTTTAGAATATGATTTTATAATTAAGGCTTACACTTTTAACAGACCTAACGGTTTATTTTATATTTTATACTGCGACTGCAATTCCGGAGGTTCGATGTGCCTCAACGCCGTTCTAGCGGATTAAGCTTATAAAGGTAACGCAAAATTAGGAATTTTACTAGTAGCAGACGCGACAGATGGGACCACTTGTGACAGACCCAACAAGCGACGGACGGACGGCACTTATAAATCGCGTCATTGACCATCAGAAATCGGCTCCTTGACAGTTTCCTACTCCTTAGCCAAAGGTCCTTATGTCACACCCTCTGTCCAATTAAAACTCTTTACCTTTCCACCACCAACATCTATTTTACCCAATCAGAACTAAACTAGAGAAAACACCGGACCGAACACGACGAGACAGGACATAGAGCAAAATCGAGAAGTCAGTTCGTCTTCGGCACCGATCCTTAAAGCATCTCAATTACACATACAAACGCGTGTTCGAAACGGTACTCCGTTAACGTCTACGTTATAACTATTCTCCACTTTTCTCTAAATAAACACTCTCTTTTGACCACACATATTCTGGATCCTTATTATTACAACTAGTCACGCAATATTAATTTGGCGCGTGATAAGCGTTCTTGGAAATCGAAGAGATTCGATACCGTAGGACGCTACACTCATTGCAAAAAGAAAGATACAAAATTTTATTACTTCAAGCAAAATAATTAAGTATTTTCCCCTTCTATTTTTCATTCCGTGCTTCGACAAAAGCATTTCGTACACGTACATATCACAGCAAGCATATCGCAATATCCAGGAACTATAAATTATTGCGAAAGAAAACTTGTGCAGAAAGGAGTTGAATAACACAGGAATAAATAGAAGAATAAAACACGAAACTACTAATGATTTTTTCACCCAACGGATGAAAAAGGACAGGAGAATCGAGCTATCGATATGCCAATAGTTTCCCGGTCGAATAGCCCACAGTTCGCCGCAGATACTCTTTGACTGGAAATAAGGGCATCTCGAAGCACGCATATTGATGTTCGTAAGTACAATGTATCTCGCTCTCTCATCCCTCGCGATATGAATAATGCATAGGCGTGACTCTGACACCCTCAAAGTGGCGCGAACGAACTTGGAACAGTGCTGCCCCCTGTCTTCCGTTTCAAACGCTGCGAGCGGACAGTGGTACCAACCGTGGCGCGCATCGCCTTACGGCGTCAGCGATGTAATAACGGAAACGCAGCCATCTTTACGCTGCGAAGAAGTATGCTCATTGGAGGAAACGTGACAGGGGGAAAAGAAAAATGCGTTTCGAATCGAACGATATTTCAAAAGTGAACTCGTTCGCACACTGGCGTAGCTAATACTCTAGATGTTTGCAATGTAACGATATCTAGGGCAGTTGAAGAAGCATTGAACCTGTTAAGAATCAAACAGGAGACCAATCGTTGAAAGTTAGTTATTATTCGGGGAATGAAAATAGTTAAATTGACGTGGATGAAAGAGTGGTAAGAAAATAATATGATTATTGGTGTTAATCCTTGGAATGTCGTCCAGGTATTTCGTTCGGCCCTTTGTTTAGAATAGACCTTGCGAAGGCTCTGAAGTTTCACAAGTACCAGCGATGCGGCCCTAGGACCGCAATGTCCCAAGTAGGAGGCTGTTTATATCCTTACTGTCAGCGCCCTCTGATTTCTTTAGCACCTAAGCCACCACTTAGGTAATCCGTAACAAACAACTATATATCACCTTTCAAGACGACAAGCACAGTTATCTAGATTGTTTAAACAACCACCACCATCGAAGGACGCTGAAGTTAACATACACCCCCAACATCATACCAGCCAATCAGCAGACAGTCGAACATTATATAACCACCGAGAGATGAGGAAGATGAGGTCCGTCAGTCAATATCATTCGAACAGTTCGGAAGAGTTATCCGAAACTACTACGTAAAACACAGTCCACTATAACCACAACCTTCCTCAAGAAATTTGGTTCGTCATTAACCGTCGCCAATTGAGGACGACCTATTGACGATATACGGTTCCTGTAAACTAAAATGGCGAGTGCAGTTTACCTTCTGACGATGTCCAGGTGTATACAAGTAGATAGAGAGTCCTCGAATTATTTTCATTGTTGCAACATTGACGTTGAAGTAGAGAAATTGATAGAATAGCTGCGGAATTTACTGGGCGCTGATACTTGTGACCGCCGCCAGGTGGCGTCCAGGTGGAGTCCATGTTTTTAGTCCTGGGAACCCCGATGCGATATAACAGGAGTCTTTCGTCTTTTCAACGCACACGTGTTGGAAAGTGAAAGTGTAACGAAGAGAATTTCCACAACCTTCCTCAAGAAATTTGGTTCGTCATTAACCGTCGCTAATTGAGGACGACCTATTCACGATATACAATTGGAGTGATCAAATAAATAAATAAAGTAATTAGAAATTAATTACTATTCGAGCAATAAGAGTAATTAAATCACAGTGAGCAAAAGAGTCGCAGAAAAATAAAATCTTGTCTCATATTAACTCTTAACAAGTGTGTCTCTCAGGCACCACTTATGGTGCTTGAATTATAATTAATATAAATATTGTAATCGAAATTTAATTACTTCTGAGATAAATAAAGATCGTTTCGAATGACTTTAATATTATTATTTACACGTCACTGTAGCATTTAGCCATTTGCACTCGACGATCTTTTGGCTAAAGATGAGTAGGAGTTCAAAGATTTTCTGCTATAAAGCTGACGATATTTCTTTCAGTAATAAATAAGAAATCGTATAATAATTAACACGTAGAATTATTCGATTTCGATAGTTCGCACACTATTACGTTATCTTAAATTTCACATATTAATTAATACCGATCTTCGAAATTTTGTCTAATGGTGACTGACGTTCACCTCTCGAGTGCAAAGGGTTAAAATCTGACACTTAAAAACTTGCAAGTGGAAGTATGATGAGAATAAGTTGCAGTTGTCGATATGTATAATTAAGAGTCAGTGCTTTAAGGGTTAAAAGTGTCATCTCTCTCTCTCTCTTCTCCCTCTAGTAATCACATCAATGCACTAACCGGAATAATTTTGCGGATCGATATCGAGAATCGATTCGATCGCGAAAACAGTTATTTCGAAATCCCTTTCTCGCAACTGGAACAATCTCGACGAATTTCCGAATTTTTTTCATTCCTCCTATTTTCGTTCCCACTTCGACCTCCATTTTTAATTCCCGGCTCTAGCGCGAGTTCCGCCAGTTCTGTTTCATAATCGGTTTTACCTTTTATCTTTTGAAAAATGTAGCTACCGCAGCATTGTTGTTTACTTCATTTTTCTTACAAAAGCAGCTCCTATTTGCAATGTAAATCGGATAAGGATGTGGAGGGGATAGGCGAGACGGCAGCAAGATGATTTAAGCGACAATTGCGGTGCTCGTATTATTAAAATACAAAACACAGTTGGTAGTTTCACGAGAGGAGGGTGCACGGTCAGATTTGTAGAGTTCACGAGCGATTAAAGGATTAAAGCACACCATGGGAAGGGATTTCCATTGTATGCGTTAACGTTTATCGCGCGGATGAAATATATGCGAACTAAAAATGATAAAATATGCAAGACGGTGTTCGCTGTTTGTCGTTCGGGCGTATGGCAAAGCGATTATCCCTTACAGGCCATGGAAAATATCTCTTTGACTCCGTTGAACGCATCACTTTGCAAGGAATTACCCACCATAGGAGTAAAAGCCGGAACGAAATTTTATAAACGAGCAGATACAGAGGGAACTGTGAAATTTCGAAGAAATTTTTACGTACTTCCGAACCTCTTACCGATCTAAATATTCCTGTATACCACACTCGAAGATTTCACTGGAAAATTTCATGACCTTTTCATACCTCGAATAATTCCTTACCTCTTCGTTTACAATGTTAATTATTCAGTCTGATTTTCATCGAAGAAACGATAACAAAATAATTTCATCGTAAATGGTAGATAACTTAATCGTTTCCTTCAAACCAACTATATCACAAAGGCAAAAGAAAAATCAATTTTTCAAAAATAAGTGCAACAGAAGTGGTCACGTTAAGTGATACACCCTGTATAAACACTGGTAAGCAAAAATATGACATACATGTCGTCGTAAGTCACTTATTGGCATCTGTGATTCTATGAGTTTGTTGTATAACAATGGTATATTTATTACAAAATTATGAATTTAAATTCCGTGCCACCACTGTTACAAAATAAATGTACATTATTTTACAATCGATATACATGAAGGATATTTTACTGCCTAGGATGACAGGGTAGTCATAAAAGAGTTGTATACAGAGACAGATCATCCTTTGACTTCTCTACTTATAGGAATATTTATTATAATTTTCTGTACAATCTTCACATTCGTGATTCACTCCTCTACGCAGTCAAAAAATATCATTCTACGTTTCCCACTAATTTTTCAACGAAGATTCCGTCCCTGTCGACCACCCTCGGTATATCAACCCTTTGCACTCGACGATATTTCCAATACAGAGAAATGGCGGTTCGAAAATTTTCTGCCATAAAATCGACGATATTCTTCAAATCGGTAAATAAGAAATATAAGGAGTTATTTTATTTCAATATTTTATATCCAATATATTAATTAATTTCCATTCTTGGAATCTTCTGTGAGTTTGCTGTATAACAACCGTATATTTATTAGAAAATTATAAATTTATACATGTCTTATATCATAATTGTTCACTCTCACGCTTCCTATAATAAACTGAACTTCCTTATAACATATTGACTCTGATTCATAGCAACTGCACAACACCACGTATTCTGGATCTTCCATTCGCATTTCTAAAAACGTACATATCTACATTCGTGCCATTACTCGACCTCGCACACTTGCATTCACACTAATAAAACCAAATCCACGTGACACACCCTGTATAACCACTGATAAACGAAAATATGATATCCACGTGATCATAAATCACTTCGCTGTCTACCTTTGTTATTGGTATCTCCCTGCCACCCTTTTTCTTCCCACGCACCCGAAAAAATCACTGCGAGTAGCGTTTCGGTAGATTGAAAGCGAAGAATTCGTGATATTAGAGAGCATAAATCGAGCTGGGAATAATATGAACGAGAGAGGTGATCTCGATGTAAATACAACGGTACATTTGAAAGCAACTGCGCGCGTTGCTCGAATGGTGAATAGAGGAAACGTATACCTGTGACGTCGAGTAAATTGCAAAGCTGGCTAAGATACGAAAGGCGTGTCTGTGGCAATTCAGCGTGGCAATTCTCCTTTTTTCACCTTTAATAATACGAAGATACCATTCTCTTCGCCCATTTCCCTTCATGGACTATACCGAGAATGGTCCTGACTATCAGCCAGTCAGATTTCAGAAAATTATACGGGAAACGACGTAGTCGCGCGAACAACCCTCTCTGTGTGCGGTTTCAGTCTAGAAATCTGTGGAAACTGGTTGAAAAGGTATCTTGGGAAGGGTCAAGAGTATTCTACGTTGGGTAGATGTCGTTTTGTTGGGCTTGGTCTGTATAAAACTCCCAATTCCTATATTTATATATACAATAACTTCCCGAACTTCCAAATGGTATCCCAGTGTCTAAGGTAGGGCCTGCTAGGGCCCGTAATTTTTCAGATTCCTCATAATTGCTAGTAATGTAAAATATAATTAGGAAATAAATTTAAAAAAACATATATACCCCATCTACCTCCTCTTCCCTCATCCCCCTTTCCTCCTATTCATTTAATTATTTATTTTATTTATCTATTTATTTATTTATTTATCTATTTTATTTATCTATATTAATTTATCCATTCCTATATCCACATAAAACCAAAAGCTGTATAGTTTCCGTGCCTTTTCTATACATAAGCAAACCCGCATACTAATACAAGATAGTCTTAAGTTTATATTACCCTATAACGATAAACGCGGTAGATTAAGTTTGATTCTAGATCGCGAGTGCTTCACGCTTTAGCCATCGATCTTGTATATCGTCAATAGGTCGTCCGCAATTGGCGACGGTTAATGACGAACCAAATTTCTTGAGGAACGTTGTGTTTATAGTGGACTGTATATTTTGTAATAGTTCCGGGTAACTCTTCTGAACTCTTCGAATGTTATTTGCTGACTGACTGGTACTGACCTAACTAACTTGTACGATGCACGATCTTTCGGAGCCCATGGTTTCCAAAGGGAAATCGGTTTTCCCATTGGTGGTTGACAGGACCGAGGATGGGCCCTCGGTCCGCGAATCAGATGCCCCCAAAGAAGGG
>NW_016908373.1:188381-189087 GCF_001483705.2 Eufriesea mexicana
TGAGAACCTCGCCTCGCAAGAAGTACCAGGGAGAACATCTTCCGGAACCTCTCACAAAACTCCAAAGTAACCGACCTATTACGATTACGTTCCTGCTGCAAGATACATTTACACTAGAGACCCTAATTCCAACACGAAACCCCACATCCGACGCTACTTTCACCAGCCGCAACAAACACCCGTACTCGACTCTGCTGCGAGGTAAATACCACGGATATCACTGTGATACCCGTCGCTTCGATCACACGTATCTCACCACGGTGACTTACATACGCAATGAACACGCATTAGCAAACACGATGGCTTCCCTCGAGACCACGGCGATCTGACAAACGGACAAATACTCACAAACGCTCGAACTGGGGAACGAGACGATCGTGTGTGCACAATCGGTGGACCCTCGTTCTTCTTCGAGTGCTTGTGTGACGCAGTTGATGAACACACAGGGGCCTCAGACAATGCCCCTGTGACACATCGTGACGCATCAGAACACAGCCGATCAGTAGTCCCAGACCTTTGACACAGCCCTAATCATTCACTGAAACTATAGCCATCCCTTGGACCCATGACACATTGTTCCGTCGTGGAACAAGGAAGACCCGTTACGGTCTTCCAACAGCCAGGTCTTAGGGTCAAACAATTCGGCATCGGAATTCTCCTCTCCATGCCTTCAGCATGTTTGAATGCTTTTCCCTTTATTTTTACT
>NW_016908373.1:191139-191770 GCF_001483705.2 Eufriesea mexicana
TGAGAACCTCGCCTCGCAAGAAGTACCAGGGAGAACATCTTCCGGAACCTCTCACAAAACTCCAAAGTAACCGACCTATTACGATTACGTTCCTGCTGCAAGATACATTTACACTAGAGACCCTAATTCCAACACGAAACCCCACATCCGACGCTACTTTCACCAGCCGCAACAAACACCCGTACTCGACTCTGCTGCGAGGTAAATACCACGGATATCACTGTGATACCCGTCGCTTCGATCACACGTATCTCACCACGGTGACTTACATACGCAATGAACACGCATTAGCAAACACGATGGCTTCCCTCGAGACCACGGCGATCTGACAAACGGACAAATACTCACAAACGCTCGAACTGGGGAACGAGACGATCGTGTGTGCACAATCGGTGGACCCTCGTTCTTCTTCGAGTGCTTGTGTGACGCAGTTGATGAACACACAGGGGCCTCAGACAATGCCCCTGTGACACATCGTGACGCATCAGAACACAGCCGATCAGTAGTCCCAGACCTTTGACACAGCCCTAATCATTCACTGAAACTATAGCCATCCCTTGGACCCATGACACATTGTTCCGTCGTGGAACAAGGAAGACCCGTTACGGTCTTCCAACAGCCAGGTCTTAGG
>NW_016908374.1:0-1706 GCF_001483705.2 Eufriesea mexicana
TGTCAAGAAACATAAAAGAGGCAGCATATGTATCGAGGGAGAAAGATGTGTGGCATCGACATGAAAATATGGAGATCATTGAAGAAATGGAGAATGGACACATGGTAATAGTTTTAAAAATTATAGATAAATTGAATATAGTATATAAATGTTGCATTAAGACACAAATGTGTAAAAATATCTACAGGAACTTGGAAACTATAAAAGCAGCAGAAATATTGGGGCTGCGGCACATGGAATTGATTGGACCACTAAACCAATGTTAAAAGAAGGTAAAAGGTACGTCCTACCTGCTGATGATTATTCGAGAAAAAAACCATTTGGTTGACTGATTTATAAATGACTAACATAATTTGAAATATTGTTAACGAAAGATTTTTTTTATTATAGAAGATCGTCTACAAACATGAGTAATATTTATATGCAAGAGCCAGCCACTAAGGGTATAGTAATAAGTAGTAGTGAATAATATTTCAATGGATTGAATTTCTGTCTTTAAAAATTTAACCGATATACAATATTTACTTTCTAAATTTTCATATTAATATATTAAATAATTTCAAACTTGAATTATAATAATAAATAATGAATTTTAGTAAATTTGATTTTAAAAGTATTTTACATTAGTAAAACTAATATATTTGTTATAACTAGGTTGTAATGAAGACAACTGTTGGTGACATTGAGTTATTACCATGACACTGTATTTCATGGAATTATCCAAGGATTCATAGCATATGGTGGTGATCTCAAAGATACAGGAGGAGGTAGTAAAAGCATATGTAGAAAACTGTAATGGAGAAATTTAAAGTGAGGCTATATTTAAAAATAAAATAAATGCTTCTTTCATTCAAAAATAATTATTAAATATTTGTGTTTTAGGACGAATTTCATACAAGATTACTTCTTTGTCGACGAGGTTCAATTGCTGTGGCAGAGATGACAATGATTTCCAATTCTACTTTACTCTTGGTTCTACATCAGATTTGCAGAATAAACATACAATCTTTGGTAAAGTTATTCAAGAAACTATATATAACATGCTTAAACTTAAAAAAGCACTTGTAGATGAGGTAAATTTAATGTTTACAAGAAAATATATCAAGCATTGATATAAATATAATATTTCCTCTGTTTTGTAGAATGATAAACCACTTTATCCTCCAAGATTGATAAAACCTATAATATTGAACAATCCATTTTTTAATATTATACCAAGAATAATAGGTACAGGAAAGTGAAGAAGTAAAGGACAGTTTAAAAACTAAAACAGCAGCAGAATTATTCTTTGCAATGTAAGATCTTGTTACAGAGGTTTCAATCTTTTATCATTTGGTGAAGAAGCAGAGGAAGATGAAGAAGAATCTGTAATATTAAATAAAAAGTTAAGTAAGGGCAAATCAGTTCATGATCATTTAACTGGTCCAAAATAAAGCTCACAACCAGCTGTTGAACCACCTAGACCTCCAAATAAGAAAAGGAAAAAAGACTGTAATAGCTATTGGGAAATTGGCGACGAAGTAAAAACTCAAGTAGAATTAGAAGTTATGAAGAAAGAGAAAGAGTTAATTTATTGTTTACATTGTAACTACGTTACAGAAAGTAGGATTTTTCATTGACTGTCTTATATTTATATTTTCCGTGTAATGAAGGAAAGGATAAAAAATAAACTGAAAGATATAAAAAAAGGACCGAAGAATTATGTT
>NW_016908375.1:0-998 GCF_001483705.2 Eufriesea mexicana
TTGCGATGCAACAGAATCTGGCTGGATAACTCGATTTTGTGGACATTATCGACTGATACCGTAATGAGCTACCTTTCCCGTATAAATAATGAGAAAGCATACTATTGGCGTGCAATAGCCATTGCGCTGCTATAGAATCTGGTTGGACAATTGAATCTTATTGACATTTTCGACTAATATCGTGATGATCTTACTTTCTTGCATAAATAATGAGGAAAGATTCTATTGGCCTGATACAGCCATAGCAATGATATAGAATCTGGATGGAAAATTCACTTTTATTGATTTCGACAAATATCGTGGTGAGCTACATTTCTTCCATAAATATTTGGGAAAGATGCTATTTGCGCGCTATAGCCACTGCAATGCTATTGAATCTGGCTGGAAAATTCAATCTTTTTGACATTTTCGACTAATATTCTGGTGAGCAAACCCACTTGTGTAAACGAGGAGGACAGATACTATAGGCATGCAATAGCCATTGCAATTCTATAGAATCTGCGTGCAAAATTCGATTTTATTGACATTTTCGACTAATATCGTGGTGACCCGACGTTCTTGCATATATATGGAGCAAAGATTATATTGGGGTGCTATAGCCATTGCAATGCTATAGAATCTGGCTGGAAAATACAATTTTATTGACATTTTCGAATTGACATTTTCGACTAATATCGTGGTGAGCTAACTTTCTTGCACAAATAAGGAAGAAATATCCTATTGGCGTGCTTTAGTCATTGCCCTGCTATATAATCTGGCTGGAAAATTCAATTTTATTGACATTTTCGGCTAATATCGTGGTGAGGAAATTTTATTGACATTTTCTGCTAATATCGTGGTGAGGCGTCTTTCTTGCATAAATAAGGAGGAAAGACTCTATTGGCCTGCTATAGCCATTGCAATGCAATAGATTCTGGCTAGAAAATTCAATTCTCTTTACATTTTCGACTAATATCGTGGTGAGCTATCTCTCTTACACAAACAAGAAGGATAGATTC
>NW_016908376.1:0-225 GCF_001483705.2 Eufriesea mexicana
AGCAAAGCAGAACATATTAGAGCAGAATAGAGCGCAGGAATCAGTAGAATCGCAGTGCAGTGCACAATAGTCGAAGCTACCCTATTCTAACATATTAAAACGTCACACAGCCGAACGTAGCAGAGCTCCACATAACGTACCGATGCCTCTTTCGCTTGCACGTCCAGATCCTAGCAGAATGCACTTCAGCAAAGGAGGTCGCAGTAATCCACCGCATTGCAGTGT
>NW_016908377.1:0-257 GCF_001483705.2 Eufriesea mexicana
ATGAAGGCAGTGAGAAGAGGAAACGCATATTATGCGGTATCAAGAAACAGAAAGGAGGCAGCACATGTATCAACAGAGAAAAATGTGTGACATCGACATGCAAAGAGATGGAGAATGAATACTTGGTAAGAGTTATAAATGTTAAAGATAAAATTGAATATAGACTGTAAATGTTGCATTAAGGCACAAATGTGTAGGAATATCTATAAGAACTTGGAAACTGTAAAAGCAGCAGGAATAATTGGGCTGTGGCACAT
>NW_016908377.1:438-70693 GCF_001483705.2 Eufriesea mexicana
ACACTTATATGCAAGAGCCAGCCACTAAGGGTAAAGTAATAAGTATCATTTTATAATATTTCAATGGATTGTATATCCGTTTTTAAAAATTTAACCGATATACAATATTTACTTTCTAAATTTCTATATTAATATATCAAATAATTTCTAATTTGAATTACAATAATAAATAATAAATTTTAATAAATTTGATTTTAAAGGCATTTTACATTAATAAAACTAATATATTTGTTATAACCAGGTTATAATGAAAACAACTGTTGGTGATATTGAGTTAGAATTATGGGCAAAAGAAACTGCACAGGCATATAGAAATTTCATACAATTATGTATGGAAAGTTATTGAGATGACACTATATTTCATAGAATTATCAAAGGATTCATAACACAAGTTGGTGATCCCACAGGTACAGGAGAAGGTGGTAAAATATATGGAGATCCATTTAAGGTGAGACTATATTTAAGAATAAAATGAATTCCTTTTTTATCGAAAAATAATTATTGGATATATATGTTTTAGGACGAATTTCATACACGATTACGTTTTTGTCGACGAGATTTAATTGCTATGGTTAATGCTAGAAAGATGACAATGGTTCCCAATACTTCTTTATTCTTAGTTCTACACCAGAATTACAGAATAAACATACAATCTTTGGTAAAGTTACTGGAGAATCTGTATATAACATGTTTAAACGTGAAGAAGCACTTGTCGATGAAGTAAATTTAACGTTTACAAGAAAATAGAACAAGGATTGATATCAGTATAATATTTCCTCCTTTTTCGTAGAATGATGGACTACTTTATCCTCCAAGATTGATAAAAACTAAAATATTGAACAATCCATTTTCTGTTATTATATCAAGAATAATAGTACAGAAAAGTGCAGAAGTAAAGGACAGTTCAAAAACTAAAACAGCAGCGGTAAAGTAAAAATCATATATGTTTGCAGAATTTAGTCCTGATAGTATTGTTCTTTACAACGAAAAATTGTGTTACAGAGATTTGAATCTTTTATCATTTGGTGGAGAAGCAAAGGAAGATGAAGAAGAATCTGTGATATTAAATAAAAAGTTTACTGGTAAGGGCAAATCAGCTCATGATCATTTAACTGATCCAAAATTAAGCTCACAAACAGCTGTTGAACCATCTGGACTTGCAAATAAAAAAAGGAAGGAAGGCCGCAGTAGCGATTGGGAAAGTGACGCCGAAGTAAAAACTCAAGAAGAATTAGAAGTTGTAAAGAAAGAGAAAGAGTTAGTTTATTGTTTACATTATAACTATGTTATAGAAAGTAGGAATTTTTATTGACTGTCTCTTATATTTATATTTTCAGAGCAATGAAGAAAAGGATAAAAAATACATTGAGAGATACAAAAAAGGAACCGAGGAAAGTACAAAATTATAAAATAGGTGATGCTGAAGATGATAAGAATATAAAGGAAAATGAATAGGGAATAAAAAACTCCTTATTAGTGTAGCACAGGAGAAAGCCGAGAAGATGCACGATAAGAGATATCAAGAATTATTAGGATAACTCATGTATTTGAATAGAATCATTTATCATATGTTTATAAATATTGTACATATATATATGGTCATTGTAATGATAATTATTAGGTGATATGTATTACGAAACATCTTTTTCTCGAAACCGTCCGTGATACGGACATCTATTCAGATTCTAATGTCTATATGTCATTGTTTATTATGTCGTTAACAATTAACATGTATATGTAAAACTTTCAAAGTGAATAAAAAGTACCTAAGCATATAACAATTGAAGTTTCGTTTTCTTTTTACCAAGAATAAAACAACGCATCTTCATCTGTGACTTCATGTTCGTCTGGCTTTTAAGAGAGTAAAGAGAAGGAAGAAAAATGTGTTATAATTATTTATGTCCTTTTATTGTTTTGTTTCTCCCGCCCAACGGGTCACGTGGTTTTTCATTCGGCAGTTTCGATCAGCGCCATCTATTATTTGGCTCCAAATGCTCCAAAAGTGATAGGAATATAGGATAGGCAAGGAGGTCGACGATGTGCTGGTCACGTGGTAGACAAGGACAGAGAGGGGATAGAAAAGGATAGAATGGCTCCGGCAGTGAAGAATTATTAATTACTCAATTTCCGTAAACAATTTGTGAACTTTTATAATTTCGTTGCAAAGCTGGAACTTCAGGCTACATTCCTATATAATTTTCGTAAAGAATTTAGCTCTAAATTGTTAGTTATTAATTTTTGTTTTATGGCGTCTATGATTTCGTAACGGCGACCATCACGACCTTCCGTGAAAATATTTATTACTAAACGAAACTAGAAGCAAAATGTGATCAAAAGTTATATGAGAAGATTCGCAAGGACATTGTCTTTCTAACGAGTGCATAAAGTTTCATAAATTAATTGCGTTGAGGATAGTAATTAATGAAAAACCAATGGCGTCTTCGACAACAATTCAAACACTGCGTAGAATAATAATTAATAATAAATTAATTAGGGACAAATCTATATCGAAAAATATATAGGAAAGTTGCTGAAGGATCTGCCTTTACGATGCAATTATAAAAGTTCATAAATTAATCGCAGGAATTGAGTAATTAATTAATTTTCTAATAAAAATTCTAAAGGGAACAGTCAGCGCCACCTACAGCTGTGTACTGGAACTAGCGGAACAGTTCCAGATAAGAGTCATAGGTGGCGCTGACTGTTCCTTTTTGAATTTTTATTAGAAAATTAATTAATTACTCAATTCCTGCGATTAATTTATGAACTTTTATAATTGCATCGTAAAGGCAGATCCTTCAGCAACTTTCCTATATATTTTTCGATATAGATTTGTCCCTAATTAATTTATTATTAATTATTATTCTACGCAGTGTTTGAATTGTTGTCGAAGACGCCATTGGTTTTTCATTAATTACTATCCTCTACGCAATTAATTTATGAAACTTTATGCACTCGTTAGAAAGACAATGTTCTTGCGAATCTTCTCATATAACTTTTGATCACATTTTGCTTCTAGTTTCGTTTAGTAATAAATATTTTCACGGAAGGTCGTGATGGTCGCCGTTACGAAATCATAGACGCCATAAAACAAAAATTAATAACTAACAATTTAGAGTTAAATTCTTTACGAATATTATATAGGAATGTAGCCTGAAGTTCCAGCTTTGCAATGAAATTATAAAAGTTCACAAATTGTTTACGGAAATTGAGTAATTAATAATTCTTCACTGCCGGAGCCATTCTATCCTTTTCTATCCCCTCTCTGTCCTTGTCTACCACGTGACCAGCACATCGTCGACCTCCTTGCCTATCCTATATTCCTATCACTTTTGGAGCATTTGGAGCCAAACAATAGATGGCGCTGATCGAAACTGCCGAATGAAAAACCACGTGACCCGTTGGGCGGGAGAAACAAAACAATAAAAGGACATAAATAAGTATAACACATTTTTCTTTGTTTTTTTTACCCTCTTAATAGCCCGTTGAACATGCAGTCACAGATGAAGATGCGTGCTTTTGTTCGTGGTAAAAAGAAAATGAAACTGCCATGGTTATACGTTAAAGTACTTTTTATTCATTTTGAAAGTTTTACATATACATGTTAATTGTTCACGACATAATAAATAATGACATATAGACATTAGAATCTGAGAAGATGTTTTGTAATACATATCACGTAATAATTATCATTATAATGATCATATATATACGTACAATATTCATAGACATATGATAAATGATTCTATTCGAATACATGAGTTATCCTAATAATTCTTGATATCTCTTATCGTGCATCTCCTCGGCTTTCTCTTGTGCTAAGCCTCATAAGGAGGTTTTTTATTCCCTATTCATTTTCCTTTATACCCTTATCATCTTCAACATCATCTATTTTATAATTTTGTACTTTCTTCGGTTCCTTTTTTGTATCTCTCAATGTATTTTTTATCCTTTCCTCCATTGCTCTGAAAATATAAATATAAGAGACAGTCAATAAAAATTCCTACTTTCTATAACATAGTTATAATATAAACAATAAACTAACTCTTTCTCTTTCTTTACAACTTCTAATTCTTCTTGAGTTTTTACTTGGCCGTCACATTCCCAATCACTACTGCGGCCTTTCTTCCTTTATTTATTTGCAAGTCCAGATAGTTCAAAAGCTGGTTGTGAGCTTAATTTTGGATCAGTTAAATGATCATGAGCTGATTTGCCTTTACCAGTAAACTTTTTATTTAGTATCACAGATACTTCTTCATCTTTCTCTGCTTCTTCACCAAATGATAAAAGATTGAAATCTCTGTAACAAAATTTTTCATTGTAAAGAATAATACTATCAGGACTAAATTCTACAAACATATATGATTTTTACCTTACTGCTGCTGCTTTAGTTTTTAAACTGTCCTTTACTTCTTCACTTTCCTGTACTATTATTCTTGGTATAATATCAGAAAATGGATTGTTCAATATTATAGATTTTAACAATCTTGGAGGATAAAGTAGTCTATCATTCTACATAAAAGAGGAAATATTATATTTATATGAATTCTTGATATATATTCTTGTAAACATTAAATTTACGTCGTCTACAAGTACTTCTTTGAGTTTAAGCATATTATATATAGATTCTCCAGTAACTTCACCAAATATTATATGTTTATTCTGCAATTCTGGTGTAAAACTAAGAGTAAAGAAGAATTGGGAACCATTGCTATCTTTTCCAGCATTAGCCATAGCAATTAAATCTCGTCAACAAAAACGTAATCTTGTTTGAAAATCGTCCTAAAACACATATATCCAATAACTATTTTTGTATAACAAAGGAATTCATTTTATTTTTAAATATAGTCTCACTTTAAATGATTCTCCATATATTTTACCACCTTCTCCTGTACCTGTGGGATCACCATCTTGTGTTATGAATCCTTTGATAATTCTATGAGATATAGTGTCATCCCAATAACCTTCCATACATAATTGTATGAAATTTCTATATGCCTTTGTAGTTTCTTTTGACCATAATTCTCACTCAATATCACCAACAATTGTTTTCATTACAACCTAGTTTGACAAATAAATTAGTTTGATTAATGTAAAATACTTATAAAATCAAATTTATTAAAATTTATTATTTATTATTGTAATTCAAATTAGAAATTATTTAATACATTAATATAGAAATTTAGAAAGTAAATATTGTATATCGGTTAAATTTTTAAAAACAGATATACAATCCATTGAAATATTATAAAATGATACTTATTACTTTACCCTTAGTGGCTGGCTCTTGCATATAAATATTACTCATGTTTGTAAGTCTCCTATAATAAAAAAAGTCCTTCATCAATAATATTTCATATTAAATCTTTAGTCATTTATAAATCAGTCAACCAAATGGTTCTTTGCTCGAATAATCATCAGTGGGTAACAGGTACCTTTTATCTGCTTTTAATGTTGACTTCATTGGTCCAATCAATTGCATGTGCCATAGCCCAATTATTCCTGCTGCTTTTACAGTTTCCAAGTTCTTATAGATATTTCTACACATTTGTGCCTTAATGCAACATTTACAGTCTATATTCAATTTATCTTTAACATTTATAACTCTTACCAAGTATTCATTCTCCATCTCTTCAATGATCCTCAAATTTGCATGTCGATGCCACACATTTTTCTCTGTTGATACATATGCTGCCTCCTTTCTGTTTCTTGATACCGCATAATATGCGTTTCCTCTTCTCACTGCCTTCATTCGAACTTCTCCCTTTTCTTTATATACCTTAGCTCCATCATTCTGAAACTTAATATGTTAGCTATGATCAGTAACTTTGACTACTGATATTAATTTTTGACTCACTGATTCATTTAGATCATGAATACAACATACCTTTCAATCTCACTGTATTCTCCATATATTGTTGTTAGAAGAGGCCATCACCTAAATTAATTGTATTCCTTTTTGTCTGCCTAAACCATCTCCATTTTCTGAATCTTTATTTGACCCTCAAAGATTTTTATCTTGTATGACATATAGTTAATCAATCTACAATCCAATAGACATATACTTTACATATTTGTATTGCTGCTTCAATTTTTTCTTGCTATAAAGTATAATTCTTGGCATCTACGCTGATGATATTCCATGAGTCCAATATTTTTCTATTGTTGCACGTGCCTGTTTACTTCAATAGAATATTGTCTCCTAACAACCGGGCTCTGCTATCACTAATGAAAGATGGAAAAGCAATGCTTTATATCTTACACCATGTGTTTACAACTGAGTTATGTTATGTTATGTTAAGGTTATGTTAATACAAATACTTACATTCTTTTCGTGATGCAGGCACACCTGCATGGACACAACAATGCTTCCGACGTTTGTTTGCAATATTTTCTCATTTTCCATGCACTCTCCTGTTCATTTGGAGAAAAATTAATAAATCGCTCAATTTCTGTGGTTAATTTATGAAATTTTATTATTGCGTTGTAAAGGCGTACCTTTGCATATTTGTCGTCTGCCAGGTAAAGAAATGAATGCTGTTTGTCTAATTAAAACCGCTGTTTCGGCTGAATTTATTAAAGAATGTAGAAAACTTTATGATTTTATTTATTAAAATAAATTAAAATATATTAGGTGCACGTAACCAGAGTTAGTAAACTATTTGCGAAACTATTCCAAAGTCATAGGTGGCGCTGATCGCAGGCGGTAAAATTTGTATTCGAACTGGATACTAGAAATCAATTCGACAGTAGAAAATTAATAAATTGCCAAGTTTTTGTAATTAATTCATGAAAATTTATAGCTGCACAGCAAAGTTGGAATTATAGGCAACATTCTTATAGGATGTTTAATTTAATAATTAATACTTACATGAGCGATAGGTTTCGTATTTCCTGTAGTAAATAAGATTGCTATAGAAAAGCGTCTTTCTTGCATAATATTCTTATTATTTTATAATAAATATATACTTGCATAAGAAAGCGTAAGAAATAAATTTTTTTATTAAGAAATTTTATTTACAATTGTTTATTTACTATGTTTTCATAGGCGGAAAATGAATACAAAATAAAAAATATATTAAAAAAACTGTGAACGGGAATCGAACCCCGATCCTCCACTATAGAAATTCTCGATGGTTGTTGTTACGCTACAATTTAACTCAAAATATGTTGGAAATAAATTTATAATCATGGTGCTAATAAAACTTCAATCGTAAATATTTCAAAAATTATTGAGTATTTGCGACTATAATAATATATTTTTTTAAATTGCATGACGATATCTACAAACCTGCAAAGTTTCAACTAAATCGGTGACCCGAGGGACTTGCACTCTCCTTGTTAGATATATTGTAAGGTGAACTATAAAATAGACTTCTAATACTATGCATTTTTCTATTACACGATTTAGGAAAGCTAGAGCTCCTTTTGTTGGACAGTGTGACCAGTTACCTTTGTACTCAAATAATTGTTTCATTTCTATTGTATTTAATAAAATTTTATAAGAGCATTCAGATTTTAAGTTCACTTCTGGTATTTAATTTATTTGCAATTTTTTTCTACTAAACTTAAAGTCTGGGGATTGAGAGAACTTGTATGTAACTACTAAATCTTTGTTTTTAAATCTTGAATATAGGTTGTATTAATGTTTGCTATGTATTTTATATTATTATTTCTTATCATTATGCATTGAAAGATTGATTAATTAATAGCATTCTTGTTAATCTTGCTTAATTATCACATTTTGTGTGAGACCAACAGGTGTCTCAATACTTATGAATGAGGGTGAAGATAATATGTCAGTAATATATGTCACAGTCGGTATGTCACAGTAGCATCTATAACGAGTCTAAAAAAGATATTTAATTATATTTATATACTTATATTAACGTATAATTATATATTATTCGAAAACAATTAATTTTGGTAAATAGTACTTGTTAAATTTAGTGCTTGTAACACTCATTTGTATGCATCTTAATTTATTAAGACTACAGTATTTACAAAATTGTTACCATCTTGTTTTTTTTCCTTAATTTTTTTACCTGGTTGATGTGAAGCATATAACTCCAGATTCCATATGAAAACCAAACAGAAGAGACATGATGATTCTATCTATTAATTTTCTCTTTCAACATTATTTCACCAATAAAGGATAAAAAACACGAACAAAATATAATTTAGATATTTTTCTAAGGTCTCCGCGTTTAATATACTATACTTAAATTTTATACTCACTTCATGCCCAAACAAATTAAACCAATATACAAATTAATTTCAAGAAACAAAATAAAAAACAGAAAATGTCGATTAATCACCATCGTCGCTAATTTAACTTGCAGGAGCCCTAAGCAAATAAAATACCTTTTCTATGGGAACTCTCACCACCTTAAAAACTTAAATGTAAACGTATCGCCTGGTTGAAGAATAAGAGTAAACAAAACGAAGGGTCGGTCCGAGGCATTACCAACGTTCGATGAAATGAAATTAATACCCCTAGGGGTTGGTTTCGAGTGGTAAGCAGAAACTAAGAGCAAGCTCGTGTCGCGTGCATGCGAATGCCGCCCTTTCCTTTCTCTTTCCCACCCCCTCCACCTTTCTCATCACGTTCTCTGCATATACGACCCTCGTACCCCATTCGAGGAGCCCCGAACAACCCCCTCGATGACGTTCACGGACCCGTGATACTTCTCTCGAACGCGAAAACTCTTCGATCGCATTAAGCGGATTTCATTCGATCACGAGGCGGTCGAACAAACAAATCGGTTGAGCGGGCGCGTTTTTGGTGGACGATTGTGCGTCCCACACGCCATTGTGCTATCGCGCCGCCTGAGAATAGGTCTACCTTTGGGAAGAGTTTTTTGATTTATAACGAGTTTAAGCCGACCCAGATCATAGGATATCTGTTCTCTTCCTATACACCTATATATACGTTTTCGCCTTTCCTGTTTCCTTTGCTCACTGCGAAGCGACTGCTAACGTAAAGTGTTTAGTTGTGTTATTGAATTGAACTGATTTTCACTCGTGGTTAAAGTACATCAGTTGTGCAAAAGAGTCATGTATGTGGAGTAATGGCAAATGGAATATTTATGTTGGAATTATTCTTAATTGTAATTATTTCATTGGAATGAAAATATGTAACATCGAGATATTAAAATATTGAAATAGGTACGATATATTTCGAATTCTCTATGAAGTCCAATGGAAACTAACCCTAATGAAAAGTAAAAATTGAACCTTTAAAATTTGTATATTCTAATTACAATATAAAAACAGTATAAATTGTTAATATTCTTTTTATATTAAAGGTAACTAATCGATGAAATTTATTAATTAAAATGGATTAGTGATTCGATGAATATTTATTTTTTGATTTTACAGGTTTCTGGCCGCACTTACAATTAGATTTTCTTCGATGCAATGGTATTATTACAACAGTATTATAATAGTATTAGTATATATATAATAGTAATAGGAGTATAGTAGTAAATAGTAATAGTAATAGTAGTAATAATAGTAAGTAATAGTAATAGTGATAGTAATAGTAGTAACAATAACAAGTAATAGTAATAGTATTATTATTATTATATCTCGATAAATTTCATAGATTTATATATAATTCTGAAATGATATTTTCTTCCCCTTTGTTCAATTTACGATACATTTTGTCGAATAGAAATAGTTAAAAGTACATATAGCTTGCTAATGATGTATACGGAAGTGTGTATATAAGACGTGTGAGTTGCGGAAAATAACTTGGGAAAGTCACGAACATAATCTAGCGGATAGCCTGCTCTTATTCCGACATCCTGATCAC
Source organism: Eufriesea mexicana (assembly GCF_001483705.2). Lineage (NCBI taxonomy): Eukaryota > Metazoa > Arthropoda > Insecta > Hymenoptera > Apidae > Eufriesea > Eufriesea mexicana. The sequence continues at coordinate 10,256 of NW_016908377.1, forward strand.
AGGTAGGGGATCTTTTACCGATTTACGAGCTTGACGTCAAGCTCGCAGGATCATCGAATCCCTCACAATGGGCGGTCGTGTTTTTCGTTGCATCCAGCAGGATCGACCACACCTTCTACCTGCGTTTATAATCCGGAAGCATTCGCGAGAGCACGCACCAAGATTCGAAACATTAAAAAGATACTCTGTATCGACACCTTCGAAGAATACACGAAAGAAGCTTCACCGTGATCCCTTTTATCGAACAAACCAGCTCATTGTTGACAAATTTCCGCCTGAAACTGGAAGAACGGCAAAAATGTTCGGTAATTTCTTTAACGTTGAATTTATTTCATTTAATTTATGTCATTTGTAAAACATATTGCTTTTAGATCAAACTATTGTTTTGGAGGAACAATGAAACGAGTGGAAAATTGGGATTCTTTGATCGATGTACGCCATTTTTGATCTAATCGAAGGATTGATTAAAAAACATTGCAAATTAATTTGAGATAGTTCTTTTTATAAAAGATACAAAGAGATGTATAAAGTAGTGTTAAAAACGATGATTAATCGTAATTAATAACCGAGTATATTTGCAAACTTAGGAAATTTTTTTCTATCGTCTTCAACAAATTTGATTGTTCGTCCTGCCCGCTGCTTGTCTCTTCCTTTCCATTTGCTTCACAAATTCATGTATTCAGCTTCATCTCTCATTTCAAGCCAATGAATATTTTGATTTAGCCTGGCGAAGCAGGCCGATCTCCTGAATAAATCATGCATCTGCAACTTCTACATTGAACGTATGGACTGAATTGCACGAGTTTGTCACACGAACCAGTTGATGGGAACCCGATTGATTTACGTGCACCAGTTTATACAGTTTATACACGAAATAATTTCGGTACAGCGAATGCCATAAACAGCCACGAGTCTATATCTCCGAACCTGACTCATCCTTGCAGTCCAACGCTTAAATAACAACCTTATTAAATATAAACAAACTCCAATTTTAACAAACGTGCAAGACAATCGACTCGAGCCCTAATTCGGAGCACAAAATATTTTATTTACGTTAAAATCAATTAAACACACGATTATACCTCTATAAATAAGGAAACACCCTTGTCAATTTTTCTTAATACGAGAACAAAATTAACGAAGCTTATCTCGCAAAGGTTTCCAGATAGCTAAAAGCAATTTGCACTTTGTAGCTAGAAAATAAACGCGAATAGTATAATTTTTGTTCGGTTATCAGAATAATCAGAGGCCACTAATGATTGCAATGTTCGAATCCGTAAAAAGGGGAAATCAACGTTACAACCCTGATCCATATTCCCACCTTCTACCCTACCCACTGTACATATATATTCATTCAACTGCCCATGATCAATCTTCGTACGAAGACATACACAGGTGCGTCGGATGTAGCCAAGTATGCTCGTCACCGACAAATTTCAGCCGTTCGATTATATTTATCGCCTGATTTCAGCCGGCAGATTACATTATTTTGATGCTTAATGCGTTACGCCTCTGGCCGGGTAGCCAGGCAAGGATGAGAGGCTGCATGCGGTAGCAGGCACGACAAAATATTCGGCAGGGTTTCTCGAGATCTCTACGCTAAATGTACTCAAATAAAGCAATCTCCACGATCAGACAACGACAACGCGGCGGCGTTTGTCTTTTATCCTCCGTTTTACCCTTTCCCTTTCCCGCTTTCAGCCACAGCCACCCAACCCCTTCGAGTATTTTGATGACAGTGGCCACTGGTCACTGCTGGCGGGACCCAGCTTCCTCTTCTTTGTCAAGGCGAACCCTTCTGACAAAGCGAAGGTGGTAGTCTGCCGGAGAATTAATTGCTTTGAACAATATTTACGTTCTCTCGTCTAAGAGATTCCTTCCTTTCTTTTATTCCTGAACTTCATTTTTCTTCCTTTTTCATTTTTCATTTTTTTTTTTTTTTTTTTTTTTTTTTTTTTTTTTAGTTCCTTTTTTTATAAAGGCCTGGTTGAGATACCCCAACTCCGGACCGGTCGAGGAAGATGTCGCGCGATTTTTATCAAGTTCGCGAAGATTCCCCTGGCCCTTCTCAGGGAGTATGAGTCTTCTTGGTCCCAGGTATGGGAACGTGTAGGAGAAGAGGCTCACGAGGGAAGTCAACATAGCCACGCGACTGCCATTGGGATTCTTATGGACGAGGAATACTTGTGTCGAGCTATCGTTCAATAATTCAATCGTTTTGCAATCGGAGTCTCTTGAACGGGCTTAATGATGTCGTTCGTTTCTGCGAGTGTATTACGTTGAATGCCTGGAGCGGGTACCAAGGGGATTTTTGTACGTCACTGTAACTATTTTGGTAGTTAATCGTTGATCGAGTAGATACTAGTAGGTACTAGTAGGTTAAATTTTAGGTTACTCGTTGTATTCTAATATATTAAATTGTAGCTTATTTATTAAATTTAAATATATAGGACTTAAATTTTTAGTATGTTTAAGATACTAGTCGAGAGACTAATTTAAATACATTAAACTTAATTTTTGACTAAATCTAGATATATTAGACATCAATTTTCAGTAAATTTAAGTATGTTAAATATCATTTTATTTGACAGTATTGTAGCAATGAAACATAATAAGACTAGGCTAGAAAAATCGTTTCCTGAAATATTTGAGGAATATTTATGCAACTATTTTTGACATCCACTACTTGCGATATTTTTTTTATCATTTCCATAGAAATATGGATCCAGAAATAAGAATTTATATATTATTTAATTTAAAAAAATAATAAATCGATTAACCTGCAGTGGTACTCTATCCATAAAATGTCTGTGTGAATTACAGAAAATACAGCGATTTTTTAACTAATTTTAATAGCATCCAGTAATTTTGTAATATGGAACGTAAATATCTACGTTTATGTTCTTTAATTCTAATATGGCGTGAAGAATAGAAGATGTTAACGAAAAAAGGCTATTAGACAATAGAAGCGTTATATTAGGGTTCTTCCAAGCGCAGTGTATTTTTCTACTGTTCCGTGTATCTTTCTACTTTTTATGTAAAAAGATACGGGGTTGTTTGTATACTCATCATCGACAAATTTTGCACTTTCCGTGCAATAAGGGTTCGCGTGAAAAATTGCATGTCGAACGTTTATTCTATCCCAAATAGTGCTAATCACCAGGATGGTGTTATGTTTTCTTCTTCTTTTTCGTTAATCATGCTAATGATAGCTTGTTTGATGCCGAGGACAGACAAAAGACAAAATTTGTATCGATACTGATATTTTCCTAAATATATACTTAAATATATTGCAATATTTTATATATTTAGATGTTCAAAAATTTATTTAAAGACTAAATAATTGCAAGTAATCGTTGTTCTAATATTATACTAATTCATACGAATTAATTAAATCATTTCAATAAAAATCTAAATACCTAACTCTTAACGGAATTCATAATAGCCCTAATAAGTATAGTAATATCATTTTAATCCTTAAGTAAAATTTTTGGAAGATCTAACAAATAATTATAGTTATTAATTAAAAAATATACTTAACCTCTTCATCCACAAGATGGCGAATAATTTTTCCTCATACCTATATCAACGACTTTTAATTATCTAAACATATGTAGTATACATAAATAATAATTAAACAAAAATAATGAAACTCAATAAATATATTTATAATTATCTTTCTACCGAAACGGAAATTAAAATTGATTTTTCCAAGAGACTCTACATTTCCAATAAATGCAGATATAGAAGATCCAAAGTCGCCGTCTTGGTTATTTCGATACTTCCGGCGATAAATACAATTTTTCCCCGAAAATTATTTTTAATCTCTTCAAAGACAATTTTTTCGACTTCCTCCTATTAAGGGTACACCAAAGATCTCTCGTTCCTGAAGCCAACATATCGCTAAACCTCATAATACCCAAATTTGCCCGATATAAGACAATGATCTAAAGGAAATGGAGTAAGTGGTTCCACTGGCGATAGCTCCGAATCGAAGGTGAAAAGAGTGAAAAGAAGGAGAAAGAAAGAGGAGTCATCGTCAAAGAAAGGAGGCTGCAGGTTCTCAAATTGCAATGAAACCGGGCACCGACGCGTCGCGTGGGTTTCGTATGACGACCAGACCACCGATGACGATGCTGTTTTTCTTTCGCCCCGAATATACTCTTCATCCCTTATGATACAACCTTGTATCTAGTGCAAACTGTAAACCCGTTAGCGAACAATTACGAGCTAATTTTTTCACTTCGACACGCGACTCCGCGAAATCTAAGACGGAAGACAGCCTAAAACGGAGAAAAGGAGAAAGAAGAAAAGGAAAAAGAGGAACAGGACGTCCGTGAAAGCGCAACAAGTTCCCCACTACGTGTTAGACGGGGGACTGGAGTCTTCTTAAAGTTTAGGCTAAACATCCGACGTCCTCTTATAAGACTTCGAGTCGTAAGACTTCTCCCTGGTGAAACACAGGGTGGGATATTTTTGGAAAGCTCGAGAGTTTATAAAATAATTATATTTGTCCAACACATGACATTTCAGTCTCAAAGAGCGCATTAATATTTATAATACAATAAATTATAAGTACCTGACTTGGTCCGCCATTTATGATACAACGCCGTGTTAAAGATCTATGCATTAAAATATCGTTACTTTACAAAATTTACAATGTCCCTAGTATGTACAATGATTTTCGAGATGCTTGTCTAGATCCTCTCCTTGCAGTCGCGATAAATAGTAATAGAAATGATAATAATAATGGATAACCATAAGATGCCCGATATCGTTTTACAAAAGATAGGCAAGTGGAATGGTACATAGCCTAAGAGTAACCTTACCGAGACGAGATTCTAATTACAATGGTAATTACAATTTTCAACATCAACAATAAAGTACAAAGCGAATCGTTCGTTTCAAACACGATCCCTGCACCTCGTCTAGGTACGTCTCTATGCACAGAAGATGAAAATTCAACTACCCCAGCCTCAAGAATTCCACTAACACTCCCATTTGCGACGACTGATATACTAGTTCGTTGAGAAGACGAGAAAAGACACAGGATATCATTATTGCAACAGATCGTACAAAGCCGTGATGTAAGACTGCGCCATTTGAAGGGTCTCGTACTTGGAGAGCTGCCTGTCGTTACCCAAAGACGGAAGATAGGCCCTCAATCTATCGAACGCCTTGTTCAGGTTCTGCATTCTTCGTCGTTCCCTCGCGTTGGCCGCCAGTCTTCTTTTCCTCACGATCGTCGAGCTAACGTATTTACCTCTCCGTCTGACGACGTTACGATTGCTTCCCGACCCATCGATCCCTGACCCAATGTGATCGGGACTGTCGCTCATCTCGGCGTCATCCTCGCTGTCACCGTCCACGATCCTGTCCGAGAAGCTGCTGGCATTGCTGATGACACTACCTCTGGACGACTGCGCCTTCTCGTGCTCAGTCTCAACCTCTGCGTCGATCGTTCCATCGGTATCTGCGTCCATACTGTTCACTTCCTCTGTCAGGTCTATCATGTTCATAGCGTGTTGGGTTGCCTCGCTGTTGATCGTTGTCAGGCTCCTTTTACCGGTGTACCTCTTGTTCAGTTCGTCCATCGAGCCTAACAAACGATAGGTAACTGGAGTGCTGATCGTGTCAGGCTCGGATGATATAGATAAAGTTGTGGCTGGGCTGACAGATCGCAAGCTAGCTGTTGGGCTAGGCGTGTGCCAGCCATCGCTGCGGTTCCCGTCGTACACGATGCACTGGGGTATGGTGATAGTGCTTACTGGTGGCAGGTCGGATTTGCTCTTCGAATAGGGGTAGCTGGGTAAATCCAGGTACGTGCAGGACACGACTTCGTCTTCTCTGGGTGGGAACATGTATCCGTAACGAAACATCTCCTGCAATTCCATGTCCGTTCCCGGATGATCGAGACACGGGATACGTGAGTGGAAGCTTCACTCGGTAACCCAGGTAGAAGTGGTGGGTTCTTCGTCTACGGTCGTCTCTTCACTGAATTTCCACTGTACTTTCACGGAACCACAGTTGGCGAACAACTTGTCGGACCTTGGTGTGTAGACCACGATGATATTATGTCGGTTGTTGCTCGTTCCGTTTAATTCGTTACGTGTCCAGGTTCCTTGGGTTCGGATGGAGAACGCAGAAGGATGAGGTCTCCTCGAGGTCCTATACACGCACGCCGACTCGCTGTCGGGGTGATTCTAAAGTCGGTTGGTACACCGTCGGGGGATTTATGCGTTTTTGGAGCGAGGCACCCTCGTGCAGCACGTGCCGCCCGACCAATGAAAACCTCGCGCTGACTCCCACCACTTCTGCGGTGAGCCAAAGCCGACCAGCCCCGAGTATGCGAACGGCTAGCACAACAGGTGGCATCGGCGCCTCCATCCTATACGATCATGTATAAAATCGCACAACCATTACCTGGCCCCTCGGTGACATATGTATGTATTAATACATATGGACGCAAATATATACGGGATTCTATTGAATGCATATCGCGTATGCTTATACCGTCTACTTACGATCTACGGTAAACACGAAAGTTGCTTTGATCTCGATGCACCGGGGCTACCTGTTATCGAGATACTTTCGCTGATAATTTATTGAAGCATTGAGTGTGGTATCGAAGATGCAAAGTATATCTTATTATTTGTATAATTACATAGTGGAATTTTATAATGATTTAAATTTTTCTTGTTACATTGTATTATTATATCCAATTTTATAGAGAAGATGTACTATAATAATTCTATTATTTGTATTGTAACATCAAAATGGAGTAAGATGTACCTAATGTTCCTTAGCTAGTTAGAAATTAGCAGATTTATTATATAATAATAAATAATATTTCTTGCAATATATAAAATTATATACCAATAAATTTCTGCAATAATTAATAAATAATTATATTATATTGAATTGTATGAATAAAATATATAATACATCATAAGCAAGAAATATTTGATAATTCTATTATTTATACAATATCACTTCGAATCAGAAACTTGAGCAAAATGTAACAAGTTCTTCGGTTAATTAGAAATTCAACTTTACTTGTTATCTATGTTACATCTAATTATTAAGTCACGTGTTTCGTCTACGTACAATTTGAATACAGTTTCGAGACTCATCTGCAACTTTTGATAACAAGCACATTTTCATGAAACATAGAGATAAATGGGAAGGTATGAAATGAAATCAAATGAGAGATACTTATGTAAGTGTAAATGAAGATAAATCGGAGAGATATTAGGTTATTTAAATAAATAATTGTAATTCGAAGTACACGCTTAAGCAATCTCAACGAGTAAACCGATCGGGCGAAGCGATTGTGGAATGAGGAACGCGGTCCAGCGCAAAACCTTGGGAAAAGAACGGATCGTATCTTCAAAAGGGTGCAAATACCTCAGGGGCGTAAGGTCCAGTTACATTTTTACTCGCTCAATTAGCGAAAACAGGTAGGATAAAGTTTGCGGCGAGCACGAAGGTGGTCCGAAGCAACCCGATCTCTGTCATTCCCTTCGGACACAGCCGTCTTGGATTTCGGGATCGTCCCGCCATTGCCTTAAAATTCTTCCTAAGTAGCGACACGATAATCCTCTGCTCGAAAACCTTTAGTACTTTTCGTACCTTTAGTACTTTTAACCAGGAACAACCGCGTGATAGCCGAGTCCTCGACTTTTCGTAACGGGAAACATTGTCTTCCATTACTTCCGTAACGTTTCTTCCTTGAGAACGCCAATTAATATGTAACCACACGTACGTAAGGATATATTAAAGAAAAAGTAAATGGACACTTGCAGAAAGTTATATTAAGGGTTGTTGAATAAAACTAACATCGTATATAATAATTTGCTAAGAGCATCGGTTCTTCTTATTAACGTTTTGTATCAGTTTTCCTGGAGACTTCAAATTTGCGCCTGTTTCATATCTTTTTGTAAGTACGTAAATTGTATACTTTGCAATCCAATTGATACATAAAAGAGAATTTTTTGATATGAAAGATTTGACGGAAGAAGATGACCTCAGGCTTAACTAATGGAGTGAATTTATACTTTCTTAAAAAATTGTTTAAAAATTATATTATACTGTTTTAAAAAATTATATTATTATAAAAATATTATTGGCAAAACATTGTTTCTTCAAAATCTAAATTCACACCATTGGTTAAGCCCGAGGTCATCTCTTTCCATCATAATTAAATTATATAATATTATAAAAAATAGAAAAAGACTGTCTAACAATATTCATTAAATAGAGAATTTTAAAGAAATCACGACCTCGCACATTGATCATGCGAGTATTGAATCTCCACTACTATTTAGAACTATCAAATTATCCAAAATGACTGGTTCTAAATATATTATTTTTCTAATTATTAAAAATGTGCAGTAGATTTTGCAAAATTTAATATCAATTTTTGTACGAATAAATTATCGTAATCCATGCTATCGATAATCTTAGTTTTTAACAATAATAATTATAATATGACTTCATTATATAAGAAGAAGAGGTCAAGGTAGGAAGAAAAGATGGGAATAATTTATCCGTATAATTATTTGGTAATTTTATAAGCTTCTGACGTCCATTAGGTGTTTCAACATGACTGTAACGGATTATTAAGGCGAATACGTAGAATTAAAATTGAGTGAGCATAATTAATACTCGTACAGGATACATTTTTGCACATCTAAATACTTTCGCCATTTTCACGCGAGAATATTCCCCCGTTGGATTGGGATGTAATTTAAAAATTGATTGCTTCCATCTATTATCTTCTTGTTCCAGAGCGGAACTGGGACGGAACCAATAATTAGGGCTACGAAATGTACGCTTGTCTGTGTCTATCCTTTCTCTATTCACCAACAGCATTACCTCTACCTTCTGCCTTTTGTTTTCACCTTTTTTGCTTACCTGCTCACCCCGTCGGTGCACCAGTTCAACCCACTCATCCTGTCTTTGCTTGTCAAAACCTTGCTAAAGAATTTTCGATTTTCGTATTAATTAGCCTCGCTCAAGCCAAAAACGGATAAAGAGATCTCCTAAATAAATAACATCTAACTAACCCTTACTCTGCTAAGAACAAAGGAAAAGGACAAATTAACCCTTTTGGCAACTTTCAGTCGCCACATAGCAAAATTATAATGATTAACACCGAATATTCTTGAAGTAATGCAATGATACATCAAAAATAGTCTACCTGTCTCACTTTGATATATTAAAAATCTTGTCCTTGAAACATATAATAAATTAAAGAAATAATTGCGACAAAAAGATACATTCTCCTGCTATCTTGCTAAAAACGACTGGATTTGATTTTAATATAAACGAATACAACTCGAAACGATAAAATCATTTTTCACAAATTTTTCATTTCATTTTATATTGCTATAAAAAGAATCTCATTCACTTTCTAATAAAATATCTTCAAGTTCTTATTCTCGAATAGCAAACAAATTTTCAGATACAATGAATTAATTGAGAAGATCGGAAGGTATTTTTAATAAATAAAACAAATTCCGAAGTAAATAATAAGCAATTGATGCAATTATTAAATAAGTCTGGTCTGAACAGCTGTGACGAGCGAAGAACTTTATTATTAATCGATAAGATCAATCACACGTTCAGAAGGGGTAAAAGGAGGAGAAGAAAAATAGAAAAACAAGATGAAGCTTGGACGAGGTAGCACGTGAAGGGGTGGAAAAAAAAGAAAGTGTGAGAAAGGAAAAATGGAGCAACAGAAGGGATATTCCTGCGGTAAAAATGATCTGAGGTAGGTCCGCCATGAGGATGCGCCCTGGGCGTGAGTCGAGTAATTAAATACAAAGTGCACTCATTTGTGAGCTCGGTGGCAAATAACATGTTATCCGACAACTAGTGGTAATTTATGAGAGCGCCGTATGACGCTATTCGTCCGACCCTCCACGAAGCTGACTCCATGGTATATCTATGTAGAATATACACATGGATCGGTTCAATGAATATGTATTTGGGAATAGAGTCGTAAGCTTTCGCAGACAGACCAAACGGCCAGAATATAGGCTTCGAGATCGACTAATTATCATTTATTCCACCTAGTTCGACATTCTTCTCCTCCCATTTTCCTTTTCGTTTCTTAACATTTTCCGTCTTATTAATAATTCATCGAGCGAGGAATACTTCCATTCGAAATCGGCTGCAACGATTTACCGAGCTCTTGACTGATGATGAATTTGGATTCTGGAGATTTTCCTTTCAGATACAGAATTGTTTCTGTAAGATGAAAAAGAAGACGTAGAATGTAAACATCTATTTGTACCTTCTATGGCTTATTTCTTTTACTTATTATTATAGTAAGTGCTTTATCATTGCACTATCACATTATAGTATTACTGCCTGGTTTTAAAAAAAAATAAATTGTTAATTATGATTAGTAAATTATGATTAATTATTAATTATGATTAACTGCAGGAAAATTATATTAAATACCTATATCAGATGTAATTTCTCACAGGTAAACAAATTTTAAGTATGCAGGTAGTTAGAATATATTTCTGTCTGAAAGTGGAAATTTTGATTTCTTACTGATATATTGATCTCATAAATTTTTGTTAATTAATTACGATTAATTATAAAAATATTGTATTAAGTATCCATATTAGATTTTTTTTCACACAGATGAACAATATTCCAGTTTGAGTCGATTATTGCATTATTAAGCCTAAAAAATAAATTTATTCGACAAATGAAGCATTAAATAATTCGACAAACTTATCTCGTATTAAAGTATAACAGAAGTACCTCTTATATCTTCCTACCAGCATTCTGTACTATCCTAATATCTAACTAAAAACGAAATTCAAAATGATAATTCTATTAATTAAAAGTAGTAATATTAATTATAATAATACAAATTTTCATTTATTTCTACTTGCTTATCTGCACATCAAATCTACTATGTCTACTATATTGTATCTGTATATCAAATCTACTGTGTATAAATACTACTGCTACTATAGTAATATATTATTATAAATATACTACTATTATTAATTATAATTATAAATATACATATAAATATTAGTATACAATATTATAATAATTATAATTATTATACTACTATAGTATATTATTATAAATACTACTTCTATTATTACTACTACTACTATGCTAATTATTATAGCTTCGATGAAAATCAACAGAAACTAAGTGTATATACATATAAACAATCAAAATATTATATAATTATTTCCCTCACCATTCTCATTCCTTATCTTCATCACAAACCCCCAACAAAACCACCAAGACACTTCCATGCTATTCTCAACCATAAAGTCCAGTAGTACAACACGAAGACCATCAAGAAACCTGTAGAACACCCTGTATTTCCTCTATCCTTCGATCACGACACGTCGTTTCCCAAGGATCACGACAGAAGACAAAGTAGACGTGTTCGCGAGTGTAGTTCCTGATAATTGATCAGCTCGAACGTGACAGCCGTGACTCTGACACCTGTGCTTCCGAAAAGAGATCTCGCGCTATCAAAAAGATAGATCCCAGTGTTGTATTCCACAACGAACTGACTGTTCGTCTATGTTGTTCAGCTTGCCGTGTCTAGAACCCAGACAGGGCAGACTCGTCGAAGCTTGTTAAGGAGTGCGTGCCGAACTGATTCCCAGAATACAATTACCACATTATCCGGTTCCGCTTTCGAATTCCTCATTTTGTCCTTCCAGCCTGGCGGTCGTTCCGCCGCCATTCGTGTTTAAGCATCATCGACTATTATGAACCGCCCGGCTTACTCCTTGAAACGGAAGGCGAGATGAAAACCGCATCCTCCTGTTCTACCTAAGAAACGGTCATTTTCGGGAATCTTGCGTTTTCTTGAATTTCTTTTTTCTTTTTTTTTGCCAACTTCTAAGTCCCGAAAGTTTGGAAATTTTTAATGATACTTTTATCGGACTTTTATTCAATTTTTCCCTCTTTCGGTGATCATCTAGGTATACTTACGAGCAATGTTGTGTATTTAATTGCGAGTTAAATTTTGAACACTGTGGGCTTGGACAGGAAGCCATTGCGAGTGGACTTGAAATAGATTCTGCGAAGAGTTGAAAAAGTTTCGTTAATTTGTTAATTTTATTTTATTTCGGGAATTTTGTTTCGAATTTCGATTGCGATTCTTGAAAGATAAATCGCGAAGGAATTAACAGTAATTTGGCCCTAATAACAAAGTAAAGAGTAGAACGAAAATTAAATTGTAATTCGTTTCGAATAGTAGACGTTGAAAGCAACAAAATAAGCTTAATTTGGTCACTTCTTTTGTTTATTAGGAAAATCGATGTAGTTAAAAATCCTGCATATTATATATATTCCCTATAGAATATATAGAATATTCCCTATATTATTCCCTATACTATTCCCTATAATATAATTATAGAATATTTCCTAAACAGAAAAATGAGAAAAGGACATTATTATATTGAAATGCAATTATTCAAATATTTCCCGGAAGCTTCGAGTCCATAATCATTTAATCATTTACTAAAATAACGAAAATTCGTAATGTTCATGAAATTGTAATACACTCAGAGTCGCAAAATGCTCGAATAGATTCTGAATTCTCCAAACTAGCTATTCTCCTGCACAATGGTACTTCGTTCATTATCACCTAATTTATGTTACAAATAAATGAGGGAAGGTCTTGGAAATACTAGCGCCTGCAATCTTTCATATATAATTAAATGTATTAGACACATGATCGAGTAAGAATTACATAAGATTCGTTATAGCTCTGAAATTTCGCGATTTCCTTGGAGAGAGAAGGTGGTTTCGTGGAAACCGTAAAATTAGCCAACAAGCGTAGTTATATAGAGCTTCGGTGGTCAAAGCGGCGCACCCCAAAAACCAAAGTAACCTTGAAACTAGTCTTTATTTGTGACTTTGTCCCTTTCTTTGAAATCGGACGAGTGATTAGCGATTACGCTCTCGAAATGGTATATCGGAGGGTGCTCAAATAACTAGGCGGCTTGGCGGTACGTTCAAACGCGCCAACGAGTAAGAGAAACTGGAACCAGAGGAAAATAAAGTTATTGTCCGTAATCGTGGCGGTATCCGAAACACGACGATAAATTCGTTGGTGGTCAAGCTGTTCTACGTATAAACCGTTTAACAACACCCGTAGCTTTTCAAAATCTCAATTTTAGAAGCTTCTAATGGCTATAAGGATCTAGGTATTACGCCATCTTGCAAGTAGTATAAACTCTGCTTCGATAGAAAAGTATTTGCGATATTTATACATGGAGATTCTATAATCATGTTAATTATTAATAATCAGTCATTAGAATAGTTTTACATGATGATATATTCACTGTTCATCTCTCACTTTTCTGTGGAACTTTTTTAGCCAATTTCATAACAAAATTTTCTAATGTTTTGTTTTAAATTTGTTATTAGGGTTTTTCGATATTCGAATGGACGAATAGAATAGAAATAGAATAATAGAATAATAAATGAACGATAAAGATGATACTAATTGGTATTTGGACCACAATTATATTGCTTTTCTTGAAATTAGAAAACATACAATACTATACTTATTTTCTAATTTCTTTAACAGTAGGATAATGACTTAAATATTTACAGCATATTATTCCATTTGAAGATCCAAAATACATTTAAGTGTTTTCAGCTTATTAACTTAAACAATGCTAAATTTTACTCTGAATAAATATTAAAAACATCAAAAAATTATAAATTAAAATAAAATTAAAGAATTAAAATTGGAAACGTAATAAAATTATTAAAACTATATATCAAAGGTTAAAAATATAATAGAAATATTTAGGAATTAAACATTCAAAATTAAAATTCTTCAATTTAATTTTAATTTTGAATGTTAAGATCAACTTGGAATCTTCCAAATGATGCAAACACATGAACGTTGTGCCCAAAAATCATATATGCCATCCGCAATCGTCGCTCGCTCAAATTTAATGCAAAAGCGGCTCGGCATCGTTACGGGCGTAATATATGTACTGTAATATGGTAACGATCGCGTCGATCCACCCCACGAGAAGGTAGTCTCGTAATTAACTTAAGCCTAATAGAGCGTTTAGTAGAGGATACTTTGAGGTAGGTCCATTGTATTAGCATAAATCATGGAGGCAAATCTCCGGACCCGTAGATGAGGAACAGTTTATCATAGTTCACAAATGAAGGGGTTACCACACTGTTATAAGTCGCTCGTAATTACGACAGTCGATGTTTCAAAGGATTTTCCGCCGTGACGGTCAGTCGTAAACGCGTTAAAATTTTTCTACGCGCCGGATACCTGGATCCTCAGGACACGTTGATCCTCCAACGAAAAAGGGATACGGGGAACTCCGAACAATCTGTACTGTCATATGAAGGAAAAACGAAATTTTTACGTGAAATCGGCTCTTTCTTGAGACCAAGTCGACGTAGCGAAGAAGCGACCTGCAACAATGTAATTTCAAATTAATAAATGTCAATTATGATTTATAAGACGGTAATTATCCTTGGTGGTTCTGGTCGTGAGAATATAAAATTCGAGCAAGGATTGAAGCGGTTACCGGTAACATGATAGGATGCTGCTTAATATTCAGTAGAAAAATTGAATATAGCGTTACCATTGATTGTTGGTAGAATCTGCATGCAGAAGTTAATGTGCATGGGCTACCTGTGTGGTCCTGAATATAAAAGCATTGCATTACTGTAGGTTTCAAAGGTTCGATACGAGTCGTATGGAATGGACTGTTTATTAGACAAGATTACCTTTTATTTGTGCATTTATATCGTTTATGTATCAGGCTTGCATAATAGTATCGATGTATGCTATCGAAATTAATTACCTAAATTTTTGAATGTAATTTTAATAAAATTTAATAAAGTTTAATAACAATTTTACTTTTTTCTAGTAATATTTAATAATTAAATAAAAAATAAAATTTTTAAATATTTGGAGATTGTAGGATACACAGGAGGAAGTTTAAAAATGTCATTGTTGATAAGATGACATTTCTGAAATTATTTAATTATAACAATTGAATATAGTTGTTATAGGCATTGTAATTACTATAGTTATTATAGTTATAAATATTATAACTATTATTATTATTGTTATGAATATTATAGCTATAACTATTGTAATTATGTACATTATAGTTATTACAATTGTAAATAATGTAGTTATTATTATATAGCTAATATTATTGTAAAAATGAACCAAATAGAATCATATGAAAGAAAGGAAACTTTGGGAAAAGTATATTTTTGTGTCACCGCCCCCTCGACTGTTCGTAGATCTTCTTCACCCTAAAAATGGACTTTTTAACCCTGAATGTAGGTAAAACGCAACGGGCTCGGTATTTGGATCCAATAGGATTTCATGGCACCTATTTCCGTAGCATATATCTATGCTTAGCTCCATCTAACCCCATAAAACCCTCGTTTTTAGATTAAAATCGTTACAATGGGTAACCTGGTTTTCGGGTCTTGGAGAACTTTTAATAATTATACCAAAAGGTAGTCACGGTTATTAGTATAAAAGATTAAGAATCGAGGAGGAGCCAATACCAAATTTATATATAAAATCTGTTAACAAACAATAATTATAAACAATTATGAGAACATACAAGTAAAGCATATTTTGCTTCTTTAAATTCAATATTTTATTTATAATAAAATTCTTATACTATTGTTATTGAAATATCTAATAATAATTTCCTCCTCATACATTTTATATCGATAAATTAATCATCAAAATATTTAATATTAACAATTTCCACGTTATATCTTCTTTTACTATTAAATAAATGATTAAAAAATTTAATAACAATAATAATACTTTCTATGCGTGCTTATTTGGTTAAACAACGTTATAAATTTTTGTTTAATCAATATAGATATAAATTATATTACTGTAAGTGAGGCCGAACGTAGGAGGCCAATTTTTCAGTATCCAATTTTTAATAAATTTTATAAACGAAATATTATTCTAACGATTACTACATCTTATTAGACATATATTTAGCTATCTGACTGCATAATTAAGGTCGACATAATTTGACAACAAGCGAGATATATTAATGGCTTTTCTAACACCTGTTATACTAGCCAAGCCACCCCATAGACAGCATAGGCTGATTATAATTTTTCAACAGATTAAACGCAATTTATATAAAATATATATCTACAAGTTAATAAAATTGAAATTGAAATAGCAAGAAAAAATTAGAGTACTATGGAAACATAGCTTAAGTATATACTTATATACTGTGTATCAAAGATGCTCTAAGCGTGACAAACAAAATTATATGGATCCTCGCAAAAGATCTCTGCTGAGGCCGAAATCGTTCTGATTAACGTCAATGACGAGATAAATGGTTAAACAGCCTAACCTGTTCAACAAACGTAACACAATGGTGACGCGATACGAGCGATTTTTGGCGCTTCAGTAAAACGGGCCGGGGTAATTCAACGCCATAGAAATGCTAACACGCTTTAGGAATTACAAAGAGACCGCTTTTGCCAATAATCTACCGTGTCGGGTGGAAAAAAAACGTTGGCGTATAGCCTCGCGTGCCAAGCGATTCATTTTTACGAACTTTCAGAATCGCAGCTTCTATTTCCTCTACCTTCATCTTTTTCCACGATATTTTGAGAAAACTACTGCTGATCGAATAACTTTCACATTTTACAAATGGCTGATCTTTTAGTGAAAATTAATATCAAGATTATCAAGATATATAAGATTAATATCAAGATATCAACATTATTTCGACTACTAGATCAGTCTATAATTTTATAAATATTTTATATAATAAATTATACATATTTGTAATATACATATGTGCACAGCAAATTTTGTTCTATATCTTATAATTTCACTTTATAGATTTTATAATTGTATAAGTGTTTTATAAATAATGTATGCGAAATTTATTAATGTATTAATTATTTTCAAATGTTATGTTAACTGCAAATTATTCCAATAAAAATTAAATTTTAAAATCCGTAATTTACTAGTTATACTTAATAACTATTTCTACAAATATTACGCGAATTTTAATATTTATTATTGCAAATGGATATATTTATTCAATTAATTAATTTAAGATACCTGTGTATTAATAACTACAAAACTATTTTAATTAACCCTCGCTGTTTTTCTTAAAATGTAAATTATTATTAAAAGTTACTTATATAAATCATAAGGTATTTAAAGAAGTAGTAGAAAAATATTGGTAGAAGAAGGTAAGAAAAATATTCGTGACGGTGAAAAGTGAATAGTTAAAAGTTGTGAATTATCGTTACATCATCTTTCGGTTGGCCCAAAAATCACTGTGTTTATGCAAATTACCGCCGAAAGGAACAAACGACTTATATTTTGAATCTCCATAATTCCAGCATAAATAACACAAATTTCCACTACTGTTATACATAAACATTTCGTCAAACCATCCACAACAATTCCACTTCCATTACCATCGAATCACCTAATTAAACTCTTCAATGAAACCTACCAAAACCAATACCAAATCCCAAAAACATCCTCATCTCTCTCCCTCTCTCTCAAAAAAAATAAAAAAATAAACAAACATCTAAAAACTAATCGAAAATAATTCCACGGTGAAACAAAGAAAATTCGAAAATAAACTTCATCGCGAAGACAAACGAGGAATCGGAATAACGTTTAACGGAAGACTGAACAAAAATGGTAATAAGAAAAAGGGAACGGAAATACGATACGATTTCCGTGGGTATAAAGGTATGAAAGCTCGCTTCGCGTATTTAAAAAGCGTGACCGTAGCTGTTGAAGTGGTGGCGGCGGCAGTGGTGATGCTGATTATGGCAGACAACGATCGGAAGCAACTTAAGGGCGGGGAAACGGAATCGGGGACTAGCAGCACGCGCCAGCCACACGCCTCGAGTCTTCTTGGGCCTTTTGCCTTCATCCTCAGACACGTACACCTGGGACAGTTGGCAAGCGAGAGACAAAACCCGGGAATGTCTACTAGACAGTGTCTGCTTTTCTTCGACGAAAACTGAGGGAATCGAGTCACTAAAAAAGGCAAACCATGAACATCAGCAACAATGTAACAGGTAGAAGCGACAATAAGAACACGTATATACGTACAAATTGTTTAACTTTTATTGTACCCGATAGAAAGAAATCATACCTTGTTTCACTTCGGAAGAGACCCAAGAGTCGAACAGACACAGTACATTGGTAAGTAGGAATACAGGTAAATGTTCCTTCGCTAAACTAATGGACCCAGGATACCTATTCTTATGCAGTAAAGTCAGTAATAACGGAAACGTCGTCACAGCGATCTTTCGAGGATACATGATTTCCTCGGATGGTAATTTGGCGGACGGTAGGTAGATTAAACCCTCGAGGCAGCGGGTGCAGCAGCCTGCTTACCGTATGCTCCCCATATGGCTCGTCCTCCCTCGAAAAAGCGACCCGCGTAGGCTCGAGCGCCTTATTCACCCTCCCCTGTTGGCCCACCTTCTCACTACCCTTTACCTACAAATCCTCGTAATAGGTGCAACCATATTTTCACTACCGATGTATAAGATTGTGTCAAATCACGCTGTCATTCGTCCACCAAGGGAATTAAAGGATCAAAAGCGGATCGATTCGATGTGGATCCTTCTGGTGGTACCAGGTTCTTCAGGAGTATGAAGAAGCTAAAATTGATTAGATGTAAATGAATATACAAATACTGGACGTGTTCAATTTTTGATGAAGGTGTTAGATGTGTTAAGAAGTTAGAAAAAGCGAATAAAGTATGTTTGATGTAATTTTGTTAAATATTTAGAACTACCAAAGAGATCAAAGTGATTTGTTATAAGAAGAATGATTTTTACTAGTTTTACGAAAATATTGCAAAGATTGTAAACTCTTTGGTAAAAACAAATTTATAACATTGCTTCAGACAAGATTGAAGATGCTTGCTATCGTTTGCTCAGGTACTGTAGAGGGTTAGAAAATGAGAATTGTTCGTATTATGCATTGCCTACTTCACACGCTGTTCGACAGGTATGCTTATCCGAAATTATGAAGTCAGACAGGTCCGTAGGATAAATAAAAGCGACCCAATTTACGATAAAGGTTCAGATCACTCTGGATAAAGGTGAGCTAAGTATATAAGTAAAACGGACGCGTTACACCGATCACTGATCGAGGTGATCGCACCACCATCGCTAGCAGTACCTCCTCCGGATGTGGGCGGCGCTGTTTTTGGATAGTCTCGTCAGACGTTATCGTGAATTACTCGTTAATCCGTGAGAGAACTGCTTAAATTTCCTTTGTTGGCTTAAATCGAGTTATGGTTATAATTTAGTGGGAAATGAACGATTGTAAAATTTCGAGCAGCCTCTTCGCATGGAAACTTCAACTTGGCCGGAAGTCCTCTTGTTTTATAAGAATTCGAAATATTAAAATCTGATAAATTTAAATCAAAATTATCTAAATGAATATATTTATTATCCCAATTTATAAATTAATATTCGATAATAATCTCTAACGAATTAAGATCAGATTAATCAAACTAGTTAAAATAACTGTAATCGCACTTATTTATGATAATTAAATTTAGGCACATTTTATAATACGTTAATTCGAATACAGCAATGATCTATTGTCCAAAACTTATCGAGCTTATCAGCATATCTCTAGTTAAGGCTAATTTATCCATTACAAATTTTTGTTTCAAATATTTTTGCGCGACAAATAACCTGAGATGCGAATCGTTGAGAAAGGGCTACAGGAAGACCCGTGAACCCGTCACTGGTAGTTTTTGTACGAAAAATAAATACCGTTTGATCCAATCTTTCGATAATGCATGCGCGTTAAAATAGGTGCGAAGAGCATTTCTGAGACAACGCTGCGAAGATCGGCAAACGATTATAAGGTTCCAACTTTCATCCTTTCTTTTCTACCGCACTACGCGCACTTTTCTCTCCCTCTTGCCACCCTTTTCCCTCTTTTTCTCGTGGGAATAGGCACGATCAGATTGTCAACAGCATCAGATCCAAATCTCTGAAAAAGGAGAAAGGAAAGTTTAAGGAAATTTACTGGCATCACCTCTTCTAGTGAGATATTCCAGTTAGCTAAAGCACACCGAAATACACGACCTTCCTCTGGGAATGCATAGTCAATGAGGGGATGAGGGTTGGCGATAAGATTTACCATGTTTCGCCTTAGTTGTACTTTTACGCCTTCTTCATTAGTAAGTTTCTGACCGATTCATGGAAACCATAGTTTCAAAACGTGTCGTTTCCTAACGATGGTTATCGTTTCAGAACTAGAACGGCTAAATGTGGCTTAGAAAACGCGAATTTAATTTTGGCGCCATTTTAAACATTCTTTCTCTATATCTATTATATGAAATCCTTTAATTTTATATATATATGAAATACATAAACGTGTAAATATATAAATATATCTTTAAATGCTTGAAAATACTAGAAGAGGAAGTAACAAAATTAGTACTTATGCATATCAATCATAAATATGTAAATTGACGTATAACATGTTCTTAAATTACAAATAAAAATTACAAATTCTTGATAAAGATCATATGGCGTAATAAATGATCATGAAAACAGTAGTTTGTTTGTCGTATTTTAAGAACAATCATGTTCAAGTCAATATTCAAACCTTTGGACGTTGAGATTGTCAGTACAACCTGTCACTGAATCCAATGTTCAAACAGTCTTTACAGGTGTCAACATTCTCGATGAGACATCCGACACCAATGTCACGGTTCTTCGTGTTCTAAATAGACCGGGTGGTCCTCTCACCTCTTTTGATCCTATCTTTAGACGATCTCGGATCAGCTTCAACGACGAGCTTACTGCTACTTACTAAAGCGGTACATGGATGAGAAGCAGATGACTGGGATGAAATCGTCTGCGTGTAACATGAAAGAATTACACGCCTCGCAAGCGTCCCGCGAGTGTCTGGGATCAGTTATGTGAAATATGCGCTTTTTGTCGAAGGGAACGAAAAAAGAATCATAAAATAGTTGTGAAGGATGAATAGTAATATAATAAAGTATACAAACAATGGTTATTTCTTGTATTCTTGGAAAGGATAAGTATAACCTAAAAAAAATAAAATACATATAAATATAAATAAAAGGAGAATCAGAAATTTAATGACTTTATATAAAAAGAAACAGAGAAATATTACAAAAATGATTTATTGACCCACAATTTATAAAATTCAACTTCACATCAAAAAATGCCTTTATAATTGCATACGCTATAAAAATAATTTATCCATATCACACGTATCATTGAATATTTTCTCAAACTTACAGTATTACTGTAATATATCAGTTGAGAACCTCTATTCCAATAGAGGGTATATATTATGATGTAATTTATTATATGGTTACAAATTTGATGCATGATAGAAAGTCACATGTATATTTCCCATTATTCTTCAGTTTACCCTCTACTACTTCAACTATCCGTGATCGAACTGATATACTATGCATGTTGAAAACATTATGTCGTACACGCATGTGTGCAACAAAGTAAAACGGCACTCTTAATTTTACGCGATCTCCGTTCATTCTGGTTTTCGAATTATTCCACCGCTTACCAGAATGTTTTTACAGCCTGTACGTTCTCATCGCTGGTGCAGCTATAACCGTTTCGAGGGTCGTATTGTAAAGTCATGCCGCTTCTCGAGCGGTCACGTGCGCATTGAGCCATCAAGACAAATATATTGAGGAAGAGGCGGTACGCTTATTACAGACGAACGACTCTTTCTCAGCCACAAATCAAATAACATTTTGGTGTTAGTAAGAACAGAGACAAAACATTTTTTGTAAATCATGTGTGTTCGGGGGTCTTATAATATGTTCACAGTTTGTAAAATGTACACTTCGATAAAATTAAAAAAAAAAAAAAAATGAATTCGATCAAAAAGTAATTCAGTACGAAGTGTCATTCGAATACTTCCGACATTACCGACACCGAAAACGAATTCACGTGTTCGAGAATGTACATTTACAATTTGTAAAATGCACATTTCGTTAAAATTGGAAAAAAGGAATTAATTTTTTTAAAAAGATAATTGAATAGGTGAAATTCCATCCTGCCACAGAATGCTGTTGGATATTGAAAAGGAAGGAATAATTTATAACCTAATCATTATTCCATTACTACTATTTATCGTCAGTAGATAGGAGTAAGAGGTTATAGAGAGAGGATAAAACGTTGGTTTAGGCAATCAGACTACCTACTTTTATACGATGCCTCTGGAAGGATGAACGAATGATATGGATGATGAAGAAGGGATAAGCCAGAAGAGAAAATTATCCCGTCAGAGTAGAAGGTGAAACGTGTCTCACACTTACGTCCGCCCACGCTTGCAACTCGTTATGACTCTAAAGAAATTCACAATACGCGTTTCGTGACCCTGTCAGCGTTTTACCACCTTTAGTATCGTTACATAGTAATCTGATGATAGCAGACCAGACCATAACGTTAACTGGATAGGACTTTAACAAGATACGGTCTCCTCTTATTGCATAGGGATATTGTGTGAAATAAGAAAAAGGTTGGTAATAGTAACTAACTGAGTATACTTTAGCTGTCAGTTAAAACAATGATGTACTCAAGAGGGAGCCACTATCAGTGCATATAACGATACCTTCAAACGACATAATATTAATTGCAAATTATCCATATACTAATTTTTCTGTCAGCAAATTTGTCTTATTTATGGGTAATTTAATCTATTATGACCGAATTAAAAAGGTGAAAAAAATTTAAATACTTATTTTAACAAAAATTGCAATGATGATAAGAAACACTCGTGAAATTTCAATTTACTCAATTTATACTATATATTTATAATATAATAAATTAATATTATATTTATTTTTATTATTTATCATTTTAATTTGCAGGAATTCACCTACTATAAAGTGATTTATTGTTTCTATTGAAACTATTGATCGATTTAAAACTGGTGGACGGAAACGATTACAGCGAATTTATACCACCAATTCTCCGCCTCCTGACGCATCTTCGGTCGCTTAATCTAATAAAGCAATTAATAACTAATAATAACTTAATACGGTTCATCTTCGATAAAGTCCATAATTACATACTATTTAATTACGTGTATCCTGTGTTTGATCGATTCGGCGTTATTTGATTATCGTTTAGAGAGCATGCACGAATTAACGAAGAGGCGGAACTGTTTGTTTTTGAAACACTGATTCACCTTGAAGATAGAAAATTTATAACTTCGAGACTCGATCGGCGTCTGATCAGCCGTTTAGAAATCTGTATATCCAACTTAACAAGTATAGAAAAAATACAAAAATAATACGATGATTAAAATGTTCATTGAAACTATCAGACAGCACCGCAAATTATTTGTTACGGTATAAAAAGATCTTTTTCAGTAATATTTAAATATATATCTTTAGTGTAATAATATTAACTGTCATACTGTCATATATAGCAAAAATAGACTTTTATTTTAATCGCATACTAGTTTAATTTAATATTATTATATACAACAAAACTTTCAGATACCAGCAGAGAAAATAAAGAAATAGATTGATCTCCCACATCTTCTTGACAATATAAATTGACGACCTGAGAATGAAGATGAAAGGAACGAAGCCCCGATCTGTGATCCATGAATATCTGTATCCCAAATGCAACCGTAGCATGTTGATGCGGATTCCGTTCAAAGGCCCGGTATAAAAATCTTCTGAAACGTGAACGTGCCTCGGTTCAACATGACTCGAAGCACAACACTCGAGCACCAAGACGAGTTCGATCGATTCTCCTTCGAATTTCTAGCCGTACCCTATATATTTAGCATATCCCCCATAACTGACAGCATGTTATTTCACCAACAAATAATACGCAAGAACCATTGTGTATCCGGCGAAGAGCACTTGAGATTGGAGGGCACCCTTAAACGCTTTTAAATACACGCGGAATGGGTAGAAAGGGTGTTGGAGGGCGGCCAAGAGAGAGCTGAGGACAGAGGGTGAACACTACCACGTAGAAACGTGCGGTCTCGCTACCTGCTAAATTACTACGAACAACTACAGCCGACAAGGAGTGAGAAAGAATACTTTTTCTCTTGGGACTCCAATTATCGCGCATCGGAAGGTCTTGCTGATGACGAGAACACAACGGATCTAAAGACTTATGTGATATCCGTTCTTTCTCTAACATTGTAATCCTTATATGAGTGGTTTTCTATGTCTCTGATGAAGGAAGACAGTAAATGAAGGTATCTAACAATGTTAAAAGTGTTAATTGTTAATTTCAATACGATTCTGATAGTGTCTCCTCTTTTATGATTTATTTAATTATATAACATTCTGAGGATATATGAAAACATGTACATGTATTTTCTTGCAATTGTTTCAAAGCAAAATATTAAGAGTCTATTATATCATTACACGAAAAAATGATCTTTTCTATTTCTTCTAATAATGATTTAATTGCTTAAGATTCTTTCGTTTCTCTTAATATTCATTGATAATCTTTTTTGTGATGATATCAATAGAATTCGAGCAATGCATTAGTCTTTCTCATGCAAAGAAAATGCAAACGCTCGTATCGAATCTCGAATTTTTGCTTCGAATCAGGACCAACGATCTCATCCCATCGTTCAAACTTTGCTCGGCTTTACCTTCCTTCCTTTTCTTTTCTTTTCCCTTTCGTACCTTCCACCAAGATTCTTCGTTTCCTTCTCTACCTTCCTACGTCCATTCTCCTATTCTATCAAAACGGTTCCCACGACTTTCGACTTAAACTGAACTACCAACGCTCTTGGCTTTCTTCTTTTACTGTATTATGTACTACGATCACAGTTATCAACAATATTTTCAAAATTTATTATGAGCATAGTGCGACTTGTATTTTTAATTCATCCCCATTTATTTTTATTAACAACTATAGGAACATAAACGAAGTTAATTTTCATACTCGTACCTTCAAAGTTATATTTTTAAAAGTCGTCCAAAAATGTTATTTATTTAAATACAAACAATATTTCGATACATTTATACATGTACTAACAACTCGTTACATAAATTAAAAACAAGTTAATAATTAAAAATCGGCGATAAATGTATCAGTACAAAAGTTTACTATCACTTTTAATATTTAATTAAAATTGAAAGCCATGATAGTTGTGTCAGATTTCTAATATACAGTGTTAACAAAATAATTATCCACATTTCGATAAGATTAACAAAATTGTAAAAATTTATTAAATAATTAAGGAGGAATGAATTTTATTTTATTAAAGGTTAACAGCAAGCCTTTAATCTTTTAAACGTTAACTAGCTAAATATATTGGAGAACTACTGCACGGATACCGGCAAATTATGACATACTAGCATATAGAAGTAAACGTCACATTGAAGCATAGGGTACTAATGAATAGGATCAGTATTAGTGCCATTTACTAGACATTAGTTTGTAGGACGACAAGCATAATACGTTTTAATTCAAACGCACCGTGCCCGTCGCGGCTCATTATTCAAGCATATATTTTACAAGATTAGGATTCATCAAAACTCTCCTAACTAGCCGGTATCCACCGTCTATCGTGATTTAAGCTCTTGTGTGTCCTTCCTCGCATCGCCACGACTGTGCATCAATTTGTTCGAAAGGGAACAAATAGAAAGAGAAAAGGAAGGCAACGTAGCCGCCATTTTCTTCGATTCAGTCAACTAAATGCATATAAGCCGATTATACTCTTCTCGTATCGTATTGAATGGAAGGCTAAATTAGAAATTTCAGATAAATTCACGAAGCTTCCACGAATATGCCCATTAATAACTTTGGCTCATTAAGATTTATGATATTATCTGTAATATCTATTGAATCAGATAAATTTGGAAATAAACAATAATATAAGTGAAGGTGAATATAATACTTAGCACTGATGACAATTATTTTGATTACTATATTTATTTTCTGAAGTTACTGGATATTATGTTGATAAAGATTTGTCATGAAATTTTGATGATGCATTATGTATTATTTTCAGAGCGATGGAGGTGAAAGTTAAAACATTTATTTGATTGGAATTTTGAAGGAGAAATAATTAATACGTTATTGTATTGAAAAGTTCAATACGTGTTAATATGTAGAAGAAGTTTAAAATTTATTTTGCTTGGACGTAGGAGAAAAGAAAAACGGAAGGAACGATTAACTTTCCCAAAGTCTGAAACTACTATGCACCGGCGGACCTACGTCGAAGTCGAGAAAACTCTGGTTAATTGGCGCCAGAGGGGAAAAATTGATTTCCAGAAGTCTCAAACGACCGACGTAGAAAATAACTTTGAAATCATGGTGGCCCCGAACCATTCCAGTGATTTGTATTATGGTCCGGAAAAACAATTTACAATCATTTCGTTCGAGGATCTTTCAAAGTGTAAACAAAGAGGAAATCGCCATGTGAGTCGAGAACAGAAATTGGTAACTGTTATACTGAGTGTTAAAGCAGAAAATCCAACACTTCAGAAACTTATGATATTCACTGAAATTAATAAGAGCAAAATCTAGTTTTGTATTTCTTTCTAAAATTAAGATATCATGTCTTTTGTGAAAAGAAAAATGAAATTCTCTTTAAAATTATCTTAGTACTACTTTTTTATGAATATCAGTAAAAATCTTGTATCATAATAAGATTTATTGCGAAATATATTATCTTATAATTATGATTTTTACAGTGCTTCGTAGCTAACTAACAGATATATTTCAAAATTTAAAATACTGAAAATATTTTGAATATTTTAAGGTGCGTTCTCAATATATATTACGATGCATGTGCACGTATTACAAAATATGGATGTATCACAAAATTTTTAATTAAAATTTATAATTTCATATATTATCTTTTCAAGGTTTTCACTAACGATTGTATATTCTCTTAATAACCACACACTCTGTCGGTAAATTACAGAACATCAAAGAAGAGGAAGCTGAAAAAAAATGAAAAACGAAACAATCGTGCTTTCTTTTTGAAAACAATCCGTGCATTGAAATAAGCGATACAATGGACCTTCTGCCCAACTAAAGAGTCCTCGTAAAACAACAGTTCATCCAAACCAGAGAAAAAGATTACCGAAGAAGAAAGAAGCAAGGAAGAAGAGAGAATGGTTACAACATAACAATATGGCACCCTCCTGTGTGATCGAGTGGCTCTCCGATTAAGAGTAAAATTTCATTTTCCACCTACTGTTAGGTTGCTGCCGCTATAAGTGCTGACAATTTTCACTCATTAGTAATCATAGTCTCTATTCTTCTATTCTACTAACAATTAATTAATATTAAATAAATCTACAAAAATATACAATGAAAGTACACTATGCTAAAATTATGTATAATTAAAGTTCTGCATAAGATAGACATACGTAATATAGAATTGTGTATAAACTGTAAAAACAATTTTTAGGTATAATTATTTAGAATTAAAAATATAATTATTAACTCATCTAGTCGACGAGTAATCGATGTAGAACGTACATGATATTTGGAAAGAAATAATTTTGTAATGTTTATTGAAAAACACGTTATCGCAAAACCGGCGGGAAATAATTCAAAATCCACCGTTAAAGCTTACCACCGGTACGTGAGATGTATACATACATGCAACATAAATTACATGGTACGCATTGACGACCTGGCGCCCCACATTCTGACGCTTGCCAAATTTCAACGTTCAACGAACAGTTCCCCAATTCCCAATGATTATCCACTTAAATCCTGAAGTCGCGAGTAATTATGTGAGGGTGCGAGGGTCAATTTGATAATTGCATTATTCCGTTGCAAATAATTACCACCTTTCTGAAATGCAAATCCTACGAGAAGAGTTTCTACATTTTTCTTATCTTAATTGCCTAAACTGGGCTTATTACTTTCCTCGATAACAATACTTAGAGGAACTATTAGATGCTAATTTCAAATAGTATGCGGTTTGAATTTCTTTTATCATTCAAATAATTAATATACCTTTATTCGATATCAAAAAGTCTTAAAAACTCTTCATCTATTTTTAATAAGTTTGTACTATTCTTTTCTACTGTACCATGTACTATATTCATTTTTCATACAGAAAATGTATAGTTATATTTAAATAAAGTAAAAATAAAGTAAAGGAAGTTAAAATATCTCAAGTAGCAACTTGATATATGTGTATATAGACAGGTAAATATATTCAAATATTTTAGAGATTTTTGTCTAACATTAAAATTCCCAATTTTTTTAAAATATTGTCTTATTCTTTTTCAAAATTTTCTTATAAGATACGTGTTATATGCACACACGTTTATTTCTGATATAGTACGTTTATTAGTAGAAAGAATGAAAAAGCAAGTTAAGACCAACTGCGTTCGGCTGCAAGCAGAGGTTAAAGAGGGGAGAAGCACGCGTCTGCCACGCTCCCAGTGTACACACCTGGGGCCAGTTGGCTAGCGAGAGAAATCTTTTTCACCCTAAGTACAAACAATATCCAATTATTAACAAATTACGATTGCGAAATTGGAAAATGTTTTGGAAATATAGAAACAAAATTATTACTCCTGCGATACATTTCTTTGTTATAAACAAAGACATCTTAGTTTATACGATACTGGGCTTCTCTGTATTGTACAAATAGCTAGTTTCGTTAAAGAAATAAACTTTTACTAAATACTAAGGAAACTTATATTAATCTGTATAATCACAAAATATTGATAAATGACCTCGAACATTGTGCGATTGTACAATAAATGTTATGTGCAAAAATCTATAGAACTAAACTTATATACGTATAATAAAATAAAAAATGCTATTATATAAATTATAATAAAGTAAACAAATTTTATGTATAATAAAATATATATATTATGAAAATCTGTATGCAAAAATATTTTAATTTGGTATGTAGTATTGACAAAGTAAGGTGTACAGCTCATTTTCATTATCATTAGGAAAATTCTTTTGAAACAATTTATATGTGGAATTCATAAACGTTACTTTCATATTTAAAATTAATATAAAAGTATTATGATTATGTATATTGCAATTGTATTTACTTATCTAGTTTGGTCCTTAAATTCTCGTAAGAGTCAAGCTAATCACAAAAGTTAAAAATATTATATTATTATATAATCGAACACTTTGTTTTTCTACTTTTGTATATAATAAGGCTTGAAAGAAATCGTACGATTTCGTGACAAAGGAAGTAAAATTATTCGAGCGAATGTCCTTTCAGTTTCAGTGGAAGAGCAACCGTTCGAAGTTCCTTCCTCCACAGGTTTCGAAGCTATTATGTTAATAATATTCTTTTTTCTGATATAATATTTCATAAATAAATGTGTTATTAAAAAAATATGTTGTAGAAAGTGGAAGAAAAAGGAAAAATTATTATCGATTCAATGTAACTCCTTTCTTCATTTTCAGTTTTGGCATTTACTGTGCATTTTTAAGTAAAGAAAATAAGGAAAAAATATTTCTCAATGTACGAGATTACCTATAACTACCTTAGAAATTCGAAGATAATTATTTCACCGCCCAGATAATTATTTCGAACGATTCTCAATTATATTAAAGTATGGCATCTGGTTTTTCACAGTATAGTAACTGATCCCGCAGTACTCAACGTCAGACCATTCGCTTGAAAAATTATTAAAAACATTCTTACAATAAAAAGTAATAACTATTTAATACATATATTTCTGGTTATTAATACTATCTTTACAAAAAAATGAAAAATTAATTAATATAATAATGTGTATTATTTATAATCATTATTGATATCATAAAAATCTATTAATTGTAAGTGACTTCTAAAGGAAGTGAAGTATATACTTGTTGCTTAATGTTATAGAATTTTATGGAACATAATACTGGTACTAGTAACATTGAAGAATGCCGAAAATACAGAGTGATACATGGCTTAAATATAAAGAAGGAAATCGGCAAACGAACCACTAATTGAACCTCCAAAAAACGAAAATGCCGACAGGAAACTGAAACTAAAAGCGGAAAACCCGGAATGGCATTAAAGTCGCATTAATCACACCAATGATGGCTTCCGGTTTATTTGGAAATCCTGCTTTATTTGAAAATAAATAATATATACGCATATCTATTCAAGATAAATATGATTACTGAATATTATTAATTATATTATAATTTATGAAAAAGATATAAAATATTCTTATGGTTATAAAATGATTAATAAATAAAATAAATTACAAAAAATTCATGATTAGTTTCAGTTATATTTTGAACCTAACCAATACTAGTAGACTACAACTTTTAATAATTTGTACAACTTATTAAATATTAAATATCAAATTATAAAATATTTATGCACACTCATTTTAAAAAACTCTTTATCAAGAAACAAATAATGATCTGTGTATAGAAATATTTTATAAATATTTTACAAAATTTAAAGTATATAATAATGTTTTCAAACATATATGTAAAATAAGTAAATATTTCGAAAAAAATTATTCGACGATTTGAAACACTAAATTGTATAGATATACCATTATTAATATATTTTTTAATTTTTAACATTTTTTAATATTTTTTTATTCTTTATTTTTAAAAAAAGGAATAAAAATTGTAACCCTTACAGTAATCTTACCGATAAAATATACAACTTATTAAAATCAAATTAATGGAGAGTAGATTTTTATATAATTTTTATGGAGATATTAACGAAGTTCCTTTGAGTAAGCAGCTATATTAAAAAAGAAAAGAAAAATAAGCAGCAGGCTGGTGCCGGTTTTGGCGCTCTCTAAAACGCCTGAACCGATGATCATATTCCAGATAACCTGGTTAACCCCTCTAGCCCGTTATTATAATATTTGCCAAGCCAAAACATAGTAATTGCTTATTTGCTCGAGCCCAATTACCACAGCATCCACATACATCCATGAATTCTTCGTACTACGTGACGAACAAAATATCTATAGACTTTTTATCAGGTATAGTGCTCGACCATAGAATCAACCATTGACTTTTGCGTACTTTTATTTCGTACTTTACATGTCTAGATCATACTATTTGGATGACTAAAAGTGCCGGTAATAAATACATAATATATTTAATTCTATTTATTAAAAATTTCTCCTATTTTCGTGTAATGAATTTAAATAATTCGTATTAATCTTTAATTTTATAAAAATACATTATGTATATACACGTAATATAATAATGTATTATATATATACATATTATACTTTATGAGATAAATTCAATTTACAAATCAGAAAATAATATTTTTAAACATAAGCATTTCTTATATCTTTACTTTGTATTACTTTCTTTGATAAAATTTGTTAATTGGATGAAACTCCTACAAATTTTGTTATTTATAGTTCAAATGTCTTTACAAAAGTAAGATTTATAAAAAGTTATCATAATATGATTCTATGTAATACATTGCATAAAGGATTTATAAAATAATTATAGAAAAAGTTGAGAAAAAAAAATGTTTAATATTTATTTTTCAAATTTTCTTGAGTTTTAAATGCATTAAAATTTGTTTCTTTTATGCTTATATTAAAAATTTGTATTCCTAATCATCTTTTTAGTGAAAAAAAAGAAATTGAATAAAATAAGTAGATAATGAAATTCATTTATACAAATAAAAATAACAAATATTTTAAAAACTAGTAATATATGAATGTTTAGACTTAGAGGACAATAAAATAAAAAAATGTATGTATGTAATGTATTTTTATTGTACCACAGTATAAAATATATGTAATAAAGATAGTTCTAAAAAAGTGAACTTCAATGTGTATTTCATAAAATTGAGAATGAAAGATGTACAAGAACTGTATAATGAAATAAGGTACTGATAGAACTATAAAGAAATATTTGCATTTGTATACATTTGATTTTATGGTTTCCATAATTTTAAAAGGCCATCTTCGCTATAAGAACATAAAAGATTCTGATGAGGATGATGCGTTAAACCTATAACATCTTTTTCGTGTATCTGAAGTGTAGAAATAATGTAAAAATAATATTATATAGTATAAAAATAAATTTTTAACATATAAAAATACAAATACTTACATTTAGAGTTCTTTCAAGTTTTCCTGATGATGTAGAAAAACAATAAAGCACAAGATCTTCACCAACACAATAAATAAATTCACCACGTGGACTTACAACAGTACATACAAAGTCACCTCCCTCTCGTTTTCCACTAGAGAATGATCTTACAATTTGTCCTTGCATATTCATAATTACTACTGTATTTGAACGATTACACACAACAAAATGTTCTGGATTTCGAGGAAGAAGATGTATGCTGTTAACAGTTAAATCTGAAGCTCCCAAAGATTTATATGTACCTATACATTCTGTTGTCTTTAAACTCCAAACTTTTACAGTTCCATCAGATGATGCACTGATTAACATAATCAACATAAGTAAAAAATTTAATAACCACTTTCAGAATAGATTTAATCAAAACCTAAAAAAGCAAAAATTATACCTTATTATATTATGTCCATCTGGTACAAAGACTACTTCATTTACAAAAGAAGCATGTCCTCGAAACTCTTTTAAGGTCTTTCCAGATTTGAGTCCATGTATCCTACAAGTATAATAAATGATTATGTTAAAAATAAACATGTATCTTAATTATTATTCCTGCATACCTTATAGTAGTATCAAATGATGCAGATAAAATTTGGCTATTATCTCTACTAAACTGAAGACATGTAACACCTTTTGAATGTGCTTTTTCAAATCTTCTTAAACATTGTCCACTTTGAACTCTCCATACTTTTATTTTTCCATCTTGTCCACCACCAGCTAACATTTCACTATCGCGACTAAAAGACATTGATAATACTGCTTGCTCCATCATCATAAAATTGTCTTGAGCTTGATATTTTAAGTCTTTTCTGATTTTACCAGTTGTAAAATTCCATACTTCAATGAATCCATCAACAGAACCAGTAACTAAATATTGACCATCTGGTGAAAAACGTGCACATTCTACATGAGACTTCTGACCAAATTTAATTTGCTTTGAAAGTTGAGTAGGATATTTTTCATCTTCTTGATCTCGAACTGCAGCTTTTCCCCTAAACAAGTCTATAGTAGTACCAGGTGGAAGTAAACCTTGATGTTGTTGCCATTTTAATGCCTGTCCTAATAATGCAAGTAATCTACTTGATGGTACTACTGATACTTCACCAGCTAAAGCAGTAGCTATGTAAGCTCTTCGTTTTTCTTTTGTACTTCCATCAGGATATGCTTCACGTGGGTCAAAGTACGAACGTGCAAGTAAATTTTCTATATTAAGGAAAAAAGATATGGTGTTAAAAATATATGCATCAAATACATTATTTTTACATAATAAAGTCAAATTTTTAATTATATAATACTACAAATATAAAATTATTATTTTTTTTTTAATATACCTAAATGTATATATCTTTCAGGTTCTTGTTGTTTCATCATAATCATAGGATCTGTTTGTCGCAATAATGATCGAGCTGCTCCTAATTCTCGTAATTCAATTAATTCTAAGACAACCTATGAATTATTACAAACATAATATTGATATTTATTAAAAGTAACACAATACATTCTTTTATCTCAATGACAAACCTGTTCATATAAATCAATAAGTTTTTTATCAGGTAATTTTAATGATTGTATTGCTTTTAATACTGTATCCCAATGACCATTATTTATATCTGCTACAAAACCATCTACACTATCTACTGTATTCAATGATACACCTGTTTCTTCCTATAAATATTATATAATTTTACTTTCATTCTTTCTAATTGCTAACAATATTGTGTCTGTAATACCTGTTTCTTTAAAAACGTATATATATATATATTATAAAAACAAATAGCTACCTGTAATGTTTGTAATGTTTTGACAAGATTTGATTCTTTAAGATACTGTTGTATCAAACGAATTACGCTAAAATCAAATAATAAGATATAAATATTAAGAACAAGTACAAAATTTTATTATTATTATTACATATAAAATAATTACTCTGCAGATTCAATTTCAATCGACATTTTTTATAACACTTTAAATATAATTCACACGAAAATAAATACCCTTATTTAATGAAAAATGACAGTTTCAGGTTATGTTATATCGACAAACAAACAATGCTACCACAATTCAATTGCTTTTCACTATTTTCATCACTAAATTTACACAAACAAAAAACAACTACATCAGTTTTTCGTTAATTTAGAAACATTTATGTTATAAAAAAAATATTTACTATAATTTAAATTGATATATTTAAAATTAAATGTTTATTATACTTTTAAAAAGATATTTAATAATGTATAATTGAAAACCTAAATTATTTAAATTATTAATTAAAAATATAATTATCATTGTAAATATTCATTGTTCAATATTAATTATATTTATTTATAAATAACTATAGTTTGTATTATACTATTATAAAATAAAAATTAACTATAGATATCCACTGCAACTCACTTCAAAACATTATATAGTAATTATGATAATAAGATTAAATAAATTTTTACTTTTAGAAGTAATTTAAAAAGAAATTTGACAAGAATGGTCTTAGCACATATGTTCAAATTTCGTGTCTTCTATGTACCAACCTATTCTTTCTTTGTTTACAGGTATGCATACATTTTTAATGAAACATTATATAGTATAATTCGATCATAATCTATGTGAATGAAATCTCTACTAATTTATAAAACAACGGAAAGAATATATTTATTAGTTATCATTCAATAAATTCACTGTTTATACAATAGTTATCTTAAATAGTAACATGTAACGCATTTTAAATACTAGATTTATTATTTTTGAAACAAAAAAAAATTAATCTTGTGAAGTGTATGACTGTGCATTCTTGTTATTTTACATTTATTCTAACCTAACAATATATTTTACCTTCTGTAATAAAATTTTTTATAATATTTTTATTAATATTAAATATTTACATAATATATACAATAATTTCATTATTAGAAGATATTATTTTTTAATTAGTGCGGTAAAACAAAATTGTAAAACTTCATACATTACAGGATACACAAGAATAAAGCATAAATAAAATCATTAAACATTTTTATATCAATAGTAAGTTATATCAACATATGCTCTTTTATGACAAAGCTTTGACATTTTTTTAGTGTTTATAATGGCATCATTACTTCAAAATGATAAAATCTTACGCACAGATATTACTACTGCCAAGTAAGAATTTATTCACATAATGATATTATTTAGGTGTAATATTTTTATTAATATGTGGGAATATTATTTTTCTTTAATTATTAATATTTATCAAGTTATGTTGGAAATTATATTCCATTATATCTATCGTTTTTAATTTTCAGGTGTAAATCGTCTAATATGAAAATAACCACATCTAACATGGCACCTCATAATCATATAGAAAAACGATATGAGAACATAATTAAATCACCAAATGATAAAAGAGAATATAGAGGTCTATTACTTTCTAATAAAATGAAAGTTTTATTGATTAGTGATCCTACAACAGATAAAAGTGCTGCAGCTTTGAATGTGAATATTGGTAAAATCAAATATATAATTGTATTTTTAGTTTTTAAATATAAGGAAATGAGTTACTATTTTTATAATATAAACTATATTTATTTTTATAGGATATTTAAGCGAACCCGATGATTTACCAGGTTTAGCACATTTTTGTGAGCATATGTTATTCTTAGGAACAGAGAAATATCCCGAAAAAAATGATTACAATAAATATTTATCACAAAATGGTGGCACATATAATGCATCAACTCACATGGATCACACTCTTTATTATTTTGATGTACACGCAGAAAAATTGAGAGGTGCATTAGATCGTTTTGCACAATTTTTTATTGCACCACTCTTTACAGAATCTTTAACTGAATTAGAATTAAATGCTATTCACTTGGAATGCGAGAAAAATTTAGCAAATGACACATGGCGTCTTGATCAATTAGAAAAATCATCTGCTGATCCAAATCATCCTTTTTCAAAATTTGATGCAGGCAATAAAGAAACTTTAGATATACTTCCAAAACAAAAAGGAATAAATGTAAGAGAAAAATTACTTGAATTTCATAAGAAATTTTATTCTTCTAATGTAATGGCATTATGTGTACTTGGCAAAGGTAAATAAAATATTTTATTTACTTATTTATTAATTAATGTCATTTAATAATTAAATTTGTGTAATACTATAACTTAAAGTTATAAGTGATATTATAACTAGCTATATAGAACTATTCTTATAAGTGATATTTTATATTTAGAGAGTTTAGATGAACTTGAAAAAATGGTAATAGAATTATTTTCTCAAGTGAAAAATAAAGAAATTGCAATACCTACTTGGCCACAACATCCTTTTAATGAGCAACATTTTCAACACAAGTGGTATATTGTTCCAATAAAAGATATTAGAAATTTATATATTATATTTCCTATACCTGATTTGACTGAACATTACAAATCTTCGGTAATAAGTATATTTATATCATCTCTTAGTATAATAATATTGTTCTTAATTATATAATAAAAATACTGCATTTTTTTAGCCAGCATATTATATCTCACATTTATTAGGACATGAAGGAGAAGGATCACTTTTATCTTTATTGAAAGCAAAAGGATGGTGTAACTCGCTTGGATCGGGTAAGCGATTAAGTGCCAGAGGCTTTAGCTTCTTTGTCGTTTTTGTTGATTT
Source organism: Eufriesea mexicana (assembly GCF_001483705.2). Classification (NCBI taxonomy): domain Eukaryota; kingdom Metazoa; phylum Arthropoda; class Insecta; order Hymenoptera; family Apidae; genus Eufriesea; species Eufriesea mexicana. The sequence continues at coordinate 47,025 of NW_016908377.1, forward strand.
AACAGAGGAAGGTACTCAACATGTTGATGATATTGTTCTATTAACCTTCCAATATATTAACATGCTAAAGAAACATGGACCAGTTGAATGGATTTACAATGTAATTATTCTTTAACATAGATTTAATTAATACTTCACTATCAGAAACTAGTATTTTAGTTTATAGTAAAGAAATTCAGTCCTATCTAAACGTTTTTAACAAATTGTCATGATTATTATATTTTAAGCTACGCATTTATAATTAAAAAAAAAAAATTACTATAAATTTGTATTGATAGATGAAAATAACAAATATAAATAAATACAATAGGTTCGAAGCACACTAAATATCTGTTAATAAAGGAAAAACTATACATTCTGCTAGTGAAATGTTAAATATGACTATAAAATGTATCTAATAAAATAATTGTCTGCTTTTGAAGGAATGTAGAGATATTGCAAATATAAATTTCAAATTCAAAGAAAAAAGTTATCCTTGTGACTATGTCAGTAGTATAGCACAGAGATTATATGACTATCCAATGGAAGACATTTTAACAGTAGAATACCTTTTTCCATTATGGAAGCCAGATTTAATTAAGTGGGTGATGGGATATTTGAAACCAGAAAATGTTAGAATTCATGTAATTGGAAAATCATATGAAAATATAGCTGATGAAACTGAAAAGTGGTATGGTGTCAAATTTAAAAAAGAAAAAATATCACAAAATGTAATAAATGAATGGATTAATGCTGGTTTGAATCTAAATTTGAAATTGCCACCAAAAAATGAATTCATACCAGAAAAATTTGATATAAAACCAACAGAAAACAACGTGAGTAAAACTTTATTACTTTTTCTATATATATATATATAATATTGAAATAATTTTATTTTTATTGTATCTAGATATCCAAATTTCCAGTAATCATTGAAGATACTCCACTAATAAGATTATGGTTTAAACAAGATGATGAATTTGTTATACCCAGGGCTAATTTATTTATTGATTTTGTCAGGTATTATGCATAAAAAAATAGAATTCTATATAATTTATAATGAATGGCAGTGTGTAATATATATAAAAAATTAAATCTTGTGGGTATTCTCTTAGAAGAAATGTCCCAAGTTTTCATAAGAGTTATAGCTAGTTTTGTCTATGTTTATATCACACATAATATAATATAATTCGTATTTATATTTTCTGTATTGTCAGCTTACTGAAGTATGATTTATTATGTTTTGTTGACAGTCCACTAGCATACATGGATCCCCTTAATTGTAATTTAACATATATATTTGTATTATTGTTTCGTGATGCTCTAAATGAATATGCATATGCTGCTGAAATAGTTGGTCTTAGATGGGAGCTTACTAATAGTAGATATGGAATGATAGTAAGTAATAGCTTATAAAAAAATTATTTTATCATCTACATAATATGTATTATATAATGTGTATAATTTTTTAGTTGAGAATTGTTGGCTATGATGATAAACAACATGTATTACTAGATAAAATTATAGATAAAATGATCAATTTTAAAGTTGATCCAAAAAGATTTGAGATTTGGAAAGAAAATGTATGTGTTATTTAAATTTTCTTTAGCATTATTATTCTTATCAATGTTTATTTTAATTCTTTGAATTTTAGTATATTAGAAATCTAAAAAACTATAAAGCTGAACAACCATATCAGCATGCAGTTTATTATCTTACTGTTTTATTATCAGAACTAATGTGGATGAAGGAAGAATTACTGAATGCCACATCTTGTAAGTTTATGAAACATTTACCAATTTAGTCAGTAAATAAGTAGATAATAAATACTTGTTATAAATTTTAGAATTTATTAATTACATGTAGCATCATTATTGGTACTACAGAGTATTAGGTAATATTTTTTAATATATGATTTTATACATATATGTATACTTATTAAAGTTGTCTTTTATTTCATGTATTTAGACTTAACAGTTGAAAGAGTTCAAAATTTTATTCCACAATTTCTAAGTAAATTACATATGGAATGTTTAATACATGGTAATGTAACAATGTCAGAAGCTATTGAAACAGCAAAATTAATAGAATCAAAATTATCAAATACAAATCCTCATATAGTACCACTTCTATCTAAGCAGCTAGTTTTACATCGCGAAATCAAATTAGATGATGGTAAGTGTAGTTACTTCTGTATATTAGATGGTTGCTATAGAAGAATGTATGTTACTTATGGACGAATTGACTCCTTATTAACATTAGTAATCAATAGTAACATTGATTGAGGTTTTATAACTTTTAAAATTCTAAATATTTTGATTAAAAAATTAGAAAGATTAGAAAAAACATTTCACTTATTTTCAAATATTTCATTTCAAATAAAAAATATTGTATAATAAAATTTATAAGACTATTATTAATATTGATATTTTTTCAATGCAAATAAGCGAGTAATTAGAACTTCTGATTTTTGATACATCAAGAATAATTATATTTGGAGATGCTTGTTTATTTATTACGAATTTTCTTCTCTAATACATAAAATTTAAAAATTAAATAAGTCATATTAATTATATGCATAAGCATATACGGTAGTTGATTAAAAATAAAAGACTATTTACAACAGACTTTCTGTTTTAAGAAAAATCAATATTTTTCTCCCATATATTTTTTAGGTTGTCATTTTTTACTTGAAGTAAAAACTAAATTTCATACTAGTTCATGTACACAAGTTTATTATCAAACTGGCTTACAATCAACAGAATCGAATATGCTCCTAGAACTTTTAGCACAGATTTTATCAGAACCATGTTTTACCATGTTAAGAACTAAAGAACAATTGGGATACATAGTATTTAGTGGAGTTCGAAGAGCAAATGGAGCACAAGGTTTAAGAATTATAGTTCAAAGTGATAGACATCCTAAATACGTTGAACAAAAAATTAATGTATTTTTAAATTCAATGTTGGTTAGTAATTAAATTATAAACGTTACTAAATAAATTTATTTAAAAAATTTGCATTTAAATTTTATTTATTTCAGCAATATATATCATCTATGACAGAAGAAGAATTTAATGCACATAAAGAATCATTAGCCGTACGCCGACTTGAAAAGCCTAAACAAATGACTATTTTATCTACTATATTTTGGAGTGAAATTACAGCGCAACAATATAATTTCGACCGCGCAAATATAGAGGTTGCATATTTGAGAACTATAACACAGGAACAAATACTACAGTTTTATGAAGTATGCATGTAACAATTGAATTACTTAGATAAACAGATTATTATGAAAATATACAACTTATATTTCTATCTTTTCTAGGATATACTTCGAAGTGATATTCAACGCAAATTATCAGTACATGTTGTTTCTACATTAAAAGATACAAATTCAGAAGATGAAAAGATAATAAAATCTGAAGAAAATATTGCAGATGAAATAGATACTATTGAATATAAAAATATTGATGATATTATGATATTTAAAATTAGTCAGTGTTTGTATCCATTAATGAAGCCATTTACAGATATACCAAGGAAAGGAGTGCATTCGTCAAAATTATGATGTGCTTAATAATTGTGAATATGTGTTTTAATCATGCATTTGTAGATTACAATGAATATCAAATAAATAAATTATTCTAACATACTGTTACATAGAGAAAAATGTTTAACATATTAAACAGTCATTTAGAAGTATTAACTTTATAAATGTTAGTAAATAGAAAAATAAAAATATATTAGCTATATAAAGTGAAAATGTTATACATCTGAAACAAAATTACATCAGTATGTAACAAATCCACGTAATATATATTTTTATTTCTCTAAATTTTTAAACATATATATTTTATTAAAAATGTATAAGTATTTACACATGAATAGATTAAGTATTAAGAAATAAAAAGAAATAAAAAGAGGACTTAACGGTAAAATATATAATTTTTATTTGTTTTATTAAACATACAAAATTTGATATACTTAAAATTTTATAAAAATAAATATATATTTATTTTGAATGAATTATAAGAAGTATATTAACATATTTAGTATTTTTAATTTGTAAAACAAAAATAACTAATATTATTATTTAACATCAATATATGAAACAATATATCAAAAATTATGTGAAACGATTAAAGATTTAAATCTTTTACATTATTAAAATCTTTGTGACAGTACAATAATGTACAAAATTGTATTAATAAGTTTTAAAAAATTAGAATTTGTTATATAGCTCATTATCAAAAAGAAAGAATTTGACGAACAAAGGAAAGGAAAATGATATGACAAATATGTAAAATAATATTCCTTCAATTATAAAGTTTGAATTTCAAGTAAATCTATAATTTAATAGATACAAATACTAGTTCATATATTCTACCTAAAAACTAGAAACTAAGCATTATGTTATAATAATAAGAAGCACTCTAAATAGAGCAACTATTACTCAAAGATTTAGAATGCAATAGAAGGAAGTCATTAATACAAATTATAACATGTAGATATTATTAAATTTTAACTTTACCTATCAGATCAAGAAAGTTAAGAGGCACGAAAGACACTAAAGAACAAAAAATTAATAAACAAAAGTGGATCTATAATGGAATGGCTGTAATCGCATTTGAAAATATCAGTGGTTTACTATTGACTTGAAGCACAATTTCAATGTAAAACTGCCGATTTAAATATGTATTTAAATATAGTATCCATAAATAACACTAATTAAAGTTATGTAATGAAAATGATCGGATATATTTAATAGGCACAAACGATATAGCACATTCACAAATTATTGCATTAAGCTATGACTTCGATTAATACAAGAATATTGTTAAAATTGCTGAACGATTTAAGAGCATCTGTAATTTCTAGCTATAGACATTTAACATTAAAAAATAAACTGGACAAAAATTCGACTAATTTAAAATTTTAATTTAGTTCGTTAACTGTCACTTTCTGATTAGTAAATTATATTTAATTAATATATTTAATAATTATATTTAATATTTAAAATATTTAAAACAAATTTAGCCTTTCATAAACCTTTATCAGCAATATACAGCAATAGAAGAACTTATTTAAAATTTTTATCGTACGTCACTCTCGAGAAACCTGTTCTCTTTAAATGTATCATATTTCTGTTTCGAAAGTCGAAATATTTGAACTTCTAAACTCAATTAATTTTACGAGCACGCTGTATCGCTTGAACCCACTGTAATTATGCTTTTATTTGAATAGTAGTCAATATTAATTTTATAAAAAGCAATCGTATATTTTTATTAAATGTAAAACCAATTTGATCAGTTTGGTAGTTCTAGTATTAAGCAGTATCAATGTTACCCATTTTAAGAAAAATTGTAAGAAATTTTTAACAGTAATTTTTGTAAGGTCATGGAAAATAACTCTTTTTTTATCCACAATAGAAACATTTGATTTTATATAATTTCATCGGGTAATACAAATAATAATTTGAACAGTTACTTTCACAATAAAGATTGTTATTTTATATCGACTTTATTAATTAGGTGACTATGCAACTATTCATAGATTCACTTTCTATAGATAAAACTAACGGTCAAGTAAAAATAACATGGATGACATATGTTTATGTAGTACTCAAGATTCGAACATAGTAATGATTAAAATAAAAAAAAATTCTTTAATATCGTCTAGTTTATAAATTGATATAGTCATAGATTTCATTAAATTGAGATATACTAAGCAAATTCCGTTTATGCAGATTATCAACAAATTTGCAATTCGGATATTTCAAAAATTTCAAAATTTCTGTATTTTATATGTTATTACTATAAAAAATAAAGTTTAAAGAAAGATCAATAAATATAAAATGACCTTTTCTTTTTTCTACTCTACTCTTAAAACAGAAAATAATATGTAAGAAGCTTGTTTCATAGCGTACTCAATCCGACTACACATGAACTGGGAAAACTCTTTAAGTATTATAGCTTATAGTGGGTATTATTGATATATATATATATATATATATATATATACACCGCTTTTTCTAATAAATATTACAATATTGTTTCTTGAAACAACTATCATTATATTCTACTATTTAATAGATGTCGCTATAAATTTTTCTTTTAGTATTGTATTTTGAACTGTTTAGATGGCGTTAAAAACGCGTTACGAAATGCAAATTCGAGTATCCTATCTATTCCCTATAAATTGTGGCTTCTCTTCAAGTTGATTCTCTTTGGTTTCGCTGATCTCAATTGCTCAAAATCCTCTTTGAGATATTTCGTATTGCCCTTATACACCTGAAAAGGGGTAGTTCTACAGTTGTACGTGCATCTAAGTAAGTTAAAAAGTAAACGTTATTAAATTTCAAATAATTTTCTAGCGCTTCTAAGATAACCTGATTGTTGTAAAAGGCTCAACTTTTTTATAAATTTCAGCCATCGTGGTCTCATTGCATGACCTTAACCTTAGAAATAATAAACTACTCGAAATGTGCATTTTTTACATAAATTTGTTTACTTATAATCTCTATTGTACAATAATTTATAAGTAGGAATTTTGACGTAATAGAATATATTTAATGAAAGTCGCCATTTGTCAAAGAAGTGCCAACAGATTTAAAGTCAAATGCCAGCTCATTATGGTCACATTGTAGTTTCTTTTTTAACCTTATTAAATTTTAGTTTCGTAATACAAATATTTTTAATAAATATTAAAATAATTTAATGTAAAATAAAAGTAATTTTCAAAATGTTAAAATAATACATAATAAAAAGCAAACATATATAAATATTATAAATTGACCTCTTTAACTTATATAAAAATGAAAAATTTTGAAATGTATTGAAATTTTTACCTTTTCAGAAAGGTATTGTATGAGTCAAAAAATAGAAAAACCAATATTATCAGGTCAACGCATAAAGACCAGAAAAAGAGGTATGTTTTAAAAGATATAAAATGTTTTAGATAATATTTAAGGAAAATTATAACAAAGATGTCTTTTAGATGAAAAAGAAAAATATGATCCAATGGGATTTCGAGATGCGATTTTACTTGGTTTGGAAAAGGCTGGTAACGACTTAGATGCAATTTCAAAGTACTTGGATACAGCTGGCTCTAAATTAGATTACCGCCGATATGGAGAGGACCTATTTGACATCTTAATAGCTGGTGGACTTTTGGTTCCAGGCGGTTCTATTGCTCAAGATGGTGATAAACCAGTTAAAACCACTGCTTGTGTTTTTGAACAACCAGAAGATATGGAATCCATGCGAAATTTTGAACAAGTAATATATTCTATTCTACATATGTTTGAAAAAGATGTATTCAGCTTTCATTATATGATCTTTAACAATGACCTTGGAAATGATTTTATAGGTTTTCATCAAACTTATGAGACGTTATAAATACTTGGAAAAAATGTTTGAGGAAGAAATGAAAAAAGTATTGGTTTTTATGAAAGGTTTTACTCCTAAGGAAAGAATAAAATTAGCTAGAATGACAGCTTTATGGATATCTAATGGTTCAGTACCACCTACTGTTTTATCAGTCTTAATTAATGAACATCTGGTTAAAGATAATTTAGCATTAGACTTTCTATTAGAAGTTTTTGTCACTTGGAGACAAGAAAAAGGTTTACCAAGTTTAATGACTGCATTGAAAAAAGGCAATATTGAAGGAAGGTATGGGAAAATTTTGTACTTCATAAAATTCTATTTTATATTTATATCAGATTTTTTGTTTTATTCTTGTTATCTTTTTTTTTTTTTTAATAATCAACAGGTTAATGGAATTTGTACCGCCTAATAAACGAACTGAAGAGTATTTTCGATCTGTATTTGAAGCTGTTGGTCTTGCAGACATTGTAAAATTACATAAAGCTCAAGCAAGTCAAGAAGCAAAACGAGACTTGCAACAACTATTGTTGGATGATTTGGCCGATAATCGTCCTATGAAAGACATTATACTTGATCTCAAAGAAATGGCACAGAAGAGTGGTATTCCTGAACATGAAGTTATTGGTTTGGTAATGTTATATAATTTTATAATTATTGTTATTATTATATTACACTATAAAACTAAAGTTGAATAAAAATATTAATAATTTTTTATAGATTTGGGTTGTAGTGATGGGTCAAGCTGAATGGAATAAAAAAGAAGAATTGGTAGCTGATCAAGCACTGAAACACTTAAAAGTATACAATCCATTGTTTGATGCTTTTACAACCACTGCCAGATCTGAACTTGCGCTTATTCTCAAGGTCCAGGAATTTTGTTATGAGAATATGAATTTCATGAAAGTCTTCCAGAGAATTGTTTTACTATTTTATAAAAGTACGTTTATAATACTAACAACATACATAATGCAGACTAATAATTCTTAATCATGTCCATCTTTTTAATCGGTATATTTCATTTTAGTTGATGTAATATCGGAGGAAGTGATTTTAAAATGGTATAAAGAAGGCCATTCTGTTAAAGGAAAAATGCTCTTCTTGGATCAAATGAAAAAATTCATTGAATGGTTACAGAATGCAGAAGAAGAATCTGAATCAGGAGAAGAAGACGATTAAAAACACAAAAGTATGTTTTATCAAGGTTTTACAGCTTTGTTTTTAACTTTATATTATTTTTATATTTCAGAATAATATAAGCTTCATTATCAAAAAATTATATATTTGGACTTTATCCAAAATTTTTTAAATGGATCAAAATATGAACTGAATTGGATTGTATTGATAAACGGAAATTTTGAAAAAAATAAAGTTTGTATCATTCTGAGACACACTATATCGAGACAAGTACATACAATTTTTTAATCATTAAAGAATAAAAAAAACATTATATTACCATCTGATTAGCGAAGGAGATAAATTGTAAATTTACAGTGTCTTTAAATTGTATTACTTTAAGAAAAAATATTTTGTGTTACATTTTTATAACACCGCTATAAAATATATACAGAATAACAAGTTAATGAAGAAAAGATCTTTATCTCTGTGTACGTATAATTTTCAAACCCACATTCTTTGTATGATAATATTGTACTAGTTTTTAGAAAATATATTGTCAGGTGGTGTTTAATATTCGAATTTTTTATGACTCCTATTTAATTTCCTATAATATTAATTTATAATAATGTTATTATTAATATTCTAAATCTGTAATAATAAAAGTAAATTAAAACTATAAAATGTTTTTAACAATTACCTAATTGAAATAAATAATTTTACATTATATATATATATATATATATATTAATTTAATTTTTTATTTTTTCAATTTTACTTTCTCATATTATGGTTAAAAAAATTTAACAGATAATTATAGAACTATTGAATACTACAATAATTAATGTATGAAATATATAATGAAGCATTTAATAATTTGGTTTATTTCTAATATTTTATTTTGTATTTAATAATATAATTGTTGACAAATATTCTTCCATGTAGTTGTGAAATTGAAATACTCAACAAAGATAATAATTATTTTTATTTCTATCTTTAAATGTTACTTAATAACTTAATGTTAATTAATGATTTATATATTAAATCTGTTTATATTTATGGAGTTTCATATTTGCAATTTGTTGTTTAGAAATAAGTGTCTTTCCTCTCATGTAAGGTATTAAAATTTCCGGAATTTTAATACGTGAATGACTTGTTTGATATGATTCACAAAGTGCAATTAACATGCGAGGTATAGCACATGCAGTTCCATTTAAGGTATGAACATGTAATAGTTCTCCATTTTTCGTTTTATACTTTATACCAAGTCGGCGTGACTGATAATCTGTACAATTGCTACAGCTAGATATTTCTCCATATAATTTTCTTCCAGGCATCCAACTTTCTATATCTACTTTTCTAAATATATAAATTTGTAATATAATGTTATAAAACTTAAACTTTGTATAGTTCAATATGTCATATTAAATTACAGACCTGTATGCTGGAGACCCTAAATCATGCGGTGGCATATCAATTATTCGAAAATGTAAATTTAAAGAAGAAAATAAATCTTCTTGAATTTCTTGAAGTTCTTGAAATTGATTTGTAGACTCTTCTTGTTTTGAACATACAAACATTTCAACTTTTGTAAACTGATGAACCCTTAATATATGTAAATAAAATTATTTATCAGATATTTACATAATTCTTAAACCATTAATATTGGAATAGTTGCTAAATATATCATTATATTAATAAAATATATTCAAAAACATATATAATATGACATTACCTATATAAACCTCTTTCTTCCTCAAGATTAGATACTTCTGCTCTAAAACACCTACTCACAGCAGCAATTTTTAATGGTAAATCTTCAGAATCATATATCGTATTCATTACTTTATAAGCTAAGGACATTTCTGCTGTTCCAGATAAACTGTAATTTTCTCCATAAGAAGAACTTAAATTATATACAAGAGTTCTTTCACTATCTTTTAACAATCCACATCTTTCTATAACTTCAGTAGGAATAATATCAGGTACAGAAACAAATTTAAAACCATGTTTCATTAACTTTTTGACTGTATAATGAACCAATGCTTCTTCTAATTCTGCTAAATCTCCAAGAAGTAAGTATCCCCGTTGTCCTATTAAGGGCCCCAAAGATTGCATTTTTAATGCATTTAGTTTTGTAACTAATGATACAAATTTTTGTAACTCAAAATTAAATTGTGGCTTAGTCCCACATTCTTTCAAAATCTTTGGCTCTTTATAAGATAATATTGTAGGATCTGTTTGATTTGGTATTTTATTTAACTCGTGTAAAAAAGATTCGTTTTGTTCTGGTTTTTTTGAAAGTTCAAGAACTTTATCAATATCTCCAATACTTTTTCTTATTAATATATTATTAAAAATAATATCTCGATTAGATGGATTACATAGAAAATCAATATTATACTCAGGTTCTGGAATATGTGGTATTGTGTTTAAATTATATTGTGCACATTGTTGTCTAAACTGTAAAATGTACATATAGATATGTAATTAATTGATTACAACTGGAAAAAGATAAAATAAATACTTCTTATATTATATATAAATATATAAAAAATAACATACCAAAGTTTTTGTATAAAGTTGATGATATTTAAGAAAGTGATTGAATTGTCTCTTAAACCACATTTTAAAAGCAATATAATATTCCTAGCAAATACACGAATTAAGTATTATTACACTGGTATTAATTAACCTATGATTTATATGACTCTTAGTGTATATGCTACCTATAAATTTTCATTTTGTTTTAAAATTACTTTAAATAATTTACATTGTGTAGATAATTAATTATTGTCGAATAATTATACTTTCTAAAAATATAATTAATTTCTTTTTTTATATACAGTACAATTTTACAAATTGGTGAGATTCGTCGTTCTTCAAATTTAAGACTTTAATTATATCATATTATTGCAATACTTTGTAATAATATTTTATGATAATCTGTAAGTTAAAATTTTAATTTACTTATATTATAATATACTATTATATATCTTGTGTATAATGTAGTATCATACTTTCAAAAATTATAAATTGTAACTTTATAATAATTTTAAATTTGATTAAAATAAAATATCAATAAATTCATTTATTGTATTATAAATTTATAATTTATTTTAATATTTTTATAATAATATACTTTTAAATTTAATAAAAAAATTAACCTTCATAATTATTAATTTATTAACATAAAATTAAAAGTAATTCCATTTCATGTTGTATATAAGTAATATAATAAATTACATTTATAAAAAAAGTAAAATATTAATTGCAGGTAACTATGGTTCCACGAACATTCCTAAAAAATTGGACCTTTTTCAATCATTTTTTACATAAACATTATACTGTTCAAAATAAATTAAAAAATTTGAAATATATTGGTATTGGTATATTTGCAAGTGTTGTGATTTATAATACAACAGGTGTTACAATATTAGCATCTCACAATGAGTTTGATATTAATCAATTTATGGCACAACCTATTACTGATATTAAGGAATTAGAGAGAAAAAGTGATATGAGGAAAAAAATGGAATTATTAGTAATGAAAACTCAAGCAGATTTTTGTAAAGCTTTGGAAACTTTAGAAGATTCAGACTTTCATTTTAAAGTTGATAGATGGACTAGAAAGGAAGGTGGTGGAGGAATTACTTGTGTTTTACAAGATGGAGTTGTTTTCGAAAAGGCTGGTGTAAATGTATCTGTTGTTACTGGTACTTTACCACCAGGTGCAGTACAACAAATGAGAGCACGTGGGAAAGAAATGCAGGAGGGATCTGTACCATTCTTTGCAGCTGGTGTAAGTGCTGTAATTCATCCTCGTAATCCTATGGTACCAACAATACATTTCAACTATCGTTACTTTGAAGTAGAAAATTCAGATGGCTCAATTCAGTGGTGGTTTGGAGGTGGTACTGATCTCACACCTTATTATTTAAATGAAGATGATGTAAAACATTTTCATAGTACTTTAAAAATTGCATGTGATAAACATGATCCTTCTTATTATCCAAAATATAAAAAATGGTGTGATGATTATTTTCTTATTACACATAGAGGAGAACGTAGAGGAGTAGGTGGTATCTTTTTTGACGACATTGATACGCCTAGTCAAGAAAAAGCATTTGAATTCATAAAATCTTGTGCAGAAGCTGTTATTCCTTCATACATTCCATTAGTTGAAAAACATAAAAATGATGGATATGGATATACAGAAAGACAATGGCAATTATTGCGTAGAGGAAGATATGTTGAATTTAACTTAATATATGACCGTGGAACAAAGTTTGGTTTATATACGCCTGGTGCACGATATGAAAGTATATTAATGTCTTTGCCTTTAGCTGCAAATTGGCAATATATGCATGAACCAGAACCTGGTACAAAAGAAGCAGTACTTGTTGATGTGTTAAGAAATCCTAAAGATTGGTTAAACTAATGTAGATAACATTTATTTATGAAATTATCATTTGTCTTAAGATAATGTAATTTATTTCTTTTTTCTTTTCATTTATGTTCAAGCAGAATATTAATTAAAAAAAATTAAGATATAGAATGAAGCCATACTTTTAAAACATTTAAATATATTTTTTAAGTATAAGGAAGGAGTTACATATATAAACTTTATATTTAAGGAATTAAATATTGTATAAATTACAAATTATGTATAAAAATTTTACCTGTTATTGATACATCTTATATAAAAGTAATATTCTTATACAATACAACTGTTAGCAGTGTAGGTGCTCATGTGTGCATTACCTTTTAATATTATTATAAATATTACATAACTAAATATAACAATTGTTGATCTTTACAAATACTGTTTAAAGTTATTTTATTTGTATAACAGATGATGATAATAAATTTGATATAATCTTACTTTATTCAGTAAAATATTCAGTCTTAGAGCATATTTTATAAATTACATATATAATTATAAAAATAATGATGAAAATTTATTATACAAAAAATCATTGGTAGAAATTAAATTAAAATGAATATAAAATATTTAAATCTAAGAAATATACGAAGGAAGCAGATGTTAACAGGTATGATAATTTCAGTTATCAGTATGTAATTTTTGAGCACTTTTTTTTATAGTACTATTTATATACAAAGCAAAAAAAAAAAAGTTTGTAGAATTCATAAAAATATGGAATTTGTTTGTATTAACTATGTACAATTTTCTTTGAATAAATACATATGTAACAAACAGATTAATAAATGTTTTAGATATTTATACGAATAAAAAATTTTAAATATTTGACATATAAAAAACTGTAAGATTATTAAAGAAAGGTAAAATATTTTTTAAAAGAAAAATGATTTTTTCATATATAGGAACTATGTTTTGTAGATAAATTAATAAAATAGAATAGATTAAGTGTTTTTTTGAATATTATAAAAATTAAGTGGGATCTCTACCACTCTAAATATATTTCATACAAGCAAAACTAGATTAAACACTTGTTTCTTTTTTTACTATTTGTAAGTAAGTATTTGGATTATTTAAATATGTTTTACTGACTTCAATATGTTGTATATTTTGTTGTTTGTTTAAATTTTCTACTTCATTTTTTGTATCTAAACTTTTTACAATATTACAAGACCTATGCATAAGTGATGTCATATCAATCATAGAATTGACAAGTTTTTGTTTAGATCTGTACTCATCAGTGCACGTATTAGAGGCACATTCAGTATTTATTGTAGGAGTAACGTATGTTGTCTGTACTAAATTATGTAACTTATCATTTGTTGCACTATTTACTTTAGGAAAACGTAATTCTATTTTATTAAATGATTTTTGAGATAGAGAACTTTTGTCACATAAATTTGAGCTTGTAATACTTAAATCTGTGAATGATTTTAAATATTCACATTTTTTTAAACTGGTAAGAGATGTAATGTCATTTAATGAATTACAATAATTATTTCTTAATGGTTTCACAGTGTCTACTGGAAGGCAGTGCATACTATTGGAATGAGTTAACCATTTTAAAGTTGTATTAGATTGTGATTCTTCTACTTCATGAAATTCATTCATACTTTGACAATCATTTTTTAAAAATTTTGCTTCCATGATAGTTTCTACAGTTTCATAAACTTCTGGCAAATTATGATCACTTTTTTCACTAGTTAGTTGAGTAGTAGATTCTACCTCGGAGCTATATTCTAAACTACATTGCTGTGAAACACTTTGTAGGTTTTTTTCTTCATCAGTTTTAGTGTCTACATCTGAGTCATGTAACATTGTACTTAATAGTTCTATTTTTTGGCAATTGTTTCTTGCAGAGTTTGATATTGTGTTTACAGAATCATGTAGTCTACAATTATTATTAACTTTGCGTACATTTCGGAAAAGACCTTCTTGACCAATAATAAATCGCACTGGAACACTTCTTTCCTCTGAAACACTACCACCGCTATCTGAGAGTATATTAACGTTTTTAATATCATTTATTGGATTTAATTCAACATGAATATTTGTATTATTTACTTTAGCGCTACTACTTAAAATAGTTTGGTCTATATTACTTTCTAATTTTGTAGTAGATCGTGGAATAGAGATACAACTACCAGCATCACTCATAGCACCGCCATCACCTTGTTTCCGAGGACCAAGATTATTATTTTTTGTATGACGACGTTGTTTTCTGAAGAATTTTCGAGCAACTCCACTTTGATGAGGATTATAAAACATTTCAACACAAGTTGGTTCAATATATGTTGTTACAGAATTATCAGACCTGTACTGTTGTCTATGTAATACAACTAAATTTACATTTGTCATTTTTCTACCAGCAGGTGAAACTTCTTGACTGGTTATGATATCTGTAACTTTAAATGCATTATATGTTTGCGATCTATTGGTATATCTAGATGAGCTAATGGAATTTGAATCAGATGTAACTTGGGTAGCCTGAGAATTAGACATTGGAGGTACCAAATTTTGCACCAAAGATTGTGTTGCTATTACAGGATTTGCGTCAGAAATACTTCTTGTCCGACAACATCGATTTTTTCGCTTTTGAAACCAACAGCCCATTTTTAACCATTGTGATCTAACATCATTTCGTGCAATACCATAAAAAAAAAGTACAAAAATACCAAGCGAACTGGAAAAAAATGAATATAAAGTAGCAAATATAGTTTCATCAAAGGAAATATATGCGCTTAATGGTTTTGTTGTAGCTGCTGCTGCAGTAATCCATGATATTAAATATAAAACTAATGTTATTATTTGACCTTTCAATTGAGTTATTTGAGAATGTTCTGAATCTTCAATATCAGATGAAACAGTTTGTGCACTATGTGCACTATTTCTGCCTACAGAAAGATTTGTATTTGGTTCCAATAATTCTAAATCCATATTTTCTGTCGCTTGTGTTCCTTCAGACAATTGGGCATTCATATCAACATTTTGAATTGAACATTTAATGAGTAAATGAAAAATTATTAAATATGCAATTAGAACTCCAGCTGGAACAAATAGAGCAACAAGAGCAGGACCAGATGTGAGGAAACAATATGAATATCCAGCATATTCTCGTAGATTTATTGCACCAGATATTCCACAAATGATCATAGCTATACCCCAGCCAACTAAATAAAGTCCCAATAATGGTTTTGGTATTGGTTGATCTTGAAGTTCATTATCTGGAATATCTTCAAGATCTGATTTAGATAATTTTTTATACATATTGCTGTAAATAAATTAATTTTTTTATATTTGTTCATTGTATAAAGCATATGAAATTGTTTTTATGAAATATGAAAGAAATTGTTTACCTTGCAAATACTGTCATCCATAACAGAGAACATAAAGACAAATAATGAAGAGTAAGACCAACACCTTGACAAATTGGTATATTTTCTGTTTGGTAAATGCCAATACTATAAAAGAATGATAATAATGCCATAGCAAACCAAGTATTAATAACACAATGTTTAGCCTTTTTAGGCATAGTAATCGATGTGTAACAAATAATGTATGTAACAGACATAATAATTAAACATGTTATTGTTGCAATACTCCCAATATATATTGCTGGATTTGAATATCTGAATTTTGCTCCACTTATACTAGAAACAAAAGTATTAAAAATTAATCCATAAATTTATATACAAAATTTTATAAATACATACCTATTACCATCATAATCAAATGAAGATGTATCTTGTAGAAGACCATAATATCCTAATCTATTGCAATGAAATACTATTAAGTTGTTTAATACATTCCTTAAGTGGCAACCATCACTTGTCCAACCACCTGATTTATTTAATGTCTCATCCCACACTACTGGTAATAATTTTTTTCCAGCATAATAGTACAAAGGTGCTTTTAACATAATGTATACTGGTTCAGTTAAATTATGTACTGATACACCATCTGAAAATAAATTTCAACTTAAATATTATTCTGGTTTTTAATTCCTTATATCTATTTTTAATTACATACATAGTTTGCTTCCAATAACACAAGATGCAATATCCATATTATTGTTATCAATTACTTGAGGGAATAATCTATTATTGCTATATACAGAAATCATTAATTGATGAGCAACAACTTCTTGTGAATACTGTAATAAAGATGCAGGTAAGTGTATAGATGCTTCGATTATTCTATCTTTTATATTAATAGGAGATGTTCTGTTATTTGTTGTACATTGCAGAAATCGGATTTCTGGATTATTATTGGAGTACCATGTACATATCAATCCTGTGAAACTATCACGTTTCACTCTAAATTCTTCCAGTGCCATATTTTTCTTATAAAATTGTATAGATGGCGTAAATTCTATAATTTTTTCTACAGCTTTTATTAATCGTGTACATGATTTAAATGAAATTTCAGCTTTTCTCAAAATAATCTTTGGTACATTAATCAGAGTACTAATAACGTCAATTAACATGGAACCAAGTTCTTTTTCTTCAGCTAAAAAATTTAAATAATTTTCTATAGTTCGAGTTATGAAATTTATTTCAACAGGATCAGTTATTTTTATGGCATTTCCCGTATAATTTTTAAATTTCTTCGCGGTTTCTAACAAACTAATCTTCGTAAGTGAAAGATTAACTTTAGAAAACTGTTCTAAACTTTTTGTTGTATGTGATATGTAAGGACACAATTCTGTATTTAGATTTTCCCAATATCCTGTAATATTACATTGATAGAAAGCTTTTAATGGCATTTGCATTAAACCTGATAAATGATTGCCTTCACATGGTAATTCTGCCCTCCATCCTACTACAGTTTTGGGCCATGTATAAATACCTTTATTATTTTTAGTTACTGAAATACATAATTATTTACTTAATTATTACATATAAATTTGAAATATACAATTTGTCTTACCTGCTAAAGGACAATAACGTGTTTCTTCAGAAATAACAATTACACTAATTGCTTTTGATCTATTGCCATTTATTGAAACTAATAAACAGTTCCACTGACCATTATGTTCTTCTTTGACTGGAACAATAGTAAGTGAACTACAAAAATCATAATATCATTATACATGTACATAAATACACTAATTTTTATCGTATTAAATGCTAAAATACCTGTCCACAATGCCACTATCTGCAAGATATCTATTATCAATTTTAATATTAGGTAAATTTTTTTGTGGATCTATAAATGCATTTAAATCTACAGTTTCAGAAGTAGTGTTAGGATACCATAACCAACTTAATTTTGCATTTCTATCTTCTGTTATACTAGGTGCTCTACATTTTAAAGTTATAGAATCTCCAGAAAATACCACTTGATTATGAATTGGTCGAAGTTCAATTGTAGGAGGTAACCATTGACACTGAATATTTTCTGAATACTTCAATTTTTTTACAAATTCACCTTTAATATTTACAGGTGATGCACATTTTGGAGGAGGACTGAAATATTAAAAAAACATCTATTATAAACTATAATATCGAATTTTTATTTTTGTATTTATTAAATGTATTACTTTAATTTAATAGAACTATTATGAATCCAATTACTGAACCAATATAATTCACAATCACATCTCCATGGGTTATTTGATAGATCTCTGAAATATAAATGGAGATTTAAATAATTTTATTTTACATGTGTATTATATTATTTAACTTACTTACAACTGTTTTAAAGATTTTAGGCCATAAAAAGTACCTTCCATTAAAGTTGTTAGTCTATTTTCATTTAATTTCCTATAATATTTTTATAAATCAATGTCTTCATTTTAAATACCCATACATATAATTATAGTTGTACAGATATATAAAATCAATAACATAAATAGAAAAAAAAAAGTAAATTAAAATTGAAACCAGAAACTCACTTACAAGCGTTCTAAAGCCAGTAAATCATGAAATAATGATGGTTTCATCACATTTATGTTGTTGCCTGACAAATCGCTAATAATCAAATAAATAATATATAAGATAAAAGAACACATATAAAAATGTACATCAATGTATTTTATATAGTTTATAAACTTACAGCCTTTTCAAATTTGACAACTTTCTAAATGTATAAGCATCTATAGTTGAGATTTGATTTTTACTTAAATCCCTAAATAACAATTGAATGTATATGTAAAATTATTATATTAAATAATAAATATACTGTATAATAGCAAATATTTATATTCTTACAGTCTCTCTAAATTTCCAAGACCATTAAAGCAATCTTCACCAATAAAAGTTATATCATTATGTGATAAGTTTAAACGTTTCAAATTTGTTAAATTTCTAAATATATTAGCTTCAATAGCATAAATATTATTTTTGCTCAAATCTCTGAAATATATTAAACATAACGAAAAAAATACAATTAGAAGTAGATATTATTGTATTGTAAAACAATGTATAATAACATAATAATCTTACAATTGTACTAATTCCACACTGACACTATCGATATTGATATCCCTAATATTTTGTAATTCATTACTACATTTAATACGTAGCCATTCTGCTTGTGCACCAAGTTTACATGTGCAATACTTTGGACATGTTTGTATTGTTTTTCCTCTTGTTTGAATTAAAATTAGAAATAATAAAATAGCTCTCATTTTTAATAAAGACTGATTTTTACCTAAAGAATACAAATTTCAATTAATAGACAAACATTGAAATTAATCAAACAATAATTACATAAATTACTTAAAAAATAAATATTTTAAATATAAATATTGAAAATAAAATATTATAACAATCATTACACTTTTGAACAAAATTACGGAAAAGATTTTGTTACGATTAAATATATAATTTTCATTCATAATTCAAAACATTTTAGTATAAAAACAAAAACAGAATAAAATGATTTTATAAAAATATAAACAATGAACTTTCAAATAAAGAGTTTAATACTTACAACTGTGGCAAAAATTATATTTATCATATTGTTTCAACCTTAAAGTCCATATATTTTTATCAATTGATAATTGCAAAATTTATTAGTAATCATACGTTTATAATGATACTAAAAGAACAACTTACGAATTGTCATAAACTATCGACTATATATCTGTATCTAAAGTATAGAACTAATTATAGGCTGATTTTCACGTATTATATTATAAAAGTATTATTTTTATTTTATTTGATAGAAAATTATTTGATAAAAATTATTTCCAAAACACAGATTATAAAAAGAAAAAGCATGAAACATTTTAATATATTCACATATTAAAAAATATTTATAAAAATTAAAATTGCTTTAAAAGATAACAATTTTCATAAGGATTCGTCATAATAGTTGTATCTAACCTATTATATTATTTTAAATGCTGATGGGCCAAAGTGTTTAATCATTAATTGTTAAACATAATTATATAAAAAAAATTTTTCTAAGGTTGAGTAGAAACGTGAAAATATACAGTTGGAAATATATATTTGTAAAAGATGTCAGCCATTCTCTTCTATACATTGTTTTACATTTTAATGTCAGGTTGTATTATATATCCACCTACAGAATTTGTATCAGCCGGTGTAACCATAAAAGATATATTTTCAAATTGGTTAGGTAGTGAAAATGAAATTTTTATACAATATCATATGAGAAGAAGTGTCATTACATTATTTATACATTCTATACTTCCGTTTGGTAATTATATTTATTTTTCTCTTGCTCTAAATGTTGCTGTATTATGTTGAAATAAATTTTTCTTTTAATTAGGTTATGTTTTTGGTTTAGTCGTGTTTGGACACGTAGATACCAATATATTATTAGATCATGCCAATTTATGGACAATATTTGTTACTTGTACCTTATTGATGCCTCTATATACTTTATATAAAATTTTAGTATGGTCAATGAATAATTGGAGCACACATCCTATACCACAAAATCTTGCAATTTATTGTAATAGCAATAACAACAATAATAGTATACCATGGACTACAGTAGCTTCTGATATTAATGTAGAATATCAAAGGTTATATATTAAATTTAGAACCTTATTCGTGTAATATATTGTTTCAAAAGGTATCTAAACTATTAAAACTACATTTTAGAATAGATAAAATAATAATTGCTACAAATAGTATAACATCTATAGTAGCCACTGATAATTGGATAATTAAAGTTTTACCTTATAAAATAATGGTTGCTCATCAGAGTGATACAGCTTTAATAGTTAATAGAAGTGATACTCATGAAATGTCACCTGTGACAAGAGGAGAAGTTCAATTCATTAATATTCAGGTATATCTTGCATTCATTAGATTTATTATGATGTATATTCTATTATATTAAATTAGTGTTTTTCGTGAAATACTTTCCTATAAAGAAGTTGCACAGAATTTTCCATAAGTAAAATTGTTTTACTAATTAATTCATATTTCATTGCTATGTAGGTAAAGCCTACTAGAGCCGGATCACAGCCTTTCGACATAAGATTGAATGTATTTAATTTTAAGAATCTACAAGATAAAATCTCTCGTCCTATTACCATATTACAAAATGTTAAATTTCATAAAACTTTACTTGATAAATTTATTGATAATTTTAAAGAACAGATACAAGAAAATCCATATTATGAATATGCAGAGGTATTTTATTTTTATAAACTTAATATTTCTTTTTTTTTATTGTGCTTACTAATTGTTATATATAAATATATGTAAAGGAATTAAGTCAATGTATAGGATGTATGCAAGCATCTTCAAATGTAAAATTACATAAACAATGTAGTAATGGCATAGGAAGTGAAAACCCTGATGCTTGTATGATGTGTTATTGCCGTCCGATGTGGTGCATAGATTGTATGGCAAAATGGTTGGCATTTGACATATAATACATATATATTATTTTTGTTTAATACAAATATATTAATAAATATTACATTATAGGTTTGCATCAAGACAAGATGAAAATGCACCTGAAACATGGTTATCTTCTAAATGTACTTGTCCAGTATGCAGAGCAAGATTTTGTATTTTGGATGTATGTCTTATACAAACTGTTTGAATATAAAAATTATTTTATGTGATTACATTTTTTAAATTATCTTTGTTATATTTATGAAATATAAACATATTTCCCTTGATAGTTATAATATATAATTTTTGTACATTACTTATTACATCTTCTTTTTTAATTGTATGGAAATAAACTTATAACATTGTTAAATAATATATCACTTAATTTTTATAACAAAATATGACCTTTCAAATAGAAAAGTAAAAATATGAAAATTTAATATTAATTTAATATTTTTATTTATATATTTTTTTCAGTTTGTTAGGAGAGTGAACATTGTAACAATATTTAAAGTACAATAAAAAAGAAAATACTAAACTAAATAGAAATATAAGTAATGGAGTAATATAATAGCTAAATCACATTTTTCACTGTATACTTATTATGATACATTATATTAAAACGTATATTTAGTACTATGAAAACATTACATATTGATATTTATGCTACCATTAATCGAGGTGCAATATTCATAGCCATAAGTTCTTGGAAAAGTAATTTCGCCGCGTATGGTAGTCTGATTTGAGAAATTTGTGTTTTGTTTTTACATCCTTTACATTCAAATGTATTATTCCTTAAATTTGCTATTGCAATTAAACCACAAAAGTTACATATATGTATCCGATATGGATCTGAGACTTCAAATAAACGTTCTCTTAAAAATTGTGCAGCTCCATGGGAAATTTGACAATCACGTTCCATTTCACCAAACCGTAAACCTCCATCTCTAAACATTATATATATTGATATAAGAATATGCAAATTATAATAACAAAGTATAAAAGTTAAATAATTTACCTTGCTCTTCCTTCCATAGGTTGTCTAACTAAAATTTGTACAGGTCCTCGAGCTCTACTATGAATTTTATCATCTACCATATGTTTTAAACGTTGGTAATAAGTTGGTCCTAAAAAGACTTGAGCATTTATCTTGCGTCCGGTATGACCATTATACATGACTTCATTTCCTCTTAGTTGATAACCATATTCTTGTAAGAGTGTAGAAATTTTTTGTACATTTACAGCGTCGTTGAATGGTGTAGCGTCACCAATTTCACCTGTGAAATAATATGTTATAAACAACTTAAATATACTTTTTACATTTCAAGTACTTATTTTATTAAAAATAAAAACATATCAATACCTTTATTAGCAGATACTTTCCCCTGTATACACTCAATCAAGTGACCAATAGTCATACGTGATGGAATAGCATGAGGATTAATTATAATGTCTGGTGTAAGACCTTCACATGAAAATGGCATATCTTCTTGCCTATATTGAATTCCACAAGTACCTTTCTGACCGTGACGTGAAGCAAATTTATCACCAATTTGTGGAATACGAACACTGCGTACCCTTATTTTACAAAATTTATATCCCTCACTGTTCAAAGTTAACATTACTTGATCTACTATGCCAGTTTCACTATTACGCAAAAAGGTTGATGCATCTCGTTTTGTAAAACGTTTTGTTGTACTATCCAACTGTAAATATTAATAAAATAAGAGAAAGATAATATAAATAAATTTCTTTAATATAATTATTATATGATTACATACCTCATCGTCTGCTTCTGGAAGAGTGATGGTTTTACCTATAACTACATCATCTCCAGATACACGAATTCCAGGTGCAATAATACCATCATCATCTAACTTATCATAAATAGCATTACGCATCCCTTGACACGTTTGTC
>NW_016908377.1:70866-218555 GCF_001483705.2 Eufriesea mexicana
GTTTTTCAAACTGTTCTTCTTGATCTCCAATTCTCTTGGATTCTGAATCTTTATAAGATCTATAAAATACAGAGCGAAAGAAACCTCTTTCTACAGCACTAGCATTTAAGATAACACTATCTTCTTGATTATAACCAGTATAACATAATATAGCAACTATACTGTTAATTCCAGCTGGCAGTTCACGAAATCTAAGATATTCCATAGATCTTGTTGTCACTAAAGGTTTATGAGGGTAATATAGAACATGAGCTAAAGTATCCATTCGAACATGAAAATTTGTAATATATACTCCCATAGCTTGTTTACCCATAGCACTTTGATAAGTATTTCTTGGACTTTGATTGTGATCAGGAAATGGAATAATTGAAGCACACACTCCTAGTATCATTGCTGGATGAATTTCACAGTGTGTATACGTTGTACAATATGCATATTCTTTTTCTTGTCTCAAATCTTCAGGTGACATTGCAATCATAACAGTTTCCTCTTCTAAAGTATCAATATACTCAACAACTCCACTACCAACTAATTCTTGCCAGCCATCATTATTGTAATCCCTTTCCTTCAACATATCAATATGTCTCTTCTTTAATAATAGATTTTGTCCTTCAACAATTAATAAAGGTCTACTAATTCTTCCTGCATCTGTATATATTCTAATTTCACGATCTCTAATATCTCTTATCATAGAAACTTCTGATACAATGATATCCATTTGCCTTCTTAATTTACGCAAAGTGGCCATTAATTGATCTGGATCTCTATGAATACCAACCCAACAACCATTTACGAATATTTTTGTTGCATCAGCTATTGCACTTGGTGCAATTTCTTCTAAATTTTCCATAGACCATTCCTCTAAGAATTCAAGAATTGGTGATGGTTGAGATCCAACACTAATATAAGCCATTAATGCTAAATTTTTTACTAAACCAACAGCAGCACCTTCAGGAGTTTCTGCAGGACATAACATACCCCATAAAGTATTATGTAACTGACGAGGTTTGGCCAATTTTCCATCTCTTCCAATTGGGGAATTTACTCTTCGTAGATGTGATAATGTTGATGCAAATGTTAACCTATTTAATACTTGTGATACACCAGCTCTAGCCTGATGAGCTTTCTTTTGATCTCCCCAATTACCTGTAGCAAGTGAGTACCTCAAACCATCAGTGATAATTTTAGTTTTTATAGCAAGTTCAAGGTTAAAATCTTTTCCTCTATCTATGAATTTTTGTGCATACAATCGCACTTCTTTCATTAAATTTTTAAATAGTCCTCTGAATAAGAATGCCAATAATGGACCAGCTAAATCTAATCTTTTATTACCATAGTGATCGCGATCATCCAATTCTCTTCGACCTAAAGAAGCTGATAATAACCGATGTACCATATAACCAAGGAAATAAGCTTTTTTGGTTTCACAAAAGTCACTTATACCTACATGAGGAAGCATTTCCTTTTGTAAAATTTCCCTAGCATATTTAATACGTTTTTCTTTAGTTACTCCAGGTCTTGCACCTCTAGTACCAATAAAGTTTAAAGCAACATTTTGTTCTTGTATTACAAATGCTTCATCTAAAGAAGGTTTTACCATTTCCATCATTTCAGGATCATCAAAATCATATATGATATGTTCCAAAATGTCACGATCAGCTACAAATCCAAGTGCACGAAATACAATCATGATAGGAATTTCTTGTTTAATATATGGGATAATTGCAATAATACGTTGACCTATAGCAGATTTTTTAATACTAGCTCCACTCTTTGCCATCATATTAATCCATAATGTAGATGTAGGTCGTGAACTATGTTCTAAGCAAGATCGAATTTCTGATTTATATGCATATTTACCATCTTTCATACTAAAGACATAAACTGTATTTGTTGCCATTTTTTCTTGTGCAATAAGCACTTTCTCTGATCCATTAATGATAAAATATCCACCAGGATCTAATGGACATTCATTTAATTCTGTTAAATCACGATCAGATAAACCAGCTAGTAAGCAATATTTTGATCTTAACATAATTGGAATTTTTCCTATAAATGTTTTTTGGTGTTGTGTTTCAACAGGATCTTCTCCATCTTTTACAATTGTTTTAGTTATATCTACATACAATGGTGCAGAATATGTCAAATTTCTAAGTCTTGCCTCATTAGGCATCATTGGGGATGGAGCTCCATCTTTTTCCCAGTGAGTAGGTTTAGATAAATAAATTTGTTCAAATTTCAATAAGTGCCTAACTGGATTTTCGATTTCACCTGAAGTATGTTGTGCTTCTGCTTGTAAATCAATTTGTGGCGAATCTTCAACAATTCTTTGAACTGACATTTCAATAAATTCATCAAAACTATCAAGTTGTTGTCGTACAAGACCTTTTTCATCAAAATATGCATTAATAACAATCCAACATGCTTCTTGCCAAAGTTTTGATGATATTTCTTCTGCATCTTCATCATCATATTGATCTAAATAAAAATATATTTAAACAACATTATAAGTAATTATCAAAATAAATGATTTTATAATTTATAAAACAATGTATATTGAAAAAATAAAGTAAAAAAAAAAATATATAAAATGGATGAATAAAAAATATATTAAGGTTATTTTAAGGTTAAATCACTATTATACGATAGTTTAGAAAACTATTATACGATAAGGATATATTAAATATAACAATTTATTAAATATTAACATAAATATTAGTAATTCGTATATTCTTTCATATAAACATAAATATAAATTCTTACCATCCTCAAGCGAATACATATTTCTACTATGATAATTTTACAATATAAATAAAATAGTAGTACCAAAGCAATAAGCTTGACTTTGTAGAATATAAATGTTTTTAGTGTTACATCATGAACTACTTCTTATATGAATAGACAACTTCTTAGAAGTTGTGTATGCAAGGTCACCATTGCTTACTACAAAATATGTAGTACGAAAGTAAAAGTTACTATACTTTGGATACTGTGTTTTATTCTCATCATGATATAAGCAAAGGTTAACTAGTTCTAAGATATCTGTTTCAACTTTAGAAAGTTTAGTTCATGCATGTAATGATAATTTTATCGTTAATTAAATTAATGAAATAATATTTAGAAGTAAATAAATAGTATTTAGTAAGTATATAGAAATTTATATAGAAGTAAGTGCATTTTCTTTTCATTAAAGTTTATTTTATTTTTCAAGATAGTAAAAAAATTTATTTAAAAATAATCGTTTAATGTTTTGATATTTTATATAGCTTTTGAATATTTAATAATGCTTATGCATGTGCAATGAATATATGATAAAAATATTTTACGTCAATCTTGAATATTTAAATATGTTCATGCATGTGTAATGAACATGTAATAAAAATATTTTTAAAATTTGTATAAATGTGTCAGTGAATGTGTATAATATATTATTATATATTTAAAAATCAAAATTTTTAC
This sequence comes from Eufriesea mexicana, assembly GCF_001483705.2. Taxonomy (NCBI): domain Eukaryota; kingdom Metazoa; phylum Arthropoda; class Insecta; order Hymenoptera; family Apidae; genus Eufriesea; species Eufriesea mexicana. The sequence continues at coordinate 74,326 of NW_016908377.1, forward strand.
AATTAAATTGTTTTACAACTTAAAGGAAAAGAATAGAGAAGAATAGATAATAAAAAATATATTATACATTTTAATTATGTTGTGAAATAAAAGAATAATTATAAATTATTTTATAAATCATTTATTATATGTACAATTGATATTTGAATTTATAAAATTTAAGCCATATTATATTAATTTAATAATAATATATAAAGTAGCAACAAAAATAAATTTTGGATATAATAATGGAGATATATTTCGAAGTAAGAAATTAAAACCTGAAAATATTTAAATATTTGTTATTTTCAAAAATAAGTTGTTATAATTATTTTTTGTAAAATATAAATTATTACTTTTATCATTTGGATCTTGATTTCCACATTGTCGATAACCTAAAGTTGCTTTTCGTTTTGTAGGAACATATCCTGGAATATATAAACTAGGTGTATCTAATCGTCCAATTGATATAAGTTTATTGAAATCTTGTTCCAAGTTGTTAGCAATTGGACCTAAATATATAATTATAGAATAATTATTATATTCAATAAATTTATATAAATTGCATATATTTTAAATTACCTTTAAAGTGTAATAAAAATTGAATGCATGCTCCATTATGCAAAATTTTAGTTTTTCTTGTATCTATAGATAACATCCATTCTGGAATACCCATAATCTTTCTTACATCTTCTAAAAATTGTGCCCTGTAATAATAAATTAGAAAAATTTTTGCAATTAAAAATTATAATAAAATAATGTTGAATATGTACTCACAGTACAAAACGAGGTGGTTTTCTTATATTTGTATATTTTACAATATCATTATCAGCTTCAATATTGGCACATGCATATCTATTATTTCCAAAATCTTTGTCAAAAATTATAATAGATCTCCCCATTGCAGACACTGGTCCTGCTAATGGAAAATTTGAATCTGTAAAAACTTGTCTTTTTAATCCTATATCAATGGGGCCTAATCGACCTGATATATCTCCTACATAACATCTAAGGGGTAAATCAGGACCACATTCTTGTTTGTATAGATCATCCTGTAAAATAAAATTACTTTTATCAAAGCAAACAGCATTACTTTGAAGCAGAAATTGTATATAGTTTTGAATAATATTACATTTAAAGGATCAGCTAATTGTGTAAAATATGGATTCCACATATATCCACCAGCTACACATCTAGTATCCTTTACTTTCACAGCTGCATCTACGCCAACTGGATTTACATATATTGCCCAATTGTGGTTTTTCGTCTAAAATAAATTATTTTTGTATAATTTAAAACTTATTACAATATTCTGTTGAACATTTTTATTTAATATTTTATGTACTTACAATATTACGATCATGTTTTCCTGGATGTCGTAATTTTACTTCAATTATTGTTTCACTCTGACTACCATCTTGGTGAATAAGTTGCGTCTGTAATCATTAGTGTTAAATCATATTTCATACCTTAATACTATTTTAATTTATAATACCATTCTTATGTAGCCATATGCAAAACCTTGTGGATGATGAAAAGAAGCAATTGCTCTCAATTCTGTAGCTTCAGATGGTGAATATCCCCTTTCTATAGTTGAACAAGCCCATCTTAAATGAAAAAATGATTAGAAGTAATATACATACTATTTAAATATTAATATTAATATAACTACCTCAAATTTTTTTCTTTCTTATGAATTACAATACTTCGACCTAGTATGCTTGTTGCTCCAAATAGAGGAAGTATTGTATCATTGAATGTTCTCATATATCTTTTTCTATTTTCTAAAGTACCAAACTTTCCACTAAGGTCACCCATTTCATACTGGTCAGTTGTTCCCTCTCCTGGAAATGGTGTATTACTTACATTGACATTATATGGATTCCAATGTTCATACAAAGATGTACTTTCACATGGAAATTCTAAGTCTTGTTCTACTGGAGTCTAAAACACATATACTTTTATTAAAATAAATAAAAGGGTAATTTTACTACATTCATGTTACCATGTGTATGTGATATCCACTCATTTTTCCATCTAGATTATCAAGATTTAGTTCTACATTTGTAACATCGTATTCATTTTGTTGCATAAATTCTAATTTTCCTCTTAGTAAAATAAGTTCTCCATTTCCAAACCAATCCTTTGCTACAGCTTTACGACGGTATGTTTCACCAATTCTATATAAAAATATTGATATTTCATTTTCTTAACAACAAAACTTGTTGATAAAAATATTTCTTATTAAATCTCTATATTTTATTCAATATGTTAATTACATTGAACATGCTAATCTTTCTCCTCTTGCACGAGGTCCATTATCATCATATATCACTAAACTTTTACCCAATATACTATTGGGACCTGATAGAGCTAACATTGTATCTGTGAAGAGTTTTCGTGTTACTAGAGTTCCATACTGTTTTTTACCAGCAATATCAATTGTACCATGTCTTGTTAAGTCACCTACACGGCATAGTGATACTTCTAATATGGAACAATATTCTGTAGGATTAGAATTCCATTCTACCTAGTAAATTAAAGGGTAATATTAAAAAAAAAAAAAAGTAATAATTACATTATAAAAAGGAAATAAGTGTAATTAGTGTTATTAATTACTGTACTTTGTAAGGATTATAAGGTTCACCAGTACTTAAACATCTGCCTGTCCAGTTATAATAATCTTTACCTGGTGGATTTTCATGAATCATCCATCTAAATATTTATAATTAAATTAAACAACTTTATTATAATAATTTTTAATAGTAAATACTTTGAAAAGTTATACCTATGATTTTCTGAATTATTTAAAGCATTACCATCCGCATGAATTAAATTTTCAATTATAATAGTAGTATCCATTTGAGGATCATTTTTGGCTTGACGAAAAATTATTCTTCCAACAATAGGATATCTATATATTATTTCTGCAGTTAGCATTGGTATTTGTCCAGTATTATCTGGTAAATAGAGATTCAAAGTACCACAAATCCATGGTATGATACTCTTATTGTCAGTTTCATTGTACCTAGTAAAAAGTTTGTATTATTAATTAAATATATTTTAGAAGTTTTGAAGTAATAGTATGAGAATGAAACAATAATTATAGAAAATTTATATCAATAATTACTTGTGAAGAATGAGGCTTCGATGAATAACACTGTGTATTCCTGAAAGCGGAAGGTATGTATCCCAATAAATTCCATTAAGTTTTGCACTTCCTGGTAAAATATCATAATGGTATGACCCTTCTTTGCGACCTTGTAGTTTCCCAGAAAGATCACCAATAGCATATTGATCTTGAGTTCCAAATCCTGATTTACACAATTATGTAATCATCTTAAGTTGAATAAGTAAACTGATCTAGAGTAATAGTTTAATTTGTTTACCTGCTGGTGGTGTAGTCATTACATCAATATTACTTGGATTATACATTTTTTTAGTTGTTTTACACACTTCTGCAGTTTTATTTGAAATAGTTGTTGGATCTGGGGGTAGTTCATGAATACTATATGACTTTATTTTAGTAGCATAACGCAATCTTGTTTCAAGGTCATTAATTGGTGTTAATGATATGTTAACCCATGTTGGATCAAATGGAGTTACTTGAGTTAGCGATATTTCTCCTTTGATACCATTGGAATTAATTAAAGTTCTAAATAGTTCAAATATGAAAAAAATTCATTAAAATGATCACAGAAGAAAGTAAGATATTATTAAAAAACTATATAATATAAAGTTTTTATTAAATTAAAATATTTGTTAATATATTATGGTGTGTTAATATTGTATTAGTATCTCATAAAAATATATTTTTAAAAATTGACTATTTGATTCATTAAAGTTTATGTATTTATGCATTATTATTAAAGTTATTATAAAATTTTATTTATAAGTATAAATATAAAATATAAAAAAATAAAAACTTTTATAATATAAGTTACACTTACTTGGTAAAGATAGGTTTTCTGTGATTAATTTTACTGCAAAGTAAAAAGGAATCGTCATGTCTTGGATGAAAGATGACTAAATATAACTGACGGTGAGGTGTAAGTAAATCAGCAGGTAGCAGAGATAATTTTGAATCTTTGTATGAAGTTTTATATCTATTATCATGATTTACAGCTACCTTTATTTTGCCTAAACGCATATCAATATCACCAATTGCTCTACCATTACCTGCATTATCAGGATCAAAGACAGTTTGCAAAATATTGCAACTTGACTTGTCTGTAAAATAAATATTAAATAAAAGTATTTTATGAAAATGTATTACTGATTTATAAATTATTAAATTATGAATCAAATATATTTTATGAAAAAAAAAAATTATACCTTTACTGATATCAAAGATGTCTGTTACATAAATCTTCCAATAATGTTCTGTGTAGTTTGTACCTCGTAATTTCTTATTATTAACATGATATAAATCTACATAAATTATTGTATCGCTAGTATCGTCACCAGCATGACCACCTAACCATCGAAACCAAATATTTCCCGCTATATTTTCGTGAAAACGTGCCTCCGCAAATTTTTCTACATTCTTTTCTAATACCTAAACGTTATCAGATAATTTGTAACTTCATATGCATACATATATGTATCATTTAGAATTATAACTTTTACTTCGGAAATGAATTTTATATTTTGTATTTTGAAAGTTACCGTTATTGAAGCACAAATAATTCTAGCTGAGTATGTGTCTTGAAGAATTAATCCTTTGCCCCATAAACCCATTTCTCCAGTTAAACTTATATTTGAAATTTCCACTGAACCTGTTTCATTTCCAGGCATATCCAATGGTCCAACGAGGTTCGTTAAGTCAATAATACTTCACGTTTAAAGTGATGATTTTGTAAGAAAGATGAATAATATTAATATATCAAAAATTAATTTTTCACAGAAAAACAAGAAAAATACCTATTTCCGATATATTGTCTAGTGCATCTATTATTTATAATTGTGTAATCAACAGGGAATTGAGTAACAGACCAAAGCCATTGTTGATCTGGATATTGGAGAGTAGTTTGAAGTGAAAATCGAACTCTTACGGATGTCTCTGTGGCTTTTTCAAATCGAATTTCTCCATGAAGCCCGCCAGAAGAAATATATGCGGCAAGACGTAATGAACATCCAATAGTAACTATAAAAGGTAAGAATATTCATATATGTTAATGCAATTTAGAATAAAATTTTCGAACATAAAGAAATTTATTTTTAAATAATTAAAAAAAATTTTTTATTCATGTGAAAGTATTAGAAAGAATTTAGAAAAAAGTTAATTTAAGTTATTCAATTGTGATTATCATTGTTAATGATAATTAATAATAATAACAACAACTATTTGAATATTTTGCAAATTTTGTTTACCATAAAGTGAATGAATTTATTTTTCTATATGAATAATATTCAACAATATCTAAAAAGACACGAATTGTTGTACTATTTTTTTATATTCAAATTTTGTGTTCTTCAGTTAAGAGTATTGTACACTCAAATGTTTAAGAAATATTAAACAATAAATAGTAAAATTGAAAATTGACGATATGTTACTCTTATATATATTTTTACTCACCATAGTTTAATAAAAAAAACCACCACATTTTGTTGTGCTATTGTATAAAATTTAAATCATTTTTTTGAAAGTGATTTGTGCCTTAATTTTCGATTTAATACCAACAATTTGTGTCTTAAACCATACTACGTTAAGTTGTTACCTTACAATGGAAACCAGTCAAGGCAACGCTGTCTGTACTTTCTTATTTCTCCGAACGGTGTGGTGGGAGTATCAAGTAGAGCTAAAGAAAAATGGTAACTTTCCCATCGAGGAAGTATGTGAAGTCAGGTGAAGTAAGGTGATAGCTGCTTATAACGTTAAAAAAAAAAAAGATATATATACACATTACGGGTCTTGTTACGATTATTCTAAATAATTAATAACATTTCTCTAAAATAGAAATATTATTTAATTTATTCTGTTGAATAAACATATATTGATGAAAATGCTTTTCAAAATAGTTACGAAGAATTATTTTTATTTTATTCATTACAATATTTTCAACGTTTAAAAAAATGTTGAAAATTTTAAATAGATTGCAAATATTTTTAATTTGGTGTATTGTTCTTAACTTGATATCGTTTTTCGAAGAATAATCTTTGAAAAACGATATCAATTACCAGGTATTATCATAAGGAAGTAACTATGGGTCGAGATCCTGGTCTATAGGTCAAAAATCAACCAACCTCCTTTACATATGTTTTCTTATTCAAGCTGTTGCCAACGAGAATACCGAGTTCTGACCCTACTTGGCACGTAGGCCCACGTAAAGGGAGATAGGCTATAGATCGTCTATGGCTCATATCATTGTTAATGATAATTAATAATAATAACAACAACTATTTGAATATTTTGCAAATTTTGTTTACCATAAAGTGAATGAATTTATTTTTCTATATGAATAATATTCAACAATATCTAAAAAGACACGAATTGTTGTACTATTTTTTTATATTCAAATTTTGTGTTCTTCAGTTAAGAGTATTGTACACTCAAATGTTTAAGAAATATTAAACAATAAATAGTAAAATTGAAAATTGACGATATGTTACTCTTATATATATTTTTACTCACCATAGTTTAATAAAAAAAACCACCACATTTTGTTGTGCTATTGTATAAAATTTAAATCATTTTTTTGAAAGTGATTTGTGCCTTAATTTTCGATTTAATACCAACAATTTGTGTCTTAAACCATACTACGTTAAGTTGTTACCTTACAATGGAAACCAGTCAAGGCAACGCTGTCTGTACTTTCTTATTTCTCCGAACGGTGTGGTGGGAGTATCAAGTAGAGCTAAAGAAAAATGGTAACTTTCCCATCGAGGAAGTATGTGAAGTCAGGTGAAGTAAGGTGATAGCTGCTTATAACGTTAAAAAAAAAAAAGATATATATACACATTACGGGTCTTGTTACGATTATTCTAAATAATTAATAACATTTCTCTAAAATAGAAATATTATTTAATTTATTCTGTTGAATAAACATATATTGATGAAAATGCTTTTCAAAATAGTTACGAAGAATTATTTTTATTTTATTCATTACAATATTTTCAACGTTTAAAAAAATGTTGAAAATTTTAAATAGATTGCAAATATTTTTAATTTGGTGTATTGTTCTTAACTTGATATCGTTTTTCGAAGAATAATCTTTGAAAAACGATATCAATTACCAGGTATTATCATAAGGAAGTAACTATGGGTCGAGATCCTGGTCTATAGGTCAAAAATCAACCAACCTCCTTTACATATGTTTTCTTATTCAAGCTGTTGCCAACGAGAATACCGAGTTCTGACCCTACTTGGCACGTAGGCCCACGTAAAGGGAGATAGGCTATAGATCGTCTATGGCTCTATAATGGGTTTTTACAAAGGATTCTTCGATGACATGGGTCATAGTGGCACCAGTGACGATCACTTTTTTCTTTACATGTGTAAAATATGACTTTTTCTCTCACACCCAACGTTCAGAAGAGTTATGAACTTAACCTAGGTATCTATGTATCTTATAATTAGTTAAAACTGGATATCCATATCCAACGATGCTCAACGATGTGTCATGTTTGAGATATTTGAAGGAGAAGGGAATGCATGAAATGAATATAAAACGAATACAAAAGAAAAATAAAGGGAGAAAAATCCAAAGTAGTCAAAACATCGACCGAATGAACTGAAACAGAATTAAATTCAAATCTAATAGGGCAACGAAAAATGATATGAAGTCTATACCAATAAAATTGGAAAATAAAATTCCAAATTCAGAAATTTAGCAGAAAGTGGAAACAAATTTCATTATATGTTTTATCTTTAAAGAAATGTATACAAGTCAGCTAATGGTTTCTTTATTGCTTTGTATATACTACCTTATTAGTAATAAGTTATTACTTCTCTTATTCTTAAATTAATATCAAATTCAAAATTAAATTTTTGGGAAGTTCAATGCACTTTTAAATTATATACATTAATTTATTAAACAATTAAAATATTATTATTAAATTATGTAAGAGAATGATACGTGGGTAGAGTGGACCACAATCGACAAGAACTAATTAATACTTGGTATTGGTTGATGATTACTGCTTGCTCTATTCACATCTTTGACCTAGTTCAATTAAAATTTCAATCTGTTCTATTCGAAGTCAAATCGGTAAGTGAGCTCTACCTGCTATGTCACAGTCTTCATATAACCAACACTGGTTGTCAAACGATGGCCAAGAAGTTTCGACCCTTACCGATTTCACTAGTTACACTATTCAACACGAATTTTAATCTGTAATATCGATCAGGTAATTCTTGTAGAGTTTACTTTCCTGAACATGAATCCGTAATTGAAATTACTCATTCACTCTCAGTTTTAGAAAATTGTGAGTTTTTCTAAAAGCATACGATTTTTGGCTAAAATGGAGTATTACATAAAAAGTGAAAACGTTAGAAAGTTCATTCTTATCTTGAAAGTCAGGTTAGAGTATCCCGAGTTTATCAATGTATAACTGGTTATAAAAATTTAGAAGTAAGTTGCCGAGTATACTTTCTACGTACTATTCTTGCGTTTTTACAAAAAATTCTTTATCTGACATGAATTCGATACGGTATCGTATTCTGTACGCTTGTATGAAGAAGAAGCTATGGAACCATATTGTCGAAATCGCCACGCATCATTGCTTGCTTCTCTAGTCTCGACAGTGCCGTAGCTATGCGTAATCCCAAGACTAAGTACAATGGAGCAAACATAACAGCCTCCAAAAAAAAAATAAAAAAAATAAAAAAAAGAAAAATAATAATAATATAAATAACAATACAAATAAGTTCAAAGGAAACTTTGAAAATTAATAATAGATAGAAAATATCTTAAACTTATTACTGACTTATATGTAATATATAATCAACTTCTAATTAATATGTCAATTTTGATGCGTAGTTCTTAGCTTGGTATTGTTTCCCAAAAATTGTTCTTTGGAAAACAATACCAATTACCAGGTCTCATCACATGGAGGTGGTTACGCATCGGAACACGGATCTTCCTTTCCATGCACTAACAAAGAGAGTGCAAGTCCTTCGGGTCACCGATTGCAGGTTTGTAGGTATCGTCATGCAGTTTGAGAAAATATATTATTATAGCCGCAACTACACAATATTTTTTAACATATTTATGATTAAAGTTTTATTACTTACCAATTATAGCTTTATTTTCAACAGCTTACAATTGGATTTGTAGCGTAACAGTGATAGTCGAGAATTTCTATGCTCGAGGACCGGGTTCGATTCCAATTCATAAGTCAGTAGTTTTTTCAATCTATTTTTTATTTTGTATTCATTTTCCGCCTATAAAAACATTGTAAATAAACAATTGTAAATAAAATTTCTTAATAAAAAAATTTATTTTTTACGCTTTCTTATGCTAGTATATATTTATTACAAAATAATAAGAATATTATGCAAGAAACTATTATGCGGAGCACATAACCAGAGTTAGTAAACTGACATCAGAGCCATCTATGATTTTAGACTCGAAGCGCGGGTTCCGCAACGAGAACATAAATGGCTCTGATGTCAGTTTACTAACTCTGGTTATGTGCTCCGCATATATTTTAATAAATCAAATCGGCAGTGGAAAATTCACTAATTACTCAATATCTGTTATTCATTTATGAACTTCTATAATTGTATCGTAAAGATAGATCCTTCAAGAACTTTCCAATATAACTTTCGATATAAATTTGTCCCTAATTAATTAATTATTAATAATTATTCTGCGCCGTGTTTGAATTGTTGTCGAAGACGCCATTGGTTTTTCATTAATTACTATCCTCTGCGTAATTAATTTATGAAACTTCATGCACACATTATAAAGACAATGTTCTTGCGAATCTTCTCATATAACTTTTGTTCATATTTTGATTCTAGTTTCGTTTAGTATTAAATATTTTCACGGAAGATCGTGATGGTCGTCGCTACGAAATCATAGACGCCATCAAACGATAATTAATAATTAATAATTTAGAGTTAAATTCTTTACGAAAGTTATATAGGAATGTTGCCTGAAGTTCCAACTTTACAATGAAATTATAAAAGGTCATGAATTAATTACCGAAATTGAGTAATTTATTAACTTTTCACTTTCGGCGCCCTTCCGTTCTTTTCTATCCCCTCTCTGTCCTTGTCTGTCACGTGACGAGCTCTTCGACGACCTCCTTGCTTATTCTGTATTCCTATTACTTTTCTGACTATTTGGTACAAAATCATAGATGGGGCTGATCGCAGGCGGTAAAATTTATATTTATTCGGTAATAGAAAAGTAATAAATTTCCAAGTTTTTGTAATTAATTCATCAACATTTATAACTACATAGCAAAGTTGGAATTATAGGCAACATTTTTATACAATGTTTAATTTAATAATTGGTTACCAGTAAATAAGATTGCTATAAAAATGTGTTTTTCTTGCATAATATTCTTATTAATTAGTAATAAATATATATTAGCATAAGAAAGGGCAAAAGATAAATTTTTTTATTAAGAAATTTTATTTATAATCTCATAGGCGAAAAATGAATACAAAATAATAAATAGATTGAAGAAAATCTACTAACTCATGAACCGGAATCGAACCCGGTCCTGCAATATAGGAATTCTCGACCATCGCCGTTCGGTTACGTCTTCAATCATAAGGTGTTAAAAATAAATGTATAATTATCGAAGTAATAAAGCTTTAATCACAAATATCTCAAAAACTACTGAGTAGTTGCCCCTATAATGGTATAATTTCTTAAACTGCATGACAAGATCTATAAACCTGCAAAATTTGTACCAAATGGGTGACCCGGTGGACTTGACTGTCCTTGTAACAAAATTTTGATATATTACTTCCGAGGGCAAACCGATAAATGACTGGAACATTGGCGCGTCGCTCATTATATAGCCCCTGATCGGCCGAAAATCTACGGAAATTTCCGAACTTTACCGATTCCATTAATTATTACTTTTCCGCTGTAATAGCCAATAACTTATTAATTTTTGTTAATAATAAAGTAATAAATTTATCAATTTGTTATTAACAACATTTTTAATAATTTATACATTTTTTGCAAATTTTAGTAACATTTACACTCTCGGTATGTAAGTTTCCATAATACATTTATGTTTAGATATTCTTATTAACCTCTGAAGGTAAGAATGTATAAATGATATGGTAAATAATTTTTCATTAACGTTAGCACATCTACTTTATCGGTTGCGAGCGTTACGGTAAGTTGATTTTATAATAGTTTCAAACTTTTACTCACAGATGGAACCGATGTACATTTCCTTTATCTTGATTTATAACCAAACAATTGAGTGTCTAACGTTAAATAGCTGTGTAGAATTATAATACATATATACATTTACATTTAATGATCAATAGAATGCTCTCTAAATAAATAATTCAAACGTATATAATTTTATAAATCAAAATAACATTTATTTTCGTCTGCCATGTTTCTATGGTCATAAATGGACTTGTCAGTGGATTATTGTTCCTTATACATGAACTATGTCACATATACATACATCATTTCCTAATACTCAAAATATAATCTTTACACAAATTATTTTCTGAAACTAATAATCATTCGCATAAACACTTAAATACTGTATCCTCCTGATATAAACTCCCATATAAATAATATTTAAAAATCATATGTAAAATTATTATTAAAATAATTGTATCAGCTTTGTTTCTTGGAGTTCCTTTATTACTGCTACTTTTGTTTCATTTTAATTTGTAACGATATAATATAATTATATTTTGTATTAAATTATTATTATTAAATTATCAATATAAGTTAATTATATTTTATAATTTCACATTTTTATATAATTAATTTTACTCAATTCTTCGTGTTATTATTCGTACTTTAGGTAAAAAATTCTTTTATAAAAATATTTATTAATTGTTTATGATTTTAAATAAAGGAAATTCGAAAATTTTCAGTTAAAAATATCCTTGAAATTCTTCAAACATTTTCGATTAAAACGAAAAGTCATATTTATATTATTAATAAGTGCAAAGATAACAATTTGTTCATTCTAATGAAATGTTTAAGAATTGTCTCGAATAATCAATTTTTATTCACGACGGTTATATATATTTTGATATTCGTCAAATATTTGCGGAAGTGGGTGAGCTTCGTTGTGGGTCAGCCTGTATAGTGATCTTCAGCCAGGTTCTAATATTAAATCGAGCCGTGTAAATAATTAATGATTAATTCTATTGTACTATTTATTATTAGAAGTACTTGCACATACTCTTTACAGACAGTAGGCGAATATTTTTCTCTTCGTGAACGATCAACTGTATTCCCTGAATTGTCAAAAGTACTAATTTCTTGTGATATTGCATTTTAGTATTACCATACTTTCTCATCATTTTGTTATTCCTTAATTTTTCTTTTTATTTTTCTATTATTTATTTCTTTTTATTCCAATTTTGAGAAGTTTCAAGACAACGCGAAAGGAATATTTAATACAAAATAAAAGAGTATTGTTACTGGTCCTAAATTAAAAATTAAGAATTAAAAATTCGTCTGGAAGTAATTTCGAAAAATTATTATTAAGAGGCAGGAAAGAAGCGAAAAATGTCACGAACCAATATGGCAGCCAGGAATGCGACGTATACTGCATTATTTCAGTTGAACGAACATTATAAATGCAGGAAATACCGATTACGTAAATTTGTCTAATATGCGACAGAGACAATAATAAAATATATCGAGTATCTGATAAGGTGTATAGAATACACTGATGTTTTCTGTTCTCAAATATCGGACAGTTATATTTAGTAACCACGTGCTTTAGTCGTTTCGGTGCACAAACCGGAAATTCAAGTTAGATCTAAACCGAATAATAATTATTTCCCGATTTCCCATTATAATTCGCCACTGTGATGCAATTTTTCTGTACAACTTTCCTCAGAATTTTTACTATTTTACATTATTTTTCCACACATGACACAGACACGCTGTTTGTCACTACGTTATACCTAAGCCGAGCGAAATCTCGCATTAACCTATATACCATAATAAAAATATTCAGAAGCAACCTCTGGATATCGTACAATTTTAAATTTCGAAGATTCGAATTTTACAGAAATTATTTCCACACTTCGATCCGACCATTTCCTTAATTCCGAAGTTACGTTCGAAATTCTAAGTCCCCGGAAACATTCCACTCGCGGGGCAATTTTTGGACGTGGACTTAGGTAGAATCGTTATACGCGCGTCACGCTCGTAGTTCAGACGTTTTTCAAAAATCGTATCGTACCTGAATCATATTCCGAATCGACGGAAATCCAATGGTCGTGGAGAAATGTTCGTGAAAGGTAGGAGGATTTCGTTGAGTCGTATCGCAGCGCTATCTCGGAGGAATTAGGACAGTGTATCTCGTCTGTAGCGATGACCGCAAATGGTGACGGAAGGAGACATGTCCGTTTGCTGAGGTATCGGGGTTACAGGAAGCGCAAGGCCGGGAGCAACGTAATCGAGGATCCCTGAGTCATATTTTCGACTTTGTAAAGGAAAGTCCGAGGTGCGAAAAAGGGCTGCGAGTGTTGGTTATTCGCACGATCCTCGGCAAACTGTTTTAGTTGAAACATCGAAAGGGTTGCTATTTTGAGGCGGCTCGCACTAAATATGGTCAGATAGGCGTTGGCGTTATACCCGGGCAAGGCACCCCTGCTCAGGCACCGGGCATGTAGTGGGGGAGATCCACCAAAGTTACTTAGACAAGTTCACTTCTATGATTCGGACAGTTGGTTCGTTGGGACCATCTCGTACCATCCTCTAACAAACCAACTGTAGACATGGTAAGTAAGCGACGAGCACGCACCATGATACGATTCCGTGATCTCGGCACTCGGATGATCAGGATACACGCGAAACCGTTGAATTTCGGCTAAACAGTGGGATATGTCGACAAATGAGAGGGAACTTTGAGCATCATGCACGTGACTAGTGGTGGAAACATGTTCGACCTGATGTACGATGGTAAATCTCGGGGAGGTCGATGAATTGCATAGACTGTGTCGAGGTTGTACGCCGAGTGACGAATTCGTCGGAGTGCAAGGCTTGCACCGAAAATCGCGAATCTGTGTTGATGAAGTGTAAACAGTGATCTGCGTTAGATTTTTGGCTGTTGGCCATTTCGTAGTTGGACCTTATTTGCTTTGCTTCACTCTGTGCTCCTAAGTAGTTTACGTACCCCTGGATGTTAACGTTAGAGCTACCTGTAACGCGTACTTCAGTATAGTATACGTAGATAATGATAATTCGAGTGAAATAGATTACGTTTCTATTTGAACGAAAGTTGACGTAAGTCCTGGCTAAAGTAGCTACATATTTCTCTTGAGTAAAATGACGAGAATCGCGAGGCGGCCATTTTGACTGGTCCGGTAGTTCCAGCGTTGATGCACTCTCGTAAACGTATGATCTATGGAATTCTTTAAGCTATCAGTTTGGCTGATGTTTTCACTCGATCGAGGGTATTTATGTTATTTAATGAATTTATCTTTGACGCAGTTTATCTTGATATTTATTTTTGTCCCCAAAAAAGGAAAAAGGAAATATATGTGTGTCATAGAATTTTGTTTGATATTTCACTTATAGATAGTTTACGCTTCCTGTTGTATTCGTTGGATATATCGTAAAAATAAAAGAATTACGTAACTGTAAGTAACTCGAGAGGCTGTACGGAATAAACGGTCTATATTTGTCTTGGCTTCTTTTCAACTATACTATGGATGATAGAACGATACTATTTTTAACCCTAACGAGCAACGCCTTCCGAATTTTCTTCCAAGTTATCCAAGCTAGCCTACTGCCAACTAAATATTAGATAATAATTGGTAATTTATCCCGTTATTATGTAACTATTAACAATTCTAACTTCCTTTATGTGGGTTTAAAATTTCATCAAATTTTCATCTATTTTTATTATTATTCTCTTCTTACGAGGAATTTCTCTTCAATTTTTCATCCATCGATTCTTCCACTCGTTCGAAATATTTATTTCTATAATCTATCCTTATTTCAACAGTTGGAATAATAAGAGAAAGGGGAATTAGAATATTTTCTGTAACTTACGAATCTTATCGAAAATTTTCGAAATATATTTTCACAAATTTGATGTTCGATTTATTACGTATTAATTAAATGTGTGTGCATTTTGAAGAAATGCCGTTTTTATTTCCCAAGGAATTATACCAGGCTACATCAGAGATTGATCAATCTTGTTTAATCAATTAATTGAGAAAGAATTTTATAATTTTTCCAATAATTATCTTGCAAAACACCGTAAAGATCGTTCATAAAGTTGAACATCGACCCAAAACGGAGTAGGAGAATTGAACGAAAAATTTTTAAGGAAACCGAATTTCTCCAGGAATTATTAGTTATCTCCGATTTCCATGTTACGTTATAATTACACGGTATTCTAATTATGTTGTATTATAATTACGACGAATTTCAGGCGGATAAAGAGAAGAAGAAGAAGACCAAAAAGAAGGAGGAGCCAGCGCCTCCTCCTCCGGAACCGGAACCAGCACCTCCGGCGGAAGAGAAGCCACCAACTCCTACCGGCACACCCAAAGAATCTGGCTCAACTAGAGCAAGTAGTCGAGGTAGCCGCAAAGCTAAACGCACTGGATCCAGTGTGTTTTCTATGTTTACTCAGAAACAGGTTGCCGAATTTAAAGAGGTACGCTCGAAGTGCGAGAAGCCATTTGAAAAATCGAAGAAATCGCTCGATAAAGATATAAATGGGACAAATTGATACGTGGATCGAGAGAAACTGAATGAATTTTCGAGATGTCCGATTTGGTAGCTTCGGTTGCGACTGGAGAAGAATAATTTATCTAGTTTATACTTATTGCAGGCATTCCAGCTTATGGATCACGACAAGGATGGTGTAATCGGGAAGAACGACCTTCGTGCCACTTTCGACAATGTTGGTCGTTTAGTAACTGATAAAGAACTCGACGAAATGCTAAACGAAGCTCCTGCTCCTATCAACTTCACTCAATTATTGAACTTGTTTGCAACTCGCATGTCGGGATCAGGTAACGACATA
Organism: Eufriesea mexicana; assembly: GCF_001483705.2. Lineage (NCBI taxonomy): Eukaryota > Metazoa > Arthropoda > Insecta > Hymenoptera > Apidae > Eufriesea > Eufriesea mexicana. The sequence continues at coordinate 90,469 of NW_016908377.1, forward strand.
TGTTCTCACGGGATAATAATTTGATTTTATAAATGCACATGTCTTGAACAATTCTCAGATATCTCGATTTTGTTTTATATTCGATTTTGCTAACACGTTATTCGGATAAGTGAGCTTCGAACGAATCTGCTTGTGTCAACTACGACTCATCCTCATCTCTGGCGGTCATTACTCTTATGAACTTACGGTGCGCTCTTGGATGCTTCAACTTTACCCATAAAATTCGTAATAGTTCATTTTTAGTCGATTTGTGAGATTCTGTTGCAGAGCAATTCGCTGTTCAGTGTTCACTTGCATTAAAGTGGTATCGTATGTTCAAAATTCGCTGAATATCGAAGTCATTCGAGTTTAGAAATTTGGATTTTCTACGTTCCTTTCTAAATCTTTCTGAAATTATTACCGATGAATCATTGAGATTTTCTTGGGGAGTCGTCATCGGGTTAAATTCTTGAGTTATCAGGTAAATTATTAAATTCAATTATTCCTTGTGTGTAGCATGCGAGATGGCTGGAAATCGTCGGTAACAGAGTCATGAAAATCTAGTAAAATATAAAAATAAAAATTTCTATGGTTGAATGCACTGTAAGATGTTGGTAATTGTCAATTTTGAGAAAACGTGTTCACTTATCCGGAGCTTGTGTTATTCCATAAGATAAATGTGCATATGTAAACTTCGAATAATTTCCTTTGATTTACTCAATATTGTATAATGCGTTAAGTTAAACCTAATTCTTTTGATTTTAGGTACCGATGACGATGAAACCGTAATTGCTGCCTTCAGTACCTTCGATGATAACGGGAAAATTGATGGTGAAAGGTAAGCAATATAGCTGTCATTGTAATATTGTTATTAATTTTTCGAAGGAAAAAGGATGTAAGTTTTCAAAATTTCCTTAAAAGAATTGGAATTCTGTTTATGTCTATGATGAATGTATTCGTACGATCTAAGTCTGATATATTTTGCTGACAGTTTTCTCTGAGATTCAAGTTGAAATCTTTATGCGCATATCTGAGAAAATAATTTGAATACTGTTATACAACGAAAAATTATTTCCTTTGCTGCAGATTGAGGCACGCTTTAATGACATATGGTGACAAGTTTTCTGCGAAGGAGGTCGATGACGCCTATGACAATATGTACATCGATGATAAAGGATTTATCGATACGCAAAGCCTTATCGCGATGTTAACTGGTACGGGAGATGATGAAGAGGAATAATTTTAAGTGATTTTCAGCATTAAAAATTTTTGTTGAAACTCTGTTCATTAAAAACGAAGTCCCGTATTAACGCTAGGTCCGCTTGATCCGTTTCCAATTGACGAATAGTAACTGAAAAGCAGGCACAGTTGTTTCCTTTTTTATTATTCCTCGACGATACACTTCTGTGAAGGAAGACTTTTTAAAAATAAGCTGCAAGAATTGTGTAAAATGTCAGGATAGGTTCTTGGAAGTGGAAACAGCGCATCTATCGAGAAACGAGGCTTTGAATCTCTCCATATTATTGTTCATATAATAAAATTATTTTAAAACTTTGAAATGATTTTTCTAATTTTGATCCGTCACACACATCGATAAAGAATATATTTTATTTGATTTCTACGTGCCATTTCGACGCGTATATAATTTTAAATATTATTTATCTGTCGGCGATCGTGCAATTTTTCATTCTAAAGTTTTACAAAATTTAACAACTTCAAATGAAAAATGTTTCTGTGTGATTTATTGATTTAGAAAACAATTCAATAATATATTTTTATATAAGCATATATATATATATATATATCAAGTACTGCCTTCTTTGAATTTTGTATATTTGTAAAAAAGAATAAAACAATGTTTATTACTAATGCATATTGGGTAAGATATAAACACTTATTAATTTATGTATGAAAATTTATACTACTTGCATAAAATACAGTACTAAAAATTTTATTTGTTATCCTTTCTTAACGTATCATGTGTTATGCAATTACGTATTATGCAATATCGTGACACAGTCCAAAATTAATTTTTCAATCCTATAGTAGGTAATGAAAACCTATCTCGAATGGTGTTTCTGAACGCCCTTTCGCTTTAATTTTGGCACTGTATCAAATTATGCGGCGATGATAGTCGACTAAATATAGCTTATAACCATACGCTTGGTGCACAAACAATGGAATCTGCCACAAGTTGTATGTCGAGGTATGTAACACGATGACGAATAAAAATCAAATAATATTTAAGCTTAAAAGATTATAAAAAAATTGAAGTAATTCGAAAATTTCGATTTCTATAAATTCTGCAAGTTTGATAGAAATCCCAAAAATAGATCATATTATAAGGCATATTTTTCTTTTTATTTTTTGATATTTCTGTTTGTCAGAGAAAATTCAAACTTAAAGTTGCATTTCCAAATGAAGGCATGTTATTATAGTCATATATACGTATTTGTTGTGTTTATTCAATTTCGTTATTATTCTTATTACTTTCAAGCATTATCAATTATACAAATGCACTGTAATTATATGATGCATTTTCGGTTATGTAATATCCGCCGAATTTAAGTAGATTTATTTCCTTCAAGAGTAATAACGATGAAAGGAAAATGTAAAAGTTCCTGTTACTTCAAATTAATAAAAGTTACTAATCTTTCAGTCATATCACCAGTTCCAAACTTTGTACGACATAAAAATTTGAGGAACTACTTACGTATCAGCTATGTCCATGATACGTTGTTTCAATAGGGTGAAATACGACATAGCAGTACTGATGATCTGCAATATAAAACTATAATTGATAATAAAGAAATTTACTCGGAATATTCTAGATATTAAGTCCAAAATAATACATAGCATGTTAAATGATCTCTGTCAAAGATAATAAATAAATAATCAAGAAATTTACTAGATATCCTAGACATAGTTATCTAGAATATATCATGATCGAGATTTCATACTGATCGTAATTCCAATGCAAAATGTTTTTCTGCATGTATTCGATTAAACCAAGAAACTTGTCTTTATGTATAAATAGGATGAAAATTTTTAATAAATCTATGACCAGTCCCATACCATTGCACATGATATAAATACTGACCTGAAACATCAAAACAGAAAAACTAATAATGTGTCAAGTAAATAAAATTATCGATTCGAAATAAAAAAAGAAGCTAACATTTATTTAACTTAATACTGGTTCTTTTCACAATACAAAATGAAAATTCTCTTAAATTTAATAATTTAAATAGAGAGGTAAAGATTACTTGAATTTATTTATTTTAAAAGTATAACAAATTCAAGGAAAGAAATTTCAAATATCATAAATTAAAACAAGAAAAAGTATTGTTTCTCTTATTTTTTGGTCTATGGCATGATTTAAAATCGATATGGATAATTTTAATAACGAACAAAGTATACAAGAGCAATGAGAAAATTAATAAAAGCAAAGTATTTTATTCGCAATTAGAAAATTTATAAATATACACAATTAATCGGAATATAAAAATGGCTACAATTTTTAAAGAACGTAAAATGAAACTTGTCTGTCTACGAATATTTTTCTTTATTCGTATGCATTCCAATTACATGAAATTATCTAAGGATTAGATTAAAATTATCTAAGCATCTAAGAATTAAAAAAAAGGAAAAATATTGAATAATTAATGACAAGCTTAACAAACAGTTCAAAGTATACACATATACGTATATTACCATGTTATCAATTCGAAGACACATATAAGACGACAGAATTTTGTTATACTTACGACGACATCTCCCCAAGAGAAATAAAGAGCCCTGAACTATATCAACATAGAGAGGACGAGTGTGATGATGGTATACACTATAGTAGCGTTCATGAACCATGCCTCAGAGGGACTAGCGGATAACCAAAAGCCAACGACCCTCATAGAGAAAGCTGTTACAATGAAAGAAATGTCTCTAGAATACTTGAAACTCATATTGAATTTAAAACGATCAGTTGCATCGATTCAGAATTACCACATTATTAATTATCGAAAGGCAACGGAAGCAATTGATTCTCTTTACAAATCACTTACAAATCATACTCTATTATTCGTTCGTACACGTTGTATTCTTAGGTTTCCTATTATTTTATTTCGTGGTAAGAAGAAATTATTACGATGTATCTATTCGTGCAGTTATCACTGTGTATGTTAGACGTAATGCATGTGATAAACGTGTTATAAATCATTCGGGAATGGATGCAGGAAAACCCCCATATGAGAATGAGTGGTAGCGAACAGTCTAATGTGGTAATGTGAAAGATAAAGACTGGTTTAGTTAAAACTTTTGAACCTTTCGTGCTCTGAAAAGATAAGGTACAGTACAGAATTAATTAAACGTTTAATCGCGTATACTGGTGACAGTGAAGAATCTGTGAATGCTCATATTCAGTTGTGAAATACAAATGATTATATAGACACTTGTATATATATATTTATTTTCAACAACTATGAAATTAATTTAACTTTCCATTTTATCGCAATGACAACCTTCTATGAATTGCAAATGGTGGTACGTGTTGAAAGATCAATTAAAAATTCTATAATTCCATATAATTCTATATAGAAATTCTATATAATTCAGACCGGAAAATTCATAAAAATTTGTTCCATGACTTTGATTAAGCTTTTTATTAAATATCTCCTCAGATGTGTTATTGATTATTTGCCATATTGTAAATATCCGCAGCACAAAAACTGGAGGAATTACGTATCTGTTACGTCCATGCTATTCTGTTTTAGTACGGTGAAATATGACATCGCTGTACTTATGATCTGCAATGAGAGAATAGTAAATCTTACAATAACTATTAGTTTTTTCATAATTATAAAATGATAAAAGCGAATTCTAAAACTGTTCGAAGAAGGATACCGGAGGGGATAAATTTGTATGAATTTTTTCTATTTCATGTTAATAGAAAGGTGTTTACCTTGGTACAAGTCTCAAGGGATATAGGAAAGAAGCCGTAGGCGGTCAAGCAACACGCACGTAGCGACCTCATGGTAACGAGTTGCAAATCTTTTCGTATCATTTTTCCATATTTATCCATTGATAAGTTTATCCACGGGGTCGCGTAAACGGCCGATACGATGTTAGCGCTCTCTTGCATTATGGAATTGCAACTGTACGTGAACATCCATAGTTGACATATGTTGTTTAATAGGAAACATATGAAAGAAATTCTCCATGAAAGTGACAGGTTCGCCTGTATTTTCCAATATATCGCGAGTGTAAATAAATTGTGCAACAGTTCAATACCCAAAAGACGAATTTAATCTTTATACGCAGAGGTTATGATGCATACTAACCAAAATTACTTGATATCCGATGAAACAAATCAATATGCTAAATATTGACACTTGTCCGAGTATAATTACTGCGAATACTTCTTCGAGCTTAGCACAAACATCGATGAGAGACTGATGCTGTTGAATGCAACTTCTAAACGTATTGTAATATTTGCTTGAAGGACATGTGTTTACATTTTCGTCGAGATTCACTCTAACCTTCAAATTTGGCATTTCGACTATTCTGTATCGTAATATACGAAACTGGCTAGCTAAGTGTTTGCACATAATGAAAAATATATTGTCGAAAGAAATATAACATATTCCAGCCTGGTACAAAGATAAAGCCTGCACGAATGTAACAAAAATTATATATCAGTACATAAAATCATCTATGGTTTCTGGGTTTAGTAATAATATGCTTTCATGAGAGTTAGGATTAAATTTAACGCAGAATTACATTTGATTTGATTTTAAAATGAAGTATCTTCATCTTCTTTTACTAATGACTCTAGGTAATGTAGATAAAATTTTTATACTCCGGAGCGGAAAAATATTTAAGAGTATGTAAATCGATAAAAAAATTAGTGAATAATTTCAGTTACACATCAGTGAAAAATTATTTAATGAAACCTAAAATAGAATATTTTTTACATAATTTAAACTATATCATGTGCTACAAAAAGTACTAGGAAAATTTAGAAATACTTTATATTACTATCGAATAGAAATATTATTTTCTTACAGAAAATAGTACCTGTATTAAATAAATAATTTCATAATATGGTGATATATATATTGGCATATCGATATACATATTAAATATGAATATCCTATCTGTTTCGTTTTTTCCAATATTTGCTGAAATAAAATTATTTCATAGTTCATATTTTTATCTGAGAAAAATTTTAGGCACTGCTAGAACTATTATAGTTTGCATTATATAGGGTGTCGCAACAACGGTAGTATAACTGGAAAGGGGCAATTTTACATGCAGAAACGAATCGAAGAAAAAAAGAATAAAATTTTTTGATTCAAAGCTTCGTTGTCAAAAAAATCGAATTTCAATATCCATCAAATACGCGTACACCTAGCTACGATTTAGATGAATAAATCATCGATACATTAGCATCGATGATATAACCGATGAGAGAGTGATTCTGGATGAAAAAACAAATTGAAAATAAAAAATAAAATTTTTTCATTCGAAGCTTTGCTGTCAAGAAAATCGACTTTCAAATCACTCCCTTCTCGATTGTACCATCGATATTCATGTATTGATGATTTATCCATATAAACCATAGCTAAATGCACGCGAATATTCCAAGTCGATATTCTCAAAAACGAAATATCAAATCCAAAAATTGTATTCTTCTTTTTCGATTCGTTTCAGCATCTAGGATCACCCCCTTCCCGGTTATACTACCTTGATGATTTCCTACAAAAGACTTGTAATATTATATTAAAATTGAATAAATATAATCGAGGACGAATTGGCCTTTATCTAAATTACGTAAATTGTAAACCATGATATTTAAAAATTACGCGTGTTTATGAAATGCGGTAATTGCTGTTTAAAAGTTGACCCCTATTATCATTTAATTTCTTGAGATATAAATTGGTAATCTTACATAAAAGTGGTCTTATTATGTAGGAAAAGATTGTAATTTGAGAAAAAAATGATTGAACGCCGACAAAATAAATGCATATGTGCTTCGCATTTTCTATAATAGATTTTTCGTACTCATCGTAATTTAAATGCCAAAAATTTGTTTGCATGTACGTGATTAAACTGAGAAACTTTTTCTTATATAGAAGTATCACAAGGAATTTGAAAATATCCATAATCAGTCCCACGCTATTAGACGAAATGTATGAGAAGACCTAAAATGATAAAATATCAAAATTATGTAAATGATAAGCGTAATCTTCGAACTTATTAATATCCGGAGATCAGTCACGTTTAATTTGTTTATTTCCAATATATACAAAGTCCAAAATTAGTACAGTATAAAAGTTCAAAATGATACAATACAAAATTGCGAAAATGGAACAAAAATTTTTGTTCCTTCCATAACGCGATACTTTTCGTAATTTATATAGCCTAATAATTAAATTTATATACATTATCACAAGTTAATTTAAGCAACGAACAACGATAAATACAAAACGAATAAAACAAAGAAAGTAAGACAAATGAAAAAGTATTTCATATACAAGTATTATGTACAAGATGTCCATTTTCAATTTCTCATATATAAATTTTATATAAGTAAACGTTTCACACTAATATAAAAATAGTTATATGAGATTTTCAAGCACATATAATATTATTGAATTAGAACAAGAATACAGATATCAGTTAAATTATTTTTGTTAAAAGTAACAAACAGTCTGAAGTAATGTTACCAATCTCAGGAGATACTCGAAGTAACAAAAATTTTCTACATTCACCTTAAAGTCATCCCAGGAGAAATAAAGGCCCCATAAATGAATACACAAACAGATAGCGAGCATAGAAATGGTATACACCACCATAACATTTCTAAACCATTGTTCAAAGTAACTATTAGATAACCAAACGCCAATTATCTTTAGAGAGAAAGACGCCATACTGAGAGAAAGGTCCCTGGGGTATTTTAACCTCATATCGAATTTCGAACGGTCAGATGTACCGATTTGGAATTAATAAAAGAGCCAACCTATTATTTGTTGAGAGGTATCTCAAGCAATTGATTCGACGTAGCGTGCCTTTGATCTCTAAATCAACCTCTAATGTTCGATCGTGCATGTTTTATTTTTTTTTAATGATACCAGTGCATGACTTTATGATAAGAAAAAGCTATTATGATATATCTATTTGCAACCATGCAATTGCTGTAATGTATGTAATCGATGAGTTACGCATGATTCAGGGAACAGAATTGCAAATCCCTCTTTAGAATTGAATGAGGGACAGCAGTTGAAAGTAGGGATGCAGAAAGAGAAGATTAATCTGTCGAATGAACGTAATATGTTCTGTGCTCTGTAAATTAGATGTTTGATTATTGACGTTAGTGATACTGAGAAACCTGTGAGTATCCAAACGTTATTCGCGAAATATAAATGTTCATATATATATATATACAGTACTTGTGTACATATATAATTGCAAACAGAATATTGATAAAATAAAATTCATCCTTCATCGTCAATCTTGTGGTGTCAGAAGCATTAATTTTTTATTGTGTCAGCACACTTAACAAGTTCTACAAGTAAAATTTCTTTCTAAAAAGTAATACTATCGTTGGCATGACAGATTATGTACAAGCAGAACGTGAAAAGCTGGAGAAATTAATTCTCTTCTGCATCCATGTTAGTTTGCCTCAGTATGGTGAAATATGATACTGCTGTACTCATGATCTGTAATGAAAATAGAAACTATTATAATAACCATGAAAATTATGTTAATTATAAATTTATTTATAAATTCGTATATTTTTAAATCTTTCAAGTAAAGGTGATGGAGAAGATAAGTTTCTACGAAAATATGGGATTTCATGTTGGTAGAAAAGTGATTACCCTAATATAAGTCTCAAGGGATATAGGAAAGAAACCACAGGCGGTCAAACAACACGCCCGTCGGGACCGCGTGATAACGAATTGAAAATCTCTTCGTATCATTTTTCCATATTTATCCATTGGTAGATCTGTCCACGGTATTGTGTAAATGGCCGACGAAACATTCATGCTTTCTTGCGTTACGAAATCGCAACTATACGTGAACATGAATAGTTGACACATGATGCAGAGGATGAAAGCTACGAAGCCATTTTTATACGAATCAACCAGGTCCACCTACATGTCAAGATATACTGTGAATGTAATTGAGTCGTGCAACGTGCAAATAATACTTGATTCTCGTTTATACATATATAATTATTTACATTGAGTGATTATGCAGCATACTAACCAAAACCAATTGAAATCCGATGAAACAAATTAATATGCCAAATATGATCACTTGTTCCAATACAATTTCAGTAAATATTACTTCGAGCGTGTCACAAAAGACAATGAGGGCCTTATGCTGTTCAATACAATTTTTGAATATCGCATAATATTTGTCCGAGGTATACGTGTTTTTATCTCCGTTAAAATTTCTTTCCTTCTCCAGACTTAACATTTTGTTTATTCTATACTGTAATACACGAAATTGCCCGCCCACGTGAAAGCACATAATGCAGAACATATTATCGAAGCAAAGATAACATACTCCGCATTGATATAGACCCAAAGCCTGCGGAAATGTAACAAAAATTACATGCCAATACATAAAGCTATCTTCGACTTTGAATTTCAATTTGACCTTCGGGTAATGCATCTTTATGATAATTTATTAATAATATTAAGAGATTACAGAATACCTGTGAAGTGAACAGAATTTCAAAATATGGTGACATAGACAATGGAAAGTCCACCCACAAATTAAATAGCAATTCCCTGTCTGATTCGTTCCTTCCAAAATTTTCTAAAATAAAAATTCTATATTTCGTGTTTTTATTATAAATCAATTAATTTGACCGTTTCACGAGTACAAGGTTAGCATAAGATTGTGTGAGTAAAATTACAAAATATTTAATTGATAAATAATTAAATACTTGGTAGCGCCAGTGAGTTAAATAGGAAGCTGACAACTGACAGCTTGTGACTGATAACAACTAAAACGCTAACTCGTGAAAGGTTTAAGACACTATAAAAATTATATTTTCCATTACATATAAATATTTTTAGTGCTTGCAATAAGCACTACCTACAAAGGACTTAAGAAATTGGTTAGAAATCCAATAAGTAATATTCAATGCAATTAAAGATAAATTGGCATTAATTTGAAATATATAAATATTAAGTTACGGTATGAAGAATTATGCCTGTTTTTGAAGCTTCATAATTATTACTTGGAAATCTTTCTTTAACGGTGTTTTGTTGCTTAATTTTTCGAATATAAATTGATAATTTTACCTACTATTGGTGATATGATACAGGAGAAAATCGTACATTGATTAGTAAATGTGAACGCACAAACGAAGTAAATGCATATATGTTTTGCATTTGCTATAATCTCGTGTTCGTTCTGTTCGTAATTTGAATGCCAAAAATTCTCCTTCATATATGCGATTAAACTAAGAAACTTCTTCTTATGTATAAATACTAAGATGACTTTAGATAAATTCAAGAACATTCCCACACAGTTGTATACGATGTATATAGAAGCCTAGAATGTTGAAACTATGGAAATTATAAGCATCACATAAAATTATTGATTTAAAACACAGAAATTAAAGGAACATTACAAATTTTTCAGTGCTAATAAATCGGTCACTATTAATTTGCATTATTTCTGAAAATTCTAAAAGTCACTTCATATTCTAAACGCATAAATTTGTGTAAAGATATAATATTAAAATTGTTATATTAATATACATCATATTCTACCAAAATAATTAAAATAAATTATATCAAAATGAGTATATGGGGTCGATATGAAACACAAGAAATAGTCCAAGCCAAATATTACGTCTCAATCTGAAGGAACATTTGAAGAAATGAAAATTTCATTGTACTCACGACATAGTCTTCGAAAGAGAAGTAGAGATCCCTCACTTCAGTCCCCAAGATGTAGGCGACAAGGATGGCGGTATATAAAATAGTAGCGTTCCTGAACAATTGTTCTCTACGACTAGTGGCTAACCAAAAACCTGTGGTTCTTAGATAGAAGGATGCTATATTGACAGAAAGGTCCTTATGATAAGTCAACCTCATATTGGATTTCGAACTATCGGGTTCACCGTCTAAGGCTTTATAGAAAGGCTAACCTATTAATTTTCGAAAAGTATCTGAACCAATCGATTCGGCACAGCTTGCCTTTGATGTGCACATCGTGCCCTATTATTCGTTCGTTCATATCATATTTGCTATTGGTAATATGCATTCGCGATTCTGTGATAAGGAAAAAAGTTATTATGATATATCTATTTGCGACCATGCAATTGCTGTAATGTATGTAATCGATGAGTTATGCATGATTGAGGGAACAGAATTGCAAAGCCCTCTTTAGAATTGAATGAGGGATGGCGGTTGAAAGTAGGGATGCAGAAAGAGAAGATTAATCTGTCGAATGAACGTAATATATTCTGTGCTCTCACAATTAGATGTTTGATCATTGATGTTAGTGATATTGAGAAACCTGTGAGTGTCCGGAACGTTATTCGTGAAATATAAATGTTCATATATATATATATATATACAGTACTTGTGTACATATATAATTGCAAACAGAATATTGATAAAATAAAATTCATCCTTCATCGTCAATCTTGTGGTGTCAGAAGCATTAATTTTTTATTGTGTCAGCACACTTAACAAGTTCTACAAGTAAAATTTCTTTCTAAAAAGTAATACTATCGTTGGCATGACAGATTATGTACAAGCAGAACGTGAAAAGCTGGAGAAATTAATTCTCTTCTGCATCCATGTTAGTTTGCCTCAGTATGGTGAAATATGATACTGCTGTACTCATGATCTGCAATGAAAATAGAAAATATTATAATAACCATGAAAACTATATTAATTATAAATTTATTTATAAATTCGTAAATTCCTAAATCTTTGAAGTAAAAGTGAAGGAGAAGATAAGTTTCTACGAAATTATGGTATTTCACGATGGCAGAAAAGTGATTACCCTAATATAAGTCTCAAGGGATATAGGAAAGAAACCACAGGCGGTCAAACAGCACGCCCGTCGGGACCTCGTGATAACGAATTGAAAATCTCTTCGTATCATTTTTCCATATTTATCCATTGGCAGATCTGTCCACGGTATTGTGTAAATGGCTGACGAAACATTCATGCTTTCTTGCGTTACGTAATCGCAACTATACGTGAACATGAATAGTTGACACATGATGCAGAGCATGAAAGCTACGAAGCCATTTTTAAACGAATCAGCCATGTCCACCTACATGTCAAGATATACTGTGAATGTAATTGAGTCGTGCAACGTGGAAATAACACTTGATTCTCGTTTATACAGATATAATTATTTACATTGAGTGATTATGCAGCATACTAACCGAAACCAATTGATATCCGATGAAACAAATTAATATGCCAAATATGATCACTTCTACCAATACAATTTCTCTAAATATTACTTCGAGCGTGTCACAAAAGTTAATGAGAGCCTTATGCTGTTCAATACAATTTTTGAATATCGCACAATATTTGTCCGAGGTATACGTGTTGTTATCTCCGTTCAAATTTCTTTCCTTCTCCAAACTTAACATATTGCTTATTCTATACTGTAATATACGAAATTGCCCGCCTACGTGAAAGCACATAATGCAGAACATATTATCGAAGCAAAGATAACATACTCCACATTGGTATCCGGACAAAACCTGCAGAAATGTAACGAAAATTACGTGCCAATACATAAAGCTATCTTCGATTTTGAATTTCAATTTGATCTTCGGGTAATGTATCTATATGATAATTTATTAATAATATTAAGAGATTACAGAATACCTGTGAAGTGAACACAATTTCAAAATATGGTGACATAGACAATGGAAAGTCCACCCACAAATTAAATAGCAATTCCCTGTCTGATTCGTTCCTTCCAAAATTTTCTAAAATAAAAATTCTATATTTCGTGTTTTTATTATAAATCAATTAATTTGACCGTTTCACGAGTACAAGGTTAGCATAAGATTGTGTGAGTAAAATTACAAAATATTTAATTGATAAATAATTAAATACTTGGTAGCGCCAGTGAGTTAAATAGGAAGCTGACAACTGACAGCTTGTGACTGATAACAACTAAAACGCTAACTCGTGAAAGGTTTAAGACACTATTAAAATTATATTTTCCATTACATATAAATATTTTTAGTGCTTGCAATAAGCACTACCTACAAAGGACTTAAGAAATTGGTTAGAAATCCAATAAGTAATATTCAATGCAATTAAAGATAAATTGGCATTAATTTGAAATATATAAATATTAAGTTACGGTATGAAGAATTATGCCTGTTTTTGAAGCTTCATAATTATTACTTGGAAATCTTTCTTTAACGGTGTTTTGTTGCTTAATTTTTCGAATATAAATTGATAATTTTACCTACTATTGGTGATATGATACAGGAGAAAATCGTACATTGATTAGTAAATGTGAACGCACAAACGAAGTAAATGCATATATGTTTTGCATTTGCTATAATCTCGTGTTCGTTCTGTTCGTAATTTGAATGCCAAAAATTCTCCTTCATATATGCGATTAAACTAAGAAACTTCTTCTTATGTATAAATACTAAGATGACTTTAGATAAATTCAAGAACATTCCCACACAGTTGTATACGATGTATATAGAAGCCTAGAATGTTGAAACTATGGAAATTATAAGCATCACATAAAATTATTGATTTAAAACACAGAAATTAAAGGAACATTACAAATTTTTCAGTGCTAATAAATCGGTCACTATTAATTTGCATTATTTCTGAAAATTCTAAAAGTCACTTCATATTCTAAACGCATAAATTTGTGTAAAGATATAATATTAAAATTGTTATATTAATATACATCATATTCTACCAAAATAATTAAAATAAATTATATCAAAATGAGTATATGGGGTCGATATGAAACACAAGAAATAGTCCAAGCCAAATATTACGTCTCAATCTGAAGGAACATTTGAAGAAATGAAAATTTCATTGTACTCACGACATAGTCTTCGAAAGAGAAGTAGAGATCCCTCACTTCAGTCCCCAAGATGTAGGCGACAAGGATGGCGGTATATAAAATAGTAGCGTTCCTGAACAATTGTTCTCTACGACTAGTGGCTAACCAAAAACCTGTGGTTCTTAGATAGAAGGATGCTATATTGACAGAAAGGTCCTTATGATAAGTCAACCTCATATTGGATTTCGAACTATCGGGTTCACCGTCTAAGGCTTTATAGAAAGGCTAACCTATTAATTTTCGAAAAGTATCTGAACCAATCGATTCGGCACAGCTTGCCTTTGATGTGCACATCGTGCCCTATTATTCGTTCGTTCATATCATATTTGCTATTGGTAATATGCATTCGCGATTCTGTGATAAGGAAAAAAGTTATTATGATATATCTATTTGCGACCATGCAATTGCTGTAATGTATGTAATCGATGAGTTATGCATGATTGAGGGAACAGAATTGCAAAGCCCTCTTTAGAATTGAATGAGGGATGGCGGTTGAAAGTAGGGATGCAGAAAGAGAAGATTAATCTGTCGAATGAACGTAATATATTCTGTGCTCTCACAATTAGATGTTTGATCATTGATGTTAGTGATATTGAGAAACCTGTGAGTGTCCGGAACGTTATTCGTGAAATATAAATGTTCATATATATATATATATATATATATACAGTACTTGTGTACATATATAATTGCAAACAGAATATTGATAAAATAAAATTCATCCTTCATCGTCAATCTTGTGGTGTCAGAAGCATTAATTTTTTATTGTGTCAGCACACTTAACAAGTTCTACAAGTAAAATTTCTTTCTAAAAAGTAATACTATCGTTGGCATGACAGATTATGTACAAGCAGAACGTGAAAAGCTGGAGAAATTAATTCTCTTCTGCATCCATGTTAGTTTGCCTCAGTATGGTGAAATATGATACTGCTGTACTCATGATCTGCAATGAAAATAGAAAATATTATAATAACCATGAAAACTATATTAATTATAAATTTATTTATAAATTCGTAAATTCCTAAATCTTTGAAGTAAAAGTGAAGGAGAAGATAAGTTTCTACGAAATTATGGTATTTCACGATGGCAGAAAAGTGATTACCCTAATATAAGTCTCAAGGGATATAGGAAAGAAACCACAGGCGGTCAAACAGCACGCCCGTCGGGACCTCGTGATAACGAATTGAAAATCTCTTCGTATCATTTTTCCATATTTATCCATTGGCAGATCTGTCCACGGTATTGTGTAAATGGCTGACGAAACATTCATGCTTTCTTGCGTTACGTAATCGCAACTATACGTGAACATGAATAGTTGACACATGATGCAGAGCATGAAAGCTACGAAGCCATTTTTAAACGAATCAGCCATGTCCACCTACATGTCAAGATATACTGTGAATGTAATTGAGTCGTGCAACGTGGAAATAACACTTGATTCTCGTTTATACAGATATAATTATTTACATTGAGTGATTATGCAGCATACTAACCGAAACCAATTGATATCCGATGAAACAAATTAATATGCCAAATATGATCACTTCTACCAATACAATTTCTCTAAATATTACTTCGAGCGTGTCACAAAAGTTAATGAGAGCCTTATGCTGTTCAATACAATTTTTGAATATCGCACAATATTTGTCCGAGGTATACGTGTTGTTATCTCCGTTCAAATTTCTTTCCTTCTCCAAACTTAACATATTGCTTATTCTATACTGTAATATACGAAATTGCCCGCCTACGTGAAAGCACATAATGCAGAACATATTATCGAAGCAAAGATAACATACTCCACATTGGTATCCGGACAAAACCTGCAGAAATGTAACGAAAATTACGTGCCAATACATAAAGCTATCTTCGATTTTGAATTTCAATTTGATCTTCGGGTAATGTATCTATATGATAATTTATTAATAATATTAAGAGATTACAGAATACCTGTGAAGTGAACACAATTTCAAAATATGGTGACATAGACAATGGAAAGTCCACCCACAAATTAAATAGCAATTCCCTGTCTGATTCGTTCCTTCCAAAATTTTCTAAAATAAAAATTCTATATTTCGTGTTTTTATTATAAATCAATTAATTTGACCGTTTCACGAGTACAAGGTTAGCATAAGATTGTGTGAGTAAAATTACAAAATATTTAATTGATAAATAATTAAATACTTGGTAGCGCCAGTGAGTTAAATAGGAAGCTGACAACTGACAGCTTGTGACTGATAACAACTAAAACGCTAACTCGTGAAAGGTTTAAGACACTATAAAAATTATATTTTCCATTACATATAAATATTTTTAGTGCTTGCAATAAGCACTACCTACAAAGGACTTAAGAAATTGGTTAGAAATCCAATAAGTAATATTCAATGCAATTAAAGATAAATTGGCATTAATTTGAAATATATAAATATTAAGTTACGGTATGAAGAATTATGCCTGTTTTTGAAGCTTCATAATTATTACTTGGAAATCTTTCTTTAACGGTGTTTTGTTGCTTAATTTTTCGAATATAAATTGATAATTTTACCTACTATTGGTGATATGATACAGGAGAAAATCGTACATTGATTAGTAAATGTGAACGCACAAACGAAGTAAATGCATATATGTTTTGCATTTGCTATAATCTCGTGTTCGTTCTGTTCGTAATTTGAATGCCAAAAATTCTCCTTCATATATGCGATTAAACTAAGAAACTTCTTCTTATGTATAAATACTAAGATGACTTTAGATAAATTCAAGAACATTCCCACACAGTTGTATACGATGTATATAGAAGCCTAGAATGTTGAAACTATGGAAATTATAAGCATCACATAAAATTATTGATTTAAAACACAGAAATTAAAGGAACATTACAAATTTTTCAGTGCTAATAAATCGGTCACTATTAATTTGCATTATTTCTGAAAATTCTAAAAGTCACTTCATATTCTAAACGCATAAATTTGTGTAAAGATATAATATTAAAATTGTTATATTAATATACATCATATTCTACCAAAATAATTAAAATAAATTATATCAAAATGAGTATATGGGGTCGATATGAAACACAAGAAATAGTCCAAGCCAAATATTACGTCTCAATCTGAAGGAACATTTGAAGAAATGAAAATTTCATTGTACTCACGACATAGTCTTCGAAAGAGAAGTAGAGATCCCTCACTTCAGTCCCCAAGATGTAGGCGACAAGGATGGCGGTATATAAAATAGTAGCGTTCCTGAACAATTGTTCTCTACGACTAGTGGCTAACCAAAAACCTGTGGTTCTTAGATAGAAGGATGCTATATTGACAGAAAGGTCCTTATGATAAGTCAACCTCATATTGGATTTCGAACTATCGGGTTCACCGTCTAAGGCTTTATAGAAAGGCTAACCTATTAATTTTCGAAAAGTATCTGAACCAATCGATTCGGCACAGCTTGCCTTTGATGTGCACATCGTGCCCTATTATTCGTTCGTTCATATCATATTTGCTATTGGTAATATGCATTCGCGATTCTGTGATAAGGAAAAAAGTTATTATGATATATCTATTTGCGACCATGCAATTGCTGTAATGTATGTAATCGATGAGTTATGCATGATTGAGGGAACAGAATTGCAAAGCCCTCTTTAGAATTGAATGAGGGATGGCGGTTGAAAGTAGGGATGCAGAAAGAGAAGATTAATCTGTCGAATGAACGTAATATATTCTGTGCTCTCACAATTAGATGTTTGATCATTGATGTTAGTGATATTGAGAAACCTGTGAGTGTCCGGAACGTTATTCGTGAAATATAAATGTTCATATATATATATATATATATATATACAGTACTTGTGTACATATATAATTGCAAACAGAATATTGATAAAATAAAATTCATCCTTCATCGTCAATCTTGTGGTGTCAGAAGCATTAATTTTTTATTGTGTCAGCACACTTAACAAGTTCTACAAGTAAAATTTCTTTCTAAAAAGTAATACTATCGTTGGCATGACAGATTATGTACAAGCAGAACGTGAAAAGCTGGAGAAATTAATTCTCTTCTGCATCCATGTTAGTTTGCCTCAGTATGGTGAAATATGATACTGCTGTACTCATGATCTGCAATGAAAATAGAAAATATTATAATAACCATGAAAACTATATTAATTATAAATTTATTTATAAATTCGTAAATTCCTAAATCTTTGAAGTAAAAGTGAAGGAGAAGATAAGTTTCTACGAAATTATGGTATTTCACGATGGCAGAAAAGTGATTACCCTAATATAAGTCTCAAGGGATATAGGAAAGAAACCACAGGCGGTCAAACAGCACGCCCGTCGGGACCTCGTGATAACGAATTGAAAATCTCTTCGTATCATTTTTCCATATTTATCCATTGGCAGATCTGTCCACGGTATTGTGTAAATGGCTGACGAAACATTCATGCTTTCTTGCGTTACGTAATCGCAACTATACGTGAACATGAATAGTTGACACATGATGCAGAGCATGAAAGCTACGAAGCCATTTTTAAACGAATCAGCCATGTCCACCTACATGTCAAGATATACTGTGAATGTAATTGAGTCGTGCAACGTGGAAATAACACTTGATTCTCGTTTATACAGATATAATTATTTACATTGAGTGATTATGCAGCATACTAACCGAAACCAATTGATATCCGATGAAACAAATTAATATGCCAAATATGATCACTTCTACCAATACAATTTCTCTAAATATTACTTCGAGCGTGTCACAAAAGTTAATGAGAGCCTTATGCTGTTCAATACAATTTTTGAATATCGCACAATATTTGTCCGAGGTATACGTGTTGTTATCTCCGTTCAAATTTCTTTCCTTCTCCAAACTTAACATATTGCTTATTCTATACTGTAATATACGAAATTGCCCGCCTACGTGAAAGCACATAATGCAGAACATATTATCGAAGCAAAGATAACATACTCCACATTGGTATCCGGACAAAACCTGCAGAAATGTAACGAAAATTACGTGCCAATACATAAAGCTATCTTCGATTTTGAATTTCAATTTGATCTTCGGGTAATGTATCTATATGATAATTTATTAATAATATTAAGAGATTACAGAATACCTGTGAAGTGAACACAATTTCAAAATATGGTGACATAGACAATGGAAAGTCCACCCACAAATTAAATAGCAATTCCCTGTCTGATTCGTTCCTTCCAAAATTTTCTAAAATAAAAATTCTATATTTCGTGTTTTTATTATAAATCAATTAATTTGACCGTTTCACGAGTACAAGGTTAGCATAAGATTGTGTGAGTAAAATTACAAAATATTTAATTGATAAATAATTAAATACTTGGTAGCGCCAGTGAGTTAAATAGGAAGCTGACAACTGACAGCTTGTGACTGATAACAACTAAAACGCTAACTCGTGAAAGGTTTAAGACACTATTAAAATTATATTTTCCATTACATATAAATATTTTTAGTGCTTGCAATAAGCACTACCTACAAAGGACTTAAGAAATTGGTTAGAAATCCAATAAGTAATATTCAATGCAATTAAAGATAAATTGGCATTAATTTGAAATATATAAATATTAAGTTACGGTATGAAGAATTATGCCTGTTTTTGAAGCTTCATAATTATTACTTGGAAATCTTTCTTTAACGGTGTTTTGTTGCTTAATTTTTCGAATATAAATTGATAATTTTACCTACTATTGGTGATATGATACAGGAGAAAATCGTACACTGATTAGTAAATGAGAACGCACAAACGAAGTAAATGCATATACGTTTTGCATTTGCTATAATTTCGTGTTCGTTCTGTTCGTAATTTGTATGCCAAAAATTCTTCTGCATATATGCGATTAAACTAAGGAACTTCTTCTTATGTATAAATACTAAGATGACCTTAGATAAATTCATGAACATTCCCACACAGTTGTATATGATGTACGTAGAAGCCTAGAATGTTGAAACTATGGAAATTATAAGCATCACATAAAATTATTGATTTAAAACAGAAATCAAGGAACATCGACAATTTCACAATTCCGCATTATATTTTCTGGAATGTGATTGTATTTCGCATACTTTTCATATTTTGCATTACTATGCAATCGATCTATTGTGCTAGAAATATTAAAAATTTTTCAGTGCTAATAAATCGGTCACTTTTAATTTGGATTATTTCTGAAAATTCTAAAAACCGTTTCATATTCTAAACGCATAAACTTATGTAAAGATATAATATTAAAATTGTTATATTAATATACATTATATTCTACCAAAATAATTAAAATAAATTATATCAAAATTAGTATATGGAGTTGATATGAAACACAAGAAATAGTCGAAGTCAAATATTACGTCTCAATCTGAAGGAACATTTGAAACAATGGAAACTTCATTGTACTCACGACATAGTCTTCCAAAGAGAAGTAAAGATCCCTTACTTCAGTGCTAAAGGCGTAGGTGACTAGGATGGCTGTATATAAAATAGTAGCGTTCCTGAATAATCGTTCTCCGCGACTAGTGGCTAACCAAAAACCGGAGAATTTTAGATAGTAGGTTGCTACAGTGACAGAAAGGTCCTTTGGCCACGTCAACTTCATATTGGATTTCGAACAATCGGGTTCACTGCCTAGGACTTTATTGAAAAGCCAATCTATTAATTTTCGAAAAGTATCTGAATCAATCGATTCGGTACAGCTTGCTTTTGATGTGCAAATCGTGCCCTATCATTCGTTCGTTATTATTATATATCGTTCGTTCATATCATACCTGCTACTGGTAATATGCATTCGCGATTCTGTGATAAGGAAAAAAGTTATTATGATATATCTATTTGCAACCATGTAGTTGTTGTAATGTATGTAATCAATGAGTTATGCATGATAGAGGATGCAGTGTTGCAGAACCCCTGTGGAATTGAGCGATGGCGCACAGTCGAATGTTGGAGCGCAGAAAGTGGGGATTAGTCTGACAAATGAAATAACGTTTCGTGTGTTTTGTGAAAAAATTGCATTCTCTTCGAAATTCATTTTTCCGAATCGCTTTTCATTGACTGGGATAGTGAAAAATCTGTGAATGTCACTAACGTTTATTGGGAAGTATGAAGATTTATAAATTCTTCATATCATATTTTTATTACGACAGTTTAATTCAAAATTTTTGATATTAAAATTTCTTTCTAAAATGTATTACTATCGTTAATATGAGAAATTGTGTACACGCAGAACGTAGAAAACTGGAGAAATTACGTATCTACTGCATTCACGCTATTCTGCTTCAGTATGGTAAAGTATGACATTGCTGTACTCATGATCTATAATGAAAATAGAGGATAATATAACAAGTATCAAAATTATATTATATATAAATTTATTTCTAAATTTGTAAATTTAAAGATTTTTGAGGTAAAGATGAAGGAGAAGGTAAGTTTCTTCGAAGTTATGGTATTTCATTACCTTGGTATAAGTGTCGAGAGATATAGGAAAGAAGCCACAGGCGGTCAAACAGCACGCACGGCGGGTCCGCATGATAAGGAGTTGACAATCTTTTCGTAACATTTTTCCATGTTTATCCATTGGGAAATCAGTCCACGGTATTGTGTAAATAGCCGACCCAACATTCGCACTCTCTTGCGTTACGAAATCGCAACTATATGTGAACATCCATAGTTGGCACATAGTACACAGTAAAAAAGATACGAAAGCAGTTTTATACGAAACAGACAGATTCACCTACATGTCAAGATATACTGTGAATGTAATTGAGTTGTGTACCGTGGAAATAACACTTTATTCTCATTTATAAATATATATTATTTACATTGAGTGGTTATGAAGCATACTAACCGAAACTAACTGATACCCGATGAAGCAAATTAATATGCTAAATATGATCACTTGGTCCATTGCAATTTCTCTAAATATTACTTCCATCGTATCACAAAACTCAATGAGAGTTTGATGTTGTTCAATACAATTTTTAAATATCGCATAACATTTCTCCGAAGTATACGGGTCTTCATGTTCGTCAAAATTTCTTTTCTTCTGTTGTCTTGACATTTTGCTTATTCTATATTGTAGTACACGGAATTGGCCCCCTACGTGTAAGCACATAATGCAGAATATATTATCGAAGCAAAGATAACATACTCCAGTATGGTAGAGACTCAAAGCCTGCGGAAATGTAACAAAAATTACGTGTCAATATATAAAGTTAACTTTGATTTTAAACTTTAATTTGATTTTAGGGTAATGTGTCCTTGTAATAATTCATTAATAATTATAAGGAATTACAGTTATATGCAAAGAAGTATAAAAATGTTTACCTAAAAGGTTGAGGAAATTTTTAAATTAATGTCGGTTAGAGATACAATGCTTGTTTAAATAGTTAATACCTGTATCGCATATGCAATTTCAAAATATGGCGATATAGACAATGGCAAGTCCAACCACATGTTAAATATAAGCACTCTCTCTGATTCGTTCTTTCCAATATTTTCTAAAATAAAAATTTTGCATCGTACATTTTTATTACAGATCATTTAATTTAATCCTTACACGAGTACAAGATTAGTATAAGATTGTATCAGTAAAATTATAAAATAGATCGACGATATACGTGATATTTATGATAAACATTTATTGCAGATATGAGCCCTGATGGCGCTAGTGAGTTCAATGGAAAACCGCTTTAAGACTACCGAAATGCCAACTCGTGAAAGACTTAAAACACTGTTAAAATTATATTTTCCATTACAAACAAATGTTTTGAATGTTTGTAAGAATCACTACCTAAAAGGTACTAAAAAAATCGAATTGAAATTGAGTAAATAATATCAAATGCAATTAATGATAAATTGGCCTTAATTTGAATTACATAAATATTAAGTTACGGTGTGAAGAATCATGCGTACTTTTGAAACTTCATAATTATTTCTTGCAAATCTTTTTTTAACGGTGTTTTGTTGCTTGATTCTTGGAATATGAATTGATAATTTTACCTAATATCGGTGTTATCATGTAGGAAAAAACGGTACACTGAGAAAAAAATGCGAACACACAAACAAAGTAAATGCACATATATTTTGCATCTGCTATGATCTCGTGTTCGTTTTGATCGTAATTTGAATGCCAAAAATTATTCTGCATATATGCAATTAAATTAAGAAATTTCCTCTTATGTATAAATACGATGATGATTTTGGTTAAATTCAGCACCAGTCCCACGGAGTTGCATATGATGAAAATGCAGGCCTAAAATGTTGAATGTTGCTAAGGAAATTATATAGATTACACAAAATTATTGATTTAAAACACAGAAATCAAAGAACATCGACAATTTCACAATTCCGCATTATATTTTGCATTACTATGCAATCGATCTATTGCGCTAGAAATATTAAAAATTTTCCAGGGCTACTTAAATCTGTATCCCTTAATTTGGATTATTTCCGAAAATTATAAAAAGTTATTTTATATTCTAAGCGCATAAACTTGTGTTAGGATATAATATTAATATCGTTATATTAATATGCAGTACATTCTACTAAAATAATTAAAATAAATTATATCGAAAAGAGTATATGGGGTGATACCAAACACAGGAAATAGTTCAAGCCTAATCCAGTCAAGCTTTTAATCTGAAAGAGGTAATGAAAGTTTTGTTGCTTTAACCACAAAGTCTTCCAAAGAGAAGTAGAGGCCCCTCATCTGAAGCCACAAGAAGAAGATTAATATGATGATGGTATACAAAATAGTAGCGTTCCTGAGCAATTGTTCTCTGCGACTAGTGGCTAACCAAAACCCGGAGAGTCTTAGATAAAAAGACGCCACACTGACAGAAAGATCCTTAGGGCACGTCAACCTCATATTGGACTTCGAACAATCAGGTTTACCGACTCGGAATTTATAGAAAGGCTAATCTATTAATTTTCGAAAAGCATCTGAAGCAATCGATTCGTCATAGCTCGCCTTTGATATGCAAATCGTGCCCTATTATTCGTTCGTTCATGTCGTATTTGCTATTGGTAATATATGTTCGCGATTCTGTGATAAGGAAAAAAGTTAGTATGATATATCTATTTGCAACCATGTAATTGTTGTAATGTATGTAATCAATGAGTTATGCATGATAGAGGAAGCAGTTACAAAATCCTTGTGGAATTGAGTGCTGGCTCGCAGTCGAATGTTGGAGTGCAAAAAGTGAGGATTAGTCTGACAAATGAAATAACATATCGTGTGTTTTGTGAAAAAATTGCATTCTCTTCGAAATTCATTTTTCCGAATCGCTTTGCATTGCCTGGGATAGTGAAAAATCTGTGAATGTCTTCAACGTTAATTACGAAGTATGAACATTAATAAATTCATACGAGTATGTATACAAGTAGAATATTGACGTGAAAAAATTCTTTTGATATTTATTGAAGTTATGGCTGCATCATTCTCACCCTAGATGGACTCAAAGTTCAAGGAAGTTCGAGAATTTCTGCAAATCCGGGGTTCACCCTCTGTCGCGTCGCGTCGCGATCGAAACTCTCGTGTTTCCGACGGGTTGTAAGGCCGTCTCGCGACTACGGCACGTGTTGCCCGCCAAATTATTATTGGGCAACTGTTTAAGTTGCACGAACAGAAAACAGTCGTGTCTACGACGTTCGACGTTTCGTCCGGATACGTGGCGTACTGCTGATTTGAAGAGAACTGTTTCAAGAGAACCGATGTTTCTGATGTTTCGTATGGAAGTGGTTAGAAAGAGCCGGTGTCTTTGAGAGCTCGTACGGAAGTGTTTGGAGAGAACCCGTGTCCCTCAGGGCTCGCACGGAAGTGTTAGGAGAGAACCCGTGTCTCCCTGTTTTTAACCAAGGGCGTTCCCTTGGTTCGCGAATCCGTGACCTTGGAGTGAGGGAAGGTTCCCCCGAAAAACAACGATAGTGGAGGAAACCCTCTCCTCCAAGGTGGGGTACCTGGGGTTCACTCGCGCGCTGGTGAACCCATCGGTCGTTTGTTACCCCTAGCGAGGGCCTGAGGCTTCCAACGTGTGCGGACCACGTGGAGTCCTCAGGCCTATTGTCAGCCAAGTATTAAGAGCCGTCGCCTAATTTCGTTAAATTAGCGATTTCCAGGATTCTCGTGTTCCGCGACACGAGAAGTCAAAGAAAAAAGGTAAAGCATTCAAACATGCTGAAGGCATGGAGCGGAAAATTCCGATGCCAAATTGTTCGACCCTAAGACCTGGCTGTTGGAAGACCGTAACGGGTCTTCCTTGTTCCACGACGGAACACACTCCGTGTTCTATATAGGGTGTCCAAGCAACGGTAGTACCGGGAAGGGGGTGATTCTCCATGCAGAAACGAATCGAGAAAAAAGAATACAATTTTTTTATTTGAAACTACGTTTTTGAGAAAATCGATTTTGAATATTGACCGAGGATACATGTCAATACATCAGCAGCGGTGGCACATCAACCCCTCCTCAATTGTACCGCATACTCATGTATTGATGGTCTATTCATATAAGCTATAGATAAGTACAGTCAGTCAGTGAATATTAAAAGTCGATTTTCTCGAAAACCAAGCTTCGAATCTAAAAATTTTATTCTTTTCTTTCGATTCGTTTCTGAATGTACAACCACCCCGTTCCTGGTTGTACTATTATTGCTGGGACACCCTGTATATAGAATTTTCGAATATTCCAATAGTATTTGTATCTAAAACAGGCTATGCTAGGTAGTCTTACTGATGAGTACCTAGTAGCTACCAGGCCCGTAAGGAAAGGCCCATCCCTCCTTTTCCGTCCGCCTCCTGACCCAACCAGCGCCATGACAGACACGCCACTCGATCGATGCAACAGAATTTCAATAAATTCGGGAGAGAGGGCTTCAGAAGGAAAATAATATGAGATATTGATCGTATTTTTAGTTCCTTACTGATATTCTTTTTGTCACTTTATGTATTAACATTTTTGATGTGTTCAGTCTGTTGAATCGTCAAATTGTAGATTGAATTTAACGCGATGGCTCAATGAGGAATTCATAAAATTAAATTTCTATTATCGAAAATAATGAAATAATTATTTGTACACGGTAATACCAATATACGAGAAATGTAGTGTTTTATGTATCTTCTAAAAAATTTTGAAAATAATTTAGCACAGTTCGATCACGTAATTTAACGAGGATTGACAAGTGATATAATGAAGAATAGTTCTATTTATATAAAGTTACTTTCTCTCTTGTGCTAATAATTTAACAAATGCAAGGAATTTTAATGTAATACAACGAGTTACTTTATGTATACGATATAATATTACATACATTATGTTACACTACGTATTATCACTATAGAAATATGTTAGGGAATAGCCTCGACTGTATACTGCCTTAACAGTGTAAAATACGACGTCGCTGTGCTTAAAACCTGCAATAAACAAAATGGAGGAAAATCTTGCTTTTCTTAAATTTATTTTACTCAAAAGGCATACGAGTTGAATTGAAATTCGATTGCGTTTCATAAATTTTCATGTATCTTTCTCTGTTTCAGAGAATTCGAGATACAATGGCACCAAATTTGCTTTATTTAAATTTGATCCATTACGAGAAGTGGAAACAAAGGTGAGAAATTGTTATTACATTATCAACATGCCATACCTTAATATATAGAAAATAGTACTATACGTTACGTAACTCTTCAATTATGGAATTTTATTTCTGAAATGTTTATCTGGATGCATAATTAAAATCAAGCCACCATGAACTTACTGAGCACGTATAAAACGTAATAGTTTTAAATTTGTATGAAATAACGGTAAATTGTTTGAATTGGATTATTTAAAATATCAATAATTAAAATTGCGCTTACAAAAATAAAAATTTTAGGTAGTTTTGAAATACGTTTCTTACATTGGTATATGTTTTTAGAGATATAGTAAAGAACCCTTTTCCAGTTAAGCAACAGGGCACACCGGATCTCATAATAACAAGTGTCAAGTCCTTTCGCATCATTCTTCCGCTCGTGGTCATTGGCAATAATGACCAAAGTCCTCTGTACGCTGCAGTGGCTATGCTCGTACTTTCATATAGGATGCAGTCGCAGCTGTAGGTAAACATCAGTAACTGGCATAAGCACATTAATATGCGGAAACTGAAGATGAAACGAGTTCTAGTAGGTGCACCTGCCTGTAAAAGGTAACGTGCATTTAATTGTGATTATTTAATATGTAAATAATATAATAAAATATCAGTAATAAATACATCATATACTTATTATTAATAATGATATTCTAATATTGATAATAATTGTATTATATATTAATAATAATTATTATATATTCAATGGTAATTATATAAATGATATAATAAAATATCAGTAATAAATATATTATATAATTATTATTAATAATGATATTCTAATATTGATAATAATTATATTATATATGTAGAGTCACACAGTCTCTACTCGCTGGAGAGTACCTCGGAATACTCAAATTCACTGCGGTCTGTATTTTCTATTCGATTCTCAATAACGTGTAACTCTCGCGATCACAACTCTCGGTCTCGACTCTCTCAAGGACTATCACACTGTCTAATGACTCTCTCGAAACACTCCTCTATCTTCCAGAGCGGGCCCTTTTAAGCCCGTCTGGAAGGCAACAGCCTCCCTCGAAGGAGGAGAAAGCTCCCTCCACGTAACGCTTTGGGGTGGAAAGGATTCCTCCTTCAGGTTAGGCTCTCCGAAGGGTCACCCACGCAGGGACCCTTCCCGAGAGGTGCCCACGGACGCGTCACCCCCGGTTTACAATGGGAAAAACCGGGGTTGAGCGAGGCTACCTCACATGGCCTGGCCCCAACTTCCCCAGGCATCTGGCCGCCAGACGCTAACGGGGCCTCTATACCTGGGGAAGTCAAAAAATATCCTACATATATTAATAATAATTATATATACAAATGCTTATACAATATTGTAGTACTATAATATGATACATAGTATCATTTTCATTAGAATATTATAATAGCATCGTCTCATCTCTTGACAATTTTTTATCTTTTTTACTAAAAATTCTTTAAATTCTTTAACGATTTATTGTGAAGCAGATTTTGGAAAATACGAACGAATTAAGAAATTGAACGAGTGATGTAGTTACAATAAATTTTGGACTTAGTAAATTTGGTTCAACTATTAAATTAACTTAACTTCAAAAAATAGTATGGGTTTTAATTACAGAAATACCTAAGGAAAACGTTAATAATTTATATTGGCATATTATGCTAACCACTAGTATTTGGTATCCGTCCAGACAAATTAACAAACTGAACATTAACACCTGCTGCAGAATGACCAAATTGAACACCTCATCGAGCTTTGCGCAATAAGCTATAAGCATTTGATGCTGTCGAATATGCTTCTTAAAAGTAGCGTAACATTCGTTCACGAAGCACGTGAACGATGAATTTACAATTTGTATGTCATTTTTCTCCCGTTTCTCTTTATTCTTTAAGTCCGTCGTGTTGGCCATTCTGTATTGCAATACCCGAAATTGTCCAGCGACGTGTAGATTTATTATACAAAGGGTATTGTCGAAGCAGAAATAACATATTCCAAGATGATACAAGGCTAAAACCTGTGAAAATATAAATATTTCAATGATCTTCCATTAGATTGTCCAATCAATTAATTTGTGATATTAATATTCATTATATCATACCAATATTGGGTGTCCCAAAAGTAATTTTGACAGAAAACACAGTTTTTTAATTAACAATTGTAAATATTGCTAATTACGGGGAAAGAATTATTTTTTCGTCTAGCGTTCCATTTTTAATAACTCTGAATTGTCATGCTGTTTTTTTCTTCTGTTGGCAACACTTCACCGCACAAATGGTGCAAAATTCAAATCTTGCGTGAATCTTGGGACACTCCATATTAATATTAATATTAATTTGTCTGATATTTAAAATTATATTATCATTCTGTGAGATTTCCCACGAGTTAGGATAATGCTTTAATAGACTGACAAAATAGCAGTACCTGTATAACAAATGATATTTCATAATATGGCGTCATGCTTAATGGTAAGTTAACCCACATGTTGAATGGAAGTATCCTGTCTGATTCGTTTTTTCCAATATTTGCTGAAATAAAAGCGTAGTTATCTTCGTTTCACAAGTTTCCTAAGTTTAAAAATGCATGCATGTAAAATAGCTTACAAATAATCAAGAATATTGCCCATTTTTGAAAAATCCTTTTCTTAAAATACTTTCGAAATTTTCTAATTATTAATTTGAACTCTAAGCTCAAAGAAATTTATTTTATTCGGAAGTTATGTACGTTTCTTTTCCTTTTAAATTCTTTTTCTTTAAACTTGTACGAAATTGTAAATGTTTATTGAAATTAAATAGAGACGACGGTGTCGGTCGTGGATATTAATATTTAAATCAATATATCAAATATTAATGTAACAATATTATTGCACAGGGGAAAAAATTATCGACGAAATATTATAATAATTTATAATTATGTCTACTCTTTTGTACGATACCCGTTCACACGTTTACCCTCAATGAATTCTGAATTGCAACTAACTTATTCAACTACTTTGTTATTTCTTCTTTCATACATTACATAAATATACACAGTCACATTTCATTCATTATACGTATACTCGATTCATTCATTCTTTATTAAAAAAATTACTCACATTTACATTAATATACAAATGATAGTTGCCTGACAGGAAAGTGTAAAGATACAAATAAAGAAGGTACATTTCTGTTTGCAGCCCATAACGATATCTTTTTCATAGTCGTCGTAGTCAGCGTGCAAAAATTTTCGTTTTAAGTACAAGATTGAGCAAAATAAATCCTCCTTATGTACAAATAAAATGAGTACCTTGAAGAAAGATATTGCTATCGACAATACATTGCATGCTATATAAAGACAGGCCTATGAACACGCAAATACCAAATATTAATACATGTATCAATATATCCTAGAATAGAGAGAGTCAGCATTTTGAGAACCTCTGCTCAACAGTGTTAATATTATCCCAAGAATCTTTAACGAAGTAGGATACCTACATCGATTTATTATCAATTCACTTACACCAAAATCACCCCACGAGTGGTACAATTCCATGATCTCTACCCAGATACAGAAGAGGATCGCGGCAAACGTGTAAATCAGCATGATGTGCCTGAGACGTTGCTCAGACCGGTTGGTCGCCATCCATAATCCGACGAGTTTCATAAAAATCGACGTCAGGCTGATGGATACGTCGTCGATCTTAAAACTCATATCGTACTGTTATTAATCGACCTGATACCTTAGGATATTGAACTCGTGCACTCGTGGACGGTTTGTATCGATTATTGCAACGTATCGGCAACGATTAGCCGCTTTGAACTGTCCCTTATTCGCTGATCGGCCACTTTGTAATTATTTTATATTACCATTCGTGCACGACCATTTTCAAGATAAAGAAAGATACGGAAAGGAAAGGAAGAAAATAGTAGGGCTCGATCGCGATACGCTGGAGAACTGTTCCTCGTTCCAGCCGAGCGATTCGTGGGTAGGATCGATAGGTTATACATGACTCCCTGGATCACAAAGCTCTCTGTGAAATTGAAGCACTGTCAACAGCTGCGTCGCTGAGCTAAAAGGAAACTTAGCTCGTTAAGTGTGGCACATTAAGAAAAATTTACCGTGATTTACTTGGGAGAGGGAGAGCCTATAGTGGAAGAATGATCTCGCGGTAGGCTGAGAGATCTCTCGATGATCATTCAGTACAGTGGATTCATTCGTGACGTGATTTGGTGTCGTGCTAATACGAACCGAGATGTCGAAGGAGAAGAATATAATTTTTATTTCTTACTATGCTGGATTATGATAGTAATAACGAAGTATCTGGATTTTGTCGATAAAGAAAGCTTTTATTTTTGTGTTGCCAGTAGTATAACTTTTGCAGACAATAGAACATATTAATTCGTAATTTGGTTCATTAATTATTCTTCGATCAGGGTTTCAACGTTGTTCCTTAGCAATGTGAAGTACGATACTGCAGTACTCAAAATCTGGAAGATGTAGAGAAATAATTTTTCTCTTTACAGTGATATAAGTAATAATTTAGTTTTAATATTAATATCAATTTCATTCTAAAATTATTTAATTCTAATAAATCCTCGAAGATTTAGGGATCCTATTTTTATATGTGATTCGACAGATGTTCGGTAAGAATTCAATGTTTTTTAATTAATTACTATATGTAAAATTTAAAATTATATACAATAAGGTCTTTCCAGTTATTGTATAAATTGAGAAAACATAATTACTACTATCGAATAGTTGGAAGTAATCAAGGAACAAGTTAATGGTATCTGTGTGTTATAGTTACCGAAGTGTAAGTTTCCAGTGACACAGGGAAAAATCCGTTCGCAGTTAAACAACAAACTCGTCTAGACCGCATGATCACCATTATCAGATCGTTTCGAAGCTTTTTCCCAGGTCTATTCATTGGCATAATTGTCCATAACGCTGAATATGCTCCAATAGCGATGTTATCGCTGTGCTCCATCACACAATTGCAGCTGTAGGTGAACGTAAACAACAAACACATCGCACCGATTAAAAGAAAGATGAAACTGGCGCGTCTCGTAGTTGGTCCGTTTGCCTAAGAGAAACAATATTTGAAAGAAAGAACGTGTGTCTATCTAAAAATGGAGGTATTACTCTAGTGGACGCATATGGTTAACTCTGCTATAAAGCCATCCACGTATTTGGATTTTCATTTAACTTTCTCATTTATTTGTCATCGTATTTTATTAGTATATTATTACAGCAACTGATAATGTGAGTAAACAATTATATTTTTTTATTTCAGAAGTACACGAAATTTTGGTTACTGGATGTTAAAGAATCTTAAGGTTCCGCAGTAATATATATTTAAAGCATTTTTGCAAACTTTTTTAGAGATTTGGAGCGATCGAGATGGAAATGTGACACTAAAGGATTTGTAATTTTTAAATCATTTTTATACATAATTTAAAATATTATCGTATAAAATATTTTATAAAATGGCGCAAGGTAAAATATTACGCAAATCACGATTTAATTTTTAAGGCTTTTTTGGCAATAAATATGTTTACTGTGCGTGAAATACTAACCAAAAATACTTGATAACCAAACAGGCAAATTAACAAACTGAATACCAATACTTGTATAAGTATAATCATCGTGTACACTGTCTCAAGCTTATCGCAAATATTGATGAGTGCCTGATGATCTCGAATGTACTGGTTAAGTTTCTTGTAAAATCTGTGTATTCGCTTCATCAACATCGATTCTGACTCTTTGTAGCTTATCTGAGTTTCTGTGTTGCATAATGTCGTTAACCTGTACTGAAGTATACGAAACTGGCCTGCCAAATGTATAGCCATGACACAGAAAATATTATCGAAGCAAAAATAACAGATCCCGACGTAATACAAATTCATTATCTGAAAAAAGTAAAAATTATTCCCTTCCTTTTAAGCACTACAAGAAATCTAGTCAAATAAAAACAGTAATACGTATAAAGAAGTATTTGAGATACAACTATTATTTATAAGATGTACACTTTGATTCTTCTTATATAAGTTTCATGTAAATAAACGTTTCACAATAGTATAGAAATAGTTATATGCCTTCTTCGGTATAAAAATAGCAGTACGCTTTCTTAACCTTGGTTTAGATGGATAGATCGTCAACAGATCAGTATCGGTGGTACAACCGAGAAGTTGGTGATTCTACGTGAAAAAAGCAAATCGAAAATAAAGAATAAAATTTTTTCATTCGAAGTCTCATTGTCGAGAAAATCGACTTTGAATATTCATCGAGTGCGCGTGTATTTCATTAGCTATGGCGGACAGACCATAGGTAGTTCAGCGTATTAAGCCAAAGTTAAGTGCACGTGTACTCAGTGAATATCCAAAGCCGATTTTCTCGACAACGAAGCTTCGAATGAATACAAAAAATTGTATTCTTTATTTTCGATTTGTTTTTTCACGTAGAATCACCAACTTCTCGGTTGCACTACCGTTGCTGGGATACCCTGTACACTATACTACGTACGGATTGATTCTAAGCTGTAAAAATTGAGGCCAGTGATCTCCAATCTGGTTCATCTCACGTGTGAGCCAATTACTAAAATTTTATTCTAAAATATAAAAAATATATTCTATTTTTACAAATATAGCAATTAAAAAATTATTGTAATTTTGATCGATTTATGAAAAAAAAGAGATAATTATAATGGTTCTAATAATTATTCTTTTATTTAAGTATCTAGGGGAAAGAAATTGATGCTCGATTAAATAGGCAAGTATTGCAAGTTTTAAATATTCCTAGGATACATTTAAAAATTTCTGTCGAGGAATTCTGGTAGGAATAATTGATGCACTTAATTGAACTACGAACGTTTTAATTTTATGGGAATCTCAGATAACGCATTGACGCAAATCATTGTATAATAAGATTTATCATATTCAGTAAGCGACTGTCTGTACAAAAATAGGTAATTGAATTGACAATTGCTAGAAAGGCTAGGAAAATTTAGTGTACCTGAAAAATAAACATTATTTCGTAGTAAGGTGACACTGATAACGGCAATTTTAGCCACATATTGAATGGAAGCACCCTTTCAGATTCATTTCTCCTAGCATGTTCTGTAACAAAGGTATAAGATCATTTACTTTCGTCCATGGCACACTTTTCCCTTCGAATTTATAAATTATTTGCTTTTACATGTACGTTAATTATTCTATTACTTTAGTATTCTATTATTATTATTATTATTTTTATTATTATTATTATTATTATTATTATTCCATTATCGTATCCCAATTTTTTTTATTGTGTTTCCTAGATATTTTTAGAGGAATAATAATTCTCACACTCAATTCTGAAATATATCATTGGAATATATGTATCGATAATCAAGAATTTCTCAACGTAGTATCTTGCCATGTATTTACGCGTTTATTTTTATAAACGAGATTCTGATGTATTAGGAATATTCTAGACAAAAGGACCTTCACGATAAAATACAAATTGAACAGAATATTCGAACTTACCAAAGAACGGTGTTATTATGTAGCATAGCATGGCACATATGCCAATAAGAGAAACTCCGGAAACGAAAATGGTACAGATTTTCTTGCAACTGCTCAAAATTTCTCTCTCATGGAAATCGTAGTTGACATTCCAGAAATGTTGCTGCATGTACATAATCAGACCGAGAAATTCCTCTTGGTGTGCTATTATGATAAACACCTTGACAACAGACATCGTCAGGCTTAAATTGTTGCTCATAATATATAGAACATCCTGCAAAATAATTAATAACCGAATTTAGTAATGCACTATAAATTATCATACAGCGTTAAATAGCAAAATTAATGTTCAAATTTGTTTCTATCCATTTATTTTTATCTATTACTATTTATTTCATATCCCCTGCTATATTAAAATATTTCCATCGATTGCCTGCAGAATTTACTGTATTAAAGGTACCCTATTACTGAACAAATGTATAGTGTAATTTGTTGTTCAATTTCAGTAATTTTTTAATAAGAAAATCTAAGATCTTTTACACAGACAGACATAGATACCGGATACTCATCGACATACGGATTAAAATGTCAACGATGCTGCACTGAATTTTTATAATACTATTAGCTGCACTGATCTAACGCTCACAGTGTTCCCACGCGTCGTGAATGTCGAAGTTGTTTCCTTCTTAGGAACGCGTGGGGTGCTCTAGACGTTTTACGGTCGAGAGCTGTTAATTTTGTTTCGTTATCCAAATGTTAACTTATTTCATCTTTTACTCCTTTCCTCGGAGTCGCGATTCTAACACCTTGAAGGATCGAATATGACTGACTGAAAGTTTGGACTAGACTGCTTGAGAGCTGAACTAGACTGCTTGAGAGCTGGAATGTGACTGCTTGAGAGCTGGAATTTGACTGTTTGACTTTTTTTCCGCTATTCGGTTCCTCGCCTTGGCATGTCGAGGATGCACGCTGATTGGTTATTTAGAGAAATGTTAATTTCCCAATCAGCGGTATCCTAAATGTTGTGATCACCCCTTTCATGCGTCCTTGGTGCATCTTCTTTCGGTAAAGGTGAGACAATACCTGAACGGGCGTGAGGTCACGGGTTTTACCCAAGGGTTACGGTGTTCGTTCAGGTCCGATGCGTCGGTAGTTTGTTACCCTTAGCGAAACTTCAGGATGGCCCTTCAGAATTACCGAGGTTTGTAACACGTCTTTTGGCTATTGAGCGTGGACGAAATTAAGATTTGAAAGAACATTAATTTCATTGCCCCCCCCAATATACCTAGAGCCCAACTCTAAAATAGTCTATCTTTACGATCGTGTTATAAACCTTAGAAATACCGACCTCACGGCTCATTTAGCGATGCCAAGGCGGGATATTCCATCTGCACCGCGTAACACACAGAATTTCGTGCAATGTAATTTAATTTTATAATAATAATTACAATATAACTTTATAATAATTTAGTTTTATAATAATACAAGCGCGAAAGAATTTACTTACGCCATTATAGTAATACGTAAAATATAAATCTCTGCCACAGATTAAAACAGAAACAATTAAACAGAAGACCAAAAGGCTACGCAGCAGCTTTCTTCGACAGTCGTCCACTGGATCGTTATCTTCCCAAAGACCGATATTCTTTAAAAAGAAGCTTGACAAGTTTATCGATACATCGACGTAGATTTCCGTTTTCATGCTGATTGCTAACTGTCTCAAGCTTGTCCCTCATCTATTATTGTCAGCGTAGGATTCGCACAACTACAGAGGTAGCTATAATTTACCGATTCTTTTTATTTATCATTCCGTAGTGTTCCGTATCTTTCTCCCTGTCCACGTGAGAGTTTTTGTCAAAAGAAATTTTCGAATGGCGTAAAACAGGAGAGTAATTGCTACCTGTCGGTGGAGACGAGGCAAACGAGTAGAAGCTTGACTGTATACTTCATTGTTGACGGATGTCTACTGTATTATTAACAGGATATGATGGCTATCACGATCACTCTCTGAACTTGGTCACTGACTGTACACTCCGATGTCAGACGTCGTTTTAATCCTATGGGGAACTTTGTTAAATGGAGTACAAGAGATGTTGGGCTGTTGGCCGTAGAAGGAGGAAGAAGCAGAGGGTGAGTTCGAAAGTTTCGATCGGTGCGATTACTGCTTGCTAATTTGTTTCAAGGAAATATAATCGAATATGGAATTAAAGAAACGAAGACTCAGCTTACAAGAATTAGTTTTCTTCAGTTTTCACGTGACTCTAGGATTAAGAAAGACTTTCGTGAAATTTAAAAATTGTCAAAGATTATGTCGATTTGCCAAGAGGATATTAACACATCTAGTTAGACGAGATAGACCAAATACGAATTTTGCAAATTTTTATGGAGACTTGTGGTGAGAATAGGTGATGTGGTTGAAACTTGCTTCATTTATTGATAACTTGTGACCAGTACAATGGTGAACAAGTGAAGTAAATTCTGGAATATTATTGGCCATGTATTTAGCTGTCCTTGATAAGAAAATCTAGTTTATTAATTTCCTTTCTTAGAAGACTAATATATAATTTTATTCTGCAACAAAATTCCGAATACTTGAAATCCATGAGTTGGTTCGGGGTTGTTGCCATTAATTACATTTCATCCGTATCTTCCACGTGATTCTTCAACAATGTAAAGTATGACACCGATGTACTTAGAATCTGTGAAAAATTGAATGAATGTTTTTAATTTTTCCAATGATTTCCTTAAACGAACTCAGGTATAATAATAACAACTGTTGCATTCCTATTTGAAAATAACGAAACACTATACACGTACTGTGTATGTAACGAACATAGGATTGCAACATAATTTCGTGGCTCAGTGTATAAAAATGATCGGTGATTAATTATTAATCACGATTATTAACTACGGTTATCGCGTTTTTTAAACGGCGTATACAGGGTGTCCCAGTAATGGTAGTACAACCGAGGAGGCGGTGATTCTACATGGAAGAACAAATTCATGTAGAAAATAAAGAATAAAATTTGTTCATATTGCAGTAAAATAAAAAGCAGATCGAAAAGAAACTACAACTACAGGCGGGAATCGAACTTTCGGTTATCGCCGTTAGGCCACGAGGCCACTTGAAAACTATAAATAATAAAACTAAAATAAGATAGTTAACACTTGAAAATTAAAATAAATCTATATTTAAAAAAGTAATAAAGATTTAATCGCAAATATCTCAAAAACAATTGAGCAGTTGCGGCTATAGTGATATAATACTTCAACTGCATGACGAAATCTACAAACTTGCAAAGTTTCAACTAAATCGGTGACCCGAAGAACATTCATTCTCCTTGTAAGTCAAAGTTAAGTGCACGTGTACTCAGTGAATATTCAAAGTCGATTTTCTCGATAATGAAACTTCGAATTAAAAAATTTCATTCCTTATTTTCGATTTGTTTCTTCATGTAAAATTACCATTTCGGTTGTGCTGCCATTGCTAGGACAGCCTGTATACGCCCAATCTCGGAAACGAAGTAATTATTATTTAGAAGTACACATACAGAAATTAACATTGCTCACCCCTGTATAGGTCTCCAAAGACACAGAGAAGAATCCATTGGCTGTTAGGCAACACGGTGCTTGAGACCTCATGGCGACGAGTATCAAGTCCCTTCGTAACATTTTTCCATATTTGTCCATTGGTAAAATCGACCAGGAGTTTTCATAAGCGGATGTAGCCACGTTCATGCTGTCGTGTATCAAACAGTCGCAGCTGTACGTGAACATCAGCAGCTGACACATGCAACCCGTTATGTGGAACGTGAAAATAATGCGATTTGCAAGAGAGATACCTTCCTGTAACATTATAATGTAATTATAAAATGATTATTGTAGTATCGCAAGTTTTCCACTGCATGTACAAGTAGCTTTACGAAAGTCAGCGAGGGTTCGAGGGCCAGGTCAGTCGGAAAAACTCTGGGTGATGCGTCAAGCTCTTAGCACGACCATATTTGGTCATGTTGGGGAGGCATTGGAAAACGCGTGCAGGGTGTGCATAAAAGGACAAGAACGTTCTGAGTTAAGAGAGTTGTCGATTAGGGAGTTATCGAGTTGAGAGTTGTCGATGAGTGTGTTGTCAGTGAGTTGTTGTCGAAGTTAGTTGAGATAGTTATCGAAAGAGAGCTTTTGTCGAGAGCAGGGGTTGTCGAGTTGAGAGTTGTCGATTAGAGAGTTGCTAAGTCAGTGGAAAGTTGTCGAGTTGAGAGTTGTCGAAGTTGGTTGCCAGAATTGTTGTTGTTGCTAATAATTGTGAGTTGCTAACAATTGTGAGTTGTAATAGGAGAGTTGCTGCAGAAGTTTAGGTTGAGCGATGTGATAAGTTGAAATAATTCGTAACTTTATCATTACTCACATACTCTATCACTGTCAATTTAATAAATATATATGTGGGAATGGAATAAGTGTGGCTCTGGGAAATGTCGAGTGTGTCTGGACTTAGAATGAAAGTGACCATGTGTGCAAGGATGGACTGCAAGGATTATTTATGGTAGAGTGGAGCGAAAGTTTAAGGATGCGTGCAGAGTGGTTGAAGTGCCTGGCCCACCGAGGTTGCGTGAGAAAGGAGCATGACTGGGGAAGAAAGTCCGGGTATGAATGAGGAGGATGAACGGTTTAAATAAGGGTGCAGGGGCGCGGGCGAGGACAGTCCTTCACGGTCTTCAAGATAGCGTCTAACAAGTAAAAGTCGAGCGTACCCGTAGCGAGTCTTTAGTTTCGTAGTCGATAATATAAGCATAAGTTTATTGTATTTTAAGAAGCAGTAAAGCAACGTTACTTTAGCCAATCCACACACCCCGATCCTAGATATATACCACCAACAAATCGTCTCTACATTATTATTAAACTCAAGTAGCAGACAGGGAAAGAAATAGAATATTGTTTCCTGCAGCTGTATGAACCTTGTCTTGTTTCCTTTTCAATGGCAGAACTAGCAAAACAATTAAAATATTTGATTTTAGGTCTGTTTATTTTTGCAGTCATTT
This sequence comes from Eufriesea mexicana, assembly GCF_001483705.2. NCBI lineage: Eukaryota > Metazoa > Arthropoda > Insecta > Hymenoptera > Apidae > Eufriesea > Eufriesea mexicana. Next base: position 129,666 of record NW_016908377.1, read on the forward strand.
ATATACTGACTTTTTGTATGTAGTTTCTGTTCTCTAATTATTTTCAATTATTGTTGCGTTATCTTTAGGCACACATTAGAAAATGTTATTCTTAGCGATAAAATGTAATTAGGATTGTTGTTATGCGTTGTTAACCATTTGACTGCCACGCCGAAATCACATGTTTCCCTCGGGATGCCACGGAAGTGCACTGCTAGATGTAAGATTTGTTCTAATACTTTATTGATGTTCTAATAAATATTTTTAATAGTTCAGTGGGGCATTTTTTGTTTCAAAGTATCTTCTAATTAGCGGTTATATTCAAAATGCACTAATTGTCAATTTTCATTCAATATTGTTCAATGTAGTTCAAGTAGTTCAAGCGTTCCAGTCACCAATGACTACCATGGCGTCACAGGAGAAACCGTGGCCGGTCATATATGACCAACGTGGAAATCAAAGTGTTAAAGGGAACGAAATTAATATAAAAAGGTATTAGCTGTTGAAAAGATTAAAATTTGTTGAGGTTTATATTAAAAGGTTGAAAAGATGAAATTTTTAAAAAATTTTGTTACCCAACAATGCAAGTAAAATTAATTGAGAAGATAGACATAGACAGATTTACTAACCATTAGCACCAAATATCCATCGAGGCATATTAATAAACTGAAGAGTGACACCTGTCCAAGTGCAATTATGCTAAATACACTATCGAGCTTTTTACAATATTCAATTAACGCCTGATGTTCTTGAATGCAAGTTCTAAATGCTTTATATTTCTCTATGCTGTACAATGATGTTCCTAAAGATTCATACATATTTGCAAATCTGTATTGCAAAATACGGAACTAACTAGCAGTATGCAAATTTATCAGGCATAAAAAATTGTCGAAGCTATGATAGCCTATCCCAACTTGATAAGTACACAGTACCTGTGAAAATGCAACAGACGAGAATTTTTATTTTCACGATGATTTAATTTCATTAGAAATATACTATCTTGTCCATCGATGTAAAATTTTCAATATGATTAATTAATTATGTATTAATAATTATATATATATTAATACATTCGATTTTAATTTGACAAGCAAATACCCTACGAGTTATCAAAACGAATTCAAAACTCGCTATTTTTATCTTTATTTATAGCCGAATACGTTCGATGATTAAAATGATGTTTCATACCTGTACAAAAAATACTATTTCAAAGTATGGCGATTTGTACATTGATTCATCCAACCACATATTAAACGGAAGTATCCACTCTGATGCATTCTTTCCATGATTCGCTGAAAAACATTTGAATGTACTTTCTATTTCGTTCTTATTGTTTCGATTTCATTACAAATTTTTAATGACTGCAATATTCATAAAATAATTTTCATTGCTCTTTGTTACTGTCATATTTATTTATTTTTCCAAATTCCACTTAAGATTTTTATGATTCCAAATTAAAGACACTTCGAGTCCCGCGTGATTAATAATTTCCTTCATTTTTCACAGGTGGAGTAAATGACTCACCTAGAATGGGCCTCAGCACGAAACCAGTGGTTGTTCCCTGAACGAAGAAAGTAAAGGTGCAAACGAGGAATATACAAGTACGTTTACAGTTATCCATAATCTTCTGTTCGTATGGGTCATAATTCGAGTGCCAAAAGTTAGTTTCTGGATAATTAATTAGCTTTAGTAGCTTCTCGTTTTTTACAAACAAAACTATCATCTTTACTATAACAAGGATTACAGAGAGAACGTTGCATGCTGTATAAATAGTATCCTGCAATGAGAAAATCGTCAGCACGACTACCAAGATTTGTCACTCAAAATTCGTCTACGATAATCACAAGTGAACACAAGGTAATTGCACCTTTCTTGATTGATTCTTCTGGCAGCCAGGAGTGATTGATGCGATATCGCTTCATAATTCCTGATTTGAAGTCTCCCGCGTGTATGCTACATTCAGAACAGCTGTTTATTTTAAACATCTTTGTAATTTCTGCTCTTTTGTGTGAAAGGAGACAGGGGAGGATGTGACGGGTCGATGAATTATGCTCGCTATCAGAGGGACGGTGCATGATCAGCCACAACGATGATGCTTTACTCGTGTGACAGTTCAGCGGTACTGTTGACTGGGTGTACTCGAAGAATACAGTGAAGAATTTAATCACACGATCTTGAACCTGGAAAATGGAACTTGGATAGACTACTTACGAATTGGTGCGTAAGGATGATTTCTTGTTTCAACTATGTATTTATATTTAATAGCGAATGGAGCAGTTACCTGTTGGTGAGATTGTAATGCATGCTTGTTCCTCGCGATGATTTGCAAGTCCGGAGATTTGGAATTATTAAGAAAAATGTGTATTTTATACGTTGATAATTGTTATACAGATAGTTTTAGAAGTGTCGATATTATACAGCTTATACGGTACACGTAGTACACTAGGCATAGTATACTACATGCACATTCGAAGTGAGTGGGGATTAGTATAATTTATGACACATGTGACTATTTTTAGTTTAAAGAGAATTTTGGAGTCATTTGTAAGGGGTCCTCCCACAGAGTCGTTGATGTCTTGGTGTTGTTAGAAGGGACGAAAGGAAAAGGAAGGGGTGCGTTTCGTCCTCGGGCCTGCTAGTGGACTGATCGGTAAGGCTACACTAGCAGGCCCTTAGACTGGGATACTATTGAAAGATCGGGAAGTTATATATATATAGGAATTGGAGGTTTCCTGAGGACTTGTGAGAAAATCCTCAAATATCCTTAGACCTGGAATCCATCTAACGACGAGGGTGAGAACTACCGCCACAATATTTTTACTGAAATTTGACTACTTACGAAAGAAATTAGTATTGTGACACGTCCTGTTTAAAGAATTGCATTATAAGCACTATAATAGTAGGTATACTATTTTTCAAGTGGGAAAGGTACTTAAATTTGATTAATACGTTAAGTGCCACAACGGTCTCCAGGGACTGGCGCTAGACTTTCCGTTCGGGTTTAGCTGGAACTCAGGGACCAGCCCAAACTAGGACTAAAAGGTGCTAATTTTTAGTGTGAAATTCTTCGCCATCTTTGGACCTCACGTTTGGGAATTCTTGTTATAACAATTAGTACGGTATCTCCGAGTTTTATGAACACTCCTCCCGTTGTCGGTGGCTCACTTGACGAGTTTGGGCCTAAATGAATCGACAAGCAAAATGGATTGGACACTTAACGTGTTAATAGTTAGAACAATATTTCATAATCCAGAGTAAGTCATTTTTATCACAAAGTGTATATGCAAATATACATCATGTCGTGTATGTAATTATAGTGTTCTTCGGAGCATTAAAAAAATCCTTAGGTATTATATTCATGAATATCCGTTTTTATTTATAACAACGTGGTACGAACATCACGATTATTATCTATTAAATCGTTTATTCCATTATTATTTACCGATACAACTGAAACCGAGGTTGGAACATGCAAACCTTTTATAAAAATTAATGTGACATAAAAGGTGCATAAATAATTTGACTTAAAATTGTAATAACGAAATTAAATGGAACATTGTAGAGTAAAATTCGAAAGGAAACGCGTTAATGTAAATATACATTTGTATGTATATTTGTAATATACAAATGTAATAAATATACATTTTGTTCAGAAAATAACAAATACAATGGTATGTATTATCGTATATGGATCAGTCTCATTTTTGTAATCACATCCCTGCCATAGTTATATCATCTACGCTGCTTCTATGGTATAAACTCACGTGTCAATAATTTCGTTAATACAAGTACTGTCATTGTGCGAATCTCATTCCAGGAAGCATCATTCGACACTTCCAAACCTAACGAATTCTATTATTTATACTTCCATTATTAACAACCGACGTACAACGTATAAATGTGGAATCCGTTATGCATTTTCTATTTTTACAGACGATTGTTTTAGCAGAGTAAAATACGACATTGCTGTTTTGAGAACCTGCAACGAATCAAACATTAATATTCAACGATTGTACGGAGAAAAATTTGAAAATATATGATCGAGTAAATAACTGTATTCGATTTCACAACGAAGGTATCATCGTATCGTCGTCGATAAATGCATCGTGTAATTAATTACCGCAGTGGAAGTTTCGAGGGAAACAGGGAAAAATCCAGCAGCTGTTAAGTAGCAAAATCTATTCGATCTCATGATGATAAATATTAAATTTCTCCGCATGTGAGAGCCAATTTTATTCATCGGCAAGTTTGTCCATGGCCCTGAGAATATTATACTACTGATACTGGCACTCTGGCGCATCAGATCATCGCAGCTATAGGTGAACATTACAAGTTGACATAAAGTGGCAACAAAGTTGCATATCAGACTGACTTTCCTTGAGGGATGTGCGTTGATCTGCACAGTAGGAAACGAAGAGAATAATTATAAAGAAACAAATAATTCCTGTCTTTAATTTACAGAAAAATTTAAACAAGAAAATCGTAAGGAAAATTTCGCATTGCTCTTATTCAATGTCGATATTAAATATCTCAACAGCAATGTTAGGAATTATTAACGATAATTACTAAGTCACTACAAGATAAAATTATATTAATTAATTCTTTGCACTCGACGATTTTTGGACGAAAGAAGAGTAGGAGTTCAAAGATTTTCTGCTATGAAGCTGACCATACTTTTCTCAGCAGTAAGTAAGAAATCATATAATAATTAATACGTTGGATTATTTGATTTCGATACCTTGCACACCGCTACGTTATCTTAAATTTGACATATTAATTAATGTAGGAATTGTTAGGTGGCAGCAAAACGACGGTGGTAGGTAATAAAAATATGATTTATTCTGGACTTATTAATTTAAGACTTATTCTAGACGCTATGACCTCTCACACTATCTCTCAACGAACTCTTCCCAAAGAACAAAGTATGATTTATTGTGGACTAATTTAAGACGTATTCTAGACGCTAGGACTCCTCACACTGACTATCTCTCAACGAACTCTTCCCAAAGAACAAAGTATGATTTATTGTGGACTAATTTAAGACGTATTCTAGACGCTAGGACTCCTCACACTGACTATCTCTCAACGAACTCTTCCCAAAGAACAAAGTATGATTTATTGTGGACTAATTTAAGACGTATTCTAGACGCTAGGACTCCTCACACTGACTATCTCTCAACGAACACTTCCCAAAGAACAGCACCCAAAGAACTGTTGGCTTCACGTCCTTGCACCCTTATTTCAATCTTACTCTCTATCTTCACTCGCCTAAACACTCAGACGCATTCCTAAACTTCCACTCTTCACTTGCAACCGATATTTCCATAGATACCCCAGTCATACGACTCATCTTTCCGCACACCAGATAACTCACTGAACACTCGAGCCAAACTCAAGACCACAGATTATTATCTTCTATTTTCGGGGAACGGTCCAAGCGTTCCCATGAGCTTTACAATACCTAAACAAAAGGCACCGTCACAAACGGTGACCTCATGCACCAATCACGCCACGTTCACCATTCCTACATTAATATCGTTCTTCGAAATTTTATCAAATGGCAACTGAAGGATGCCTCTCGAGTGCAAAGGGTTAATATATCGCATACCAACCACAAACAGTTGAAATCCCACGAGACATATTATTATGGCAAGAAACAGTACTTGGCCAAGAATTATTATAGTGAATATATCCTCCAGATTTTTGCAATAATCCATAAGCGTTTGGTGGTGTCTCACGCAGCTTTTCAATTTCATACTATACTCGTTCTCGTAACGCGATAATTTTGTATCCGATTCTTCATCGCCTATTTGATCCTCGATCGCACGATCCAAATACCTTAGTCTGTATTGCAATATACGAAACTGACTGGACACGTGGAGATTCAAGATGCACAACAGGTTGTCGAAACAAATGTAACACACACCGATATGGTACACGCAAATTATCTGTACAGACGAAAGTTACTTTCAACGATTTTCATATTACTGGATATTAATTTTTATCAATGTCATTTTGCCATGCGTTTCGAGACTATACATAAGTATATAGTCACGGAAAAAAATTATTTGAAAGAAACACGACCTTATGACTCGGTTCGCAATCAGACGTGAATATGAATTGTACGGAAAAACATAGAAACAGATGTAAATTATGGATCTCTATACCTCTAGAGCAAAAAGTATTTCAAAATAAGGTGACAATGATACAGGGAAATCTAGCCATAGATTGAAAGGCAATTGCCTGTCAGTTTCGTTCCTCTCCTTGTTTACTGAAAGACGAAAAGGTATTTTGTTGATATATTCTAATTATTCGAAGATATAAGAAGCAAGGATATTTCTTTGAAAAATTGACATACCCATAATAGGAGTGACCATGTAGCCAGCGCAAGTACCCTGAACACAGATGTTGATAAAGACTATGATGATGGTGCAAAATCTCTTGCAATTTGATAGGATTAGTTGCTCATGGGGGTCGTAGCTTGGACGCCAGAAGTTCTCCTGGGTGAATGTAATCAACTTAAAGAACTCGGTTTTGTGCGCGAATAAAACACTAACTTTTAAAACGACGATCATCACGTACAGATTGTTGCATGAGATGAAAATGCAGTCCTGAAATCATAAAAATACACGTAAGAAGTAAGATTGCAGATAATTCGTTCCTCTAAATAAAATTTTCATCATGGTGTTGTTGAATAACTAACGATTCATTGGCCCTTAGTCACTAGAAGGACCTGGCTGATAAACGCAGATCAATTTCAGAGTCCAAAACAATTGACTCATTCCTGAGTTCAGTCAGTTCCAGTTTCAATTTCTGTTTCGTTTTTTTCCTCTCCGCCGACTTGTATTTTTCCAACGTAGCCTTGTTGCTAGAACCCGTGTTGTACATTGAACTCCGAGTTTCAACAGTGTTTTCCAAGTCATTTTGTAAGTAGAAAATATTCCCATACTTTTATATTCAGCCATTTGCACTCGGGCATTCTTTCATTATAGAAAAATTGCAATTCGAAGACCTAGTCATTCTATAATTATTTTTATTATTGTCTACGATTCAAACGATATCTTCTTCTCGTATGGATTAGTAAAAATGGAATTTCCAAATACTCACAGCGAAATTCCCCCAAGTGTAATAAATATCTCTACAACCGATGCACACAGTGATGCAAAGCGTACCGGCTGTGTAGATCAAGGCAAAGTTTCTATAACGCTGCTGATTTCGATTATCCGCCAGCCAGAGACCTACGATTTTCATTAGAAAACTTGTCAAAATTATCGAGATATCTTTATCCTGCGTGGAACGCATGACGAGTATCGAATAACTGAGAAAAGTGCGTCGATCTGCGATTTCTTGTGAACCCTATGATAAATTTTTAACGAGATGTCAGACACGTGGTCATTAATCATAATGACACCTTCACCTGTCTGTCTGCACGGATGTCAATCACGATTGCATGCCTACCTTTTAAGTTTCTTCTTTCTCTTGTGAAACACCGTGTCACAGTGTAAACGGAAGTGCATTATTCATGATCGAAGGTAGTCCATCGGGATACCTTAGGTGATACTATAGGCGGTCGTTGTAAGATGACCGCGGCGATACAATTGCTTTCATTACTTGCCGGCGATTGACAAGTGTAGTGAATTTTATCTTCACCACAAGAGGCTTGTATCCAACGTTCTTTCAATTTGTGACATCACTGTAATTCATTGTGTCGTAAACTATACTACACCGGAAGTTTCTAATGCTTCTCCGAATTGTAGGAAAGGAAATTGGTTAGTGGGAAATTAAATTTACAAAGTAGTGATGTTAAGATGAAATAATACTTATTAACGGTACGTACTCACTGAGAGATATTAATAATCGAAGTAATAATTTGTAAAAGTTAAAATAAGCTTTAAACGAAATATTGAAAAGAAAGTTGTTGTTTGTTCATGTGTAAAGTATCCTATTTTAATCCTATTTTTAATCGTAATATATATATATATATATATTTTGCATTTAAACGAAAATAGAAAGAATGTATAAAAATTTGTAAATAATTAATTTATTTTGTATATTAACATTTATCAGAATATAGTGTACAATGGTTTATGAATATCACTTGCATTATCTGAAATATGTATTGCAATAAAAGACGAGGATAAATAAATATGTTTAGATTCTACCTCAGACCATATGACTGGGACTAATTATTTTTGCAACATAATTATAAGGGAAAATTATTTAAGTGAAGAATAATTGGGATGGGGAAAAATCAGGGTGATTAATTTTAAAGTGAGCTATTGATTTAAACAAGGGTTTGCATTAATCGTTCATAAGTTTCTGTGATCACACTTTGACTATATTATCTCTGATAACTGACAATTGAAATCAACTTGAAATTAAAGTTACACGAAATTAATGTTTAGAAGAATAAAGGATGCATTGGGTTGATTGAGTTGGTTATCAAAATACAAATATCAAAGTGCAAACATCAAGATGCCTGCATTATCCAAATTCGTGTAGGAATAGTAAATTATTCTTCCGTTATTTTCCCGGATGATCCTTTTATGAGAGTGAAATACGATACTGTTGAACTAATCAGCTGTAACAAGAAGTTTTATTATTGTTCTAAATTTCTTCACGAGATATGTGTATAATATTGTATCTTATTATCATCTTAAGTTATTTATTCGGAAATAAAACCATTTATTAAAAGATGAGCAAGCTCCTAAATACTTTTACTACTATCACTCATCACACAAATAGCATCATTCAATGGGATAGGAAGTGATATTCGCAGAACGAATAAGATTAATTACGAAACAAGTTGCATACGGCGGTACAAGTTTCCAAAGACACAGGAAAGAATCCTCCAGCGGACAAGTAGCATGGTCGCATCGACTTCATCATCATCATTTTTATATCCCTCCGTAGCATCTTGCCAGTTTCCGTCATTGGTAAAACCATCCACCAACCTGAATACGTTGCCATGCTAATATTCTCACTTTCCTCTATCAATCCGTGACAGCTGTATGTGAAGAAAAGTATGTGGACTAAGCTACCGATCATGTGGAAAACGAAAATGAGCCTCGTCGAAATAGGTACGTCTGCCTGTAGATATAACGCGTTATTGGCATGCTTACCGACGAAGTAATATTCTGATCTAAATATTGAACAATTTTGAAACGAGTACACGTTTCATTGCAGAGATTAAAATATTTTTAAAGAAAGGAATAAGTGAAGTGTCATGCGAAAGACCTGACATCCACGGTATCTAAGAAAAATTCCGTAACATATGCATTATATATCAGATTAAACTTATATCTAGATGCAAACTAGATATCAGAGAATCGTATTTTCATTTATGTAAGAAGAAATTCAGCGTCTATGTACCAAAACTATCTCGTACATGTCCAAGCACATTAACAGGCTAAAGACTACAACATGGCCGAAGATTGGCAACGTATAAACGTGTTCGAGGTTGTCGCAAAATTCGATCAACGATTGATGCTGCTGGATGCATTTTTTCAAAGCTGTATAGTAGCTGTCTGCGTAATCGATCGAATTCATTTGTTTCTCGTCGATGATCGACCACAGATTCAACAGCCTGTGCTGCAGTATGCGAAATTGGCAGATCACGTGCATGTTGAGAACACACATAAAGGTGTCGTTGCACATATAGACGGCACCGGCTTGTTGCACTGCCAGTAGCTGTGTAAATAGTAATTTTCCATAAGATCGTTGAAGTAAAATTATTATGGTACGCAGTACGTTAACGTCTGGTGCGAAGATTAACGCTTTAATCGCTCGAGACAAGTCGCCAGCGAATATAATTGAAAATGGACGTAAAGAAATTTGCTATACCTGGACTACAAACATTATTTCGTAATACGGTGTCTCACTTACAGGCAGATCGACCCATATTTTGAACGGAAGTACTCTGTCTGACTTATTCCTTCCGATGTTTGCTGAAACACAGTGTACCATTATTATTCTATTGTTAATTTATACAATTTTTTTATTATATAAATAAGGGCGAATTCGAATGATGTTTTAATCGTGTTGAACTTAGATAGTTATTTCGTAGTGTATAGAATAATACGAAGTGTCTATATTATTAATGCGGGACAACTAAATCTTCTCCGCCATTGAATCAAATATTATAGTTGAAAAAAAATTCGATAATATAATTTATTTCATTCTTTCAGAATTTTTCTAACTGAATCATGTGAGCCGTTCACTGCACAAATCAATGAACTCCACTTTTTGGAAAATCTTAAATTCAAGTGTCGAAGCATTTGGTATAGTCATAACATTTTATATTCATAATAACTTTTCCTGATTATTAAGATTAACAACATTAAACGACAAAAATTTTTTGGTCACTGAATAATAAATAATTTATATCAAATGTTACTTTGATTAACTCTGTACTCTAATGTAAATCATTGCAATAATTCAACTCAAATGCACTAGCAAGCCATGGATGATAACAATGAATTTTCTAGTGCCGCCTTATCAGAATTTAAGTAAAATTTAGTAAAATTTTAATTTATTACTTTTTTCACTTGCCAAATCGATTAACTCTTCCAGTAACATAAAAATGGTAACATTATTAACGATTATCCTTTGGTTATATTTTCCTATAAATTTTATATACCGTTAGATGAAAGTTGCATTTGTATTTATGCATTCTACGATATTTATTTCGATTTAAATTATAAAATGAATTTTAAAAAATAATATACATTATTTTATTGCATTTCTCCACTTTTTGTTTTATGGATTCAATCAATTTGTGCAGTGAACGGCTCACGTTACTCACCAGCGAGCGGTGTAATTATATAGAAAGCCAACGAGACCTGCGCGAAACTACACGCAGTTATAGCCCACAGTTTGCAAAACTGCCGGCATTTCATGAAAAGTACTTTCTCTTCGCGATCATATTTGAAATGCCAAAAATTCTGCCGCGCGAATAATATTAGATCCTTGAATGCCGTTCTGCGAATGTTTACTACTAGAAGCTTGAATAAACCCAGCAGGATACATAGTGTATTACAAATCAGGAAAATGCAACGCTGAAAAAGTAATTATCAAGCTTCAATAGTATATACATTTCATAAATCTAATATTTGATAATCATGCGCTCGTGAACAGTATGTTCCAATATCATGATCAAAATTTGTGTTTTATTCCTGACAGCGTGCTTAATTTTCATACTCACGCTGAAATCACCCTGGCTGCAATAAGCATCACCGAGATTCAGGTATAATCCATACATGTTCATGAGGACCGTGTAAGATGCAACGAGTATGCGTTGTCTTTCCTCGGAGTTGTTAGCCGTTATCCAGACACCTGTGAGTCTCAGCACAAACTGCGACAAGGTAATGGAGATATCGTTGTATTCTTCTGTATACATGACAATTATTTTCATAATCCCGATTCATAAATCAAGCGACCGTCAACCCTTCAATGGCAGGAAGTTCTGAATGGACGTTAGGTGAGTGACATCACTTTGATCTGTGGATACACTACATCATCTAACGATGGACGAGTGCCTTTACTCCAGATGAATTTTCCTTGTGAAACATGAATGGTACATGCAATGACAAATATAGAATGCCCGATCGATGTATTATACATGCTTCAAAGGGGACATAATTATCACACAGTGCTGTAATAGGAGATCCAGCAGTTTGACACGTATCGATTATTCCATCGTCTGGAGTAAAAATTTTACCATATGGTTGTCAGAACATGTGGTTCTCTCCGAACACGGAAGCGCGACATAGTTTAAATTGGAGAGTTGGGCAATGCACATGCTGTGTAATGAGTATTCGTAGATAAAAATGATAGTGTACTTAAATGCGATAAAGTTACAGTGAAAATGTTATCTTTAGAAATTGGGATTGACTTATTGTATGACATACCTAATGGTCAACAGTGACAGGAATCTTGACAGTTTCTCAGCTTACAACCCGTAAACATGCTTACTATCATTAAATATAAAAATTGTGTCGGAAGTGCATGGATATTTAAAATTAAAATTCCATTCTTTCTATAAGCAATTGAATCAGAAAAATTTGTATGTGGATTGTATCCAAATTGAGATTTAGGTTATTTATCTAACTAATACAATTAATGAGAATTTTAATGGAATTGTAACTGTCTATTAAAAACAAAATGCCATCTTTATCACTTCTTTAGTGCAAATTATAGTATTCAATTATTATACTGACAGAAAGGAAGATCCATGAAAAAGAGTGGGAAAGCATTTCGTTCATGATTTGCTAATGAGCACATCACTAAACACAGTCAATTCGATACCTTATGTACTAAGTTAATTATTGTTTTCGATTTTTATATTTGCATTCACGTTTTAAAATACAAAATAATTAATTCCACTGCTATTTTCTTAACTTTATGACATTACTGTCTTAGTCTCTATACATGCATTAAATGGTTTCTAAGTATTGGTCCACAAAGTTAATTAATCTATTGTATTATTACAGCAAATTTTCAAGTGGCAAGAAATAACTTCTGCATAATGTATTTCAAAAGAAGAAAATTAAAAATGGGAAATTTGATGAAAATGAAAATTAAACGCGAGGAGCCAGTGTCTTGTTTGAGCTAAGCTGTAGGACTATGGCGCAACTTGCGAACTCACCGTGGATAGTTGAAATCCTGCGACACACAACACTATGCTGGATATTAGCAACTGGCATATTAAAGGAAAGCAGAAGACACATTCCAGTTTGTTCACGAACGAGATGAGTAGATGATGATGAGCTATGCATTTCTTGAACTCGTGGTAAGTTTGAATTGATTTTCCCTTTGAATCATCGCGAATGAATATCGTCTCCATTTTATTTCGTAAGATTTTGAACTGGCCGCCAATGTTCATGGATAGTACATACAAGAAATTATCGAAACTGCAGAAGCAAATTCCCATATGCGTCGTTGATACTGTCTTCGAAACGAAACAGCCATTTTGACATAATGTAATTTTCTACTTTTATTTGTTTTCTAATATTGACTACTTGTTAGCGTGAAGATGGCACTTGTATTAAATACGATTGTTTCGTTATATCTTACACCTTTTACTTTATTTACATATCTCTAATATAATTTCTTCAAGAGAAGAAGATGGCTCTGTAACCAATTCACACGAAGATGAAACGTACACTGGCTGTGTAAACCAACTCAGCGTCTCTACGATGCAGTTCATTTTGACCAGCCTCCAGTTAGAAATCTACGATTTTTTTAATCAGAAAACTTGACCGAATTATCGAAACACCTTTATCTAGCGTGAAAGCCACGAAATCCTGTAATTAAATTTAATATATGAATCTCGTAATAGGTAGAATAGACAAGAATTCACAGATGATGTCTATTTTTTATACTAACTTTTGTCGGTGAGGGTGTTGTGGTTTATGAATATTACTGGAATTGACCTCAATTCTTTCAGAAAAATATATACTGCATTAGAAGATGAGAAGGAGTAAACGTATTTATATCTTACCTCAAAGCATTTGACAAGGATTAATCATTTTCGTTGAATAATTATTCGAGTCATAATTGTTTAAGAGGAGAATAATTGCGTTAGGTAAAAATCATTGGCGATTAATTTCAAATCGAGTTATTGACTTAAACAAGAATTTGCATTAATCGTTCCTAAGTATCTGTGATCACACTTTGACTATATTATCTCTGATAACTGACAATTGAAATCAATTTGAAATTAAAGTTACACGAAATTAATGTTTAGAAGAATAAAGGACGCATTGGGTTGATTGAGTTGGTTATCAAAATACAAATATCAAAGTGCAAGCATTAAGATACCTGCATTATCCAAATTCGTGTAGGAATAGTAAATTATTCTTCCGTTATTTTCCCGGATGATCCTTTTATGAGAGTGAAATACGATACTGTTGAACTAATCAGCTGTAACAAGAAGTTTTATTATTGTTCTAAATTTCTTCACGAGATATGTGTATAATATTGTATCTTATTATCATCTTAAGTTATTTATTCGGAAATAAATCCATTTATTAAAAGATGAGCAAGTTCCTAAATACTTTTACTACTATCACTCATTACTCAAATAGTATCATTCAATGCGATAGGAAGTGATATTCGCAGAACGAATAAGATTAATTACGAAACAAGTTGCATACGGCGGTACAAGTTTCCAAAGACACAGGAAAGAATCCTCCAGCGGACAAGTAGCATGGTCGCATCGACTTCATCATCATCATTTTTATATCCCTCCGTAGCATCTTGCCAGTTTCCGTCATTGGTAAAACCATCCACCAACCTGAATACGTTGCCATGCTAATATTCTCACTTTCCTCTATCAATCCGTGACAGCTGTATGTGAAGAAAAGTATGTGGACTAAGCTACCGATCATGTGGAAAACGAAAATGAGCCTCGTCGAAATAGGTACGTCTGCCTGTAGATATAACGCGTTATTGGCATGCTTACCGACGAAGTAATATTCTGATCTAAATATTGAACAATTTTGAAACGAGTACACGTTTCATTGCAGAGATTAAAATGTTTTTAAAGAAAGGAATAAGTGAAGTGTCATGCGAAAGATTTGATATCCACAGATTAAACTTATATTTAAATGCAAACTTGATATCAGAGAACCGTATTTTCATTTATGTAAGTAGAAATTCAGCGTCTATGTACCAAAACTATCTCGTAAATGTCCAAGCACAATAACAGGCTAACCACTATAACATGGCCGAAGATTGGCAACGTGTAAACGTACTCGAGGTTGTCGCAAAATTCGATCAACGATTGATGCTGCTGGATGCATTTTTTCAAAGCTGTATAGTAGCTGTCTGCGTAATCGATCGAATTCATTTGTTTCTTGTTGATGATCGACCACATATTCAGCAGCCTGTGCTGCAGTATGCGAAATTGACAGATCACGTGCATGTTGAGAACGCACATAAAGGTGTCGTTGCACATATAGACGGCACCGGCTTGTTGCACTGCCAGTAGCTGTGTAAATAGTAATTTTCCATAAGATCGTAGCATTAAAATCATTATGATACGTAATACGGTAATATCATCTGGCGCGAAAATTAGCTTTTTAATCGCTGCAGATAAGTCGCCGTCGAATATAATTGGAAATGAACGTCATTGAGGTTCATAAACGAAAATTGAAATTTGCTGTACCTGGGTTACGAATATTATTTCGTAATACGGTGTCTCGGTTACAGGTAGATCGATCCACATTTTAAACGGAAGTACTCTGTCAGTCATGTTCCTATTAATATTCGCTGAAACACAGTGAACCATGATTTTTCTACGGTTTTCTCGAACTTCATACGATATTTATTTTTATACAATTTTAGTATTTTCTATTTACAATTTAATACCAACTCTTTTCCTGAATTAGAATGAAATCGAATGATTTTTTGACCGTGTTGAACTAACGACATAATTTGTTTCATTATTTAAGAATTATTTGACTTTAAAGTCACAGTAGAATTAATTATTTCAGTGTTCAATTTTTTTACTCACCAACAAGTGGTGTAATTATATAAAAAGTCAGTGACATTTGCGTGACAGAGCACGCAATTACAGTCCACAATTTGCAAAACTGTCGGCATTTCATGAAAAGTACTTTCTCTTCGCGATCATATTTGAAATGCCAAAAATTCTGCCGCGCAAATGATATTAGATACTTGAATGTTGTTCTGCGATTGTTTACTACTAGAATCTTGAATAAACCCAACAGGATACATAGTGTATTGCAAATTAGGAAAATGCAACGCTGAAAAAGTAATTATCAAGCTTCAATAGTATATATATTTCATAAATCTAATATTTGATAATCATGCGCTCGTGAACAGTGTGTTCCAATATCATGATCAAAATTTGTGTTTTATTCCTGACAGCGTGCTTAATTTTCATACTCACGTTGAAATCACCCTGGCTGCAATAAGCATCACCGAGATTCAGGTATAATCCATACATGTTTATGAGGACCGTGTAAGACACAACGAGTATGCGTTGTCTTTCCTCGGAGTTGTTAGCCGTTATCCAGGCACCTGTGAGTCTCAGCACAAACTGCGACAATGTAAGGGAGATATCGTTGTATTCCTTTGGATACATGTCAATTGTTCCCTTGATTTCGGTTCTTGAATCACGTGGCAGTCAATCCTTCTCATAACAGGAAGATTTTAGCGAGCGTTAGCTGAGTGACATCACTTTGAACCGTGAGAACACTACATCAACTAACGATGGACGAGTGTCTTTACTCTGGTTGAATTTTCCTTGTGAAACATGAATGGTACATGCGGTGGCAAATATGGAATGACCGATCGATGTATTATGCATGCTTCAAAGGGGACATAATTATCACACAGTGCTGTAATAGGAGATCCAGCAGTTTGACACGTATCGATTATTCCATCGTCTGGAGTAAAAATTTTACCATATGGTTGTCAGAACATGTGGTTCTCTCCGAACACGGAAGCGCGACATAGTTTAAATTGGAGAGTTGGGCAATGCACATGCTGTGTAATGAGTATTCGTAGATAAAAATGATAGTGTACTTAAATGCGATAAAGTTACAGTGAAAATGTTATCTTTAGAAATTGGGATTGACTTATTGTATGACATACCTAATGGTCAACAGTGACAGGAATCCTGACTGTTTTGCAGCTTACAAATTGTGTTAGAAGTGCATGAATATGTGACTTGTAAATTTCAGAGCATACTATGAGTTAAACATCGATGTCATAGTCATAACTTGGAACAGAAATTAATATGGAGGATCGTTTATAAAATTCTGTATATTTTGTCGATATTTCTTTATTTCTGAGAAACGAGTTTGTAATTTATAATTCAATTTGTGCTATTTAAGTATCTTTGTTTATATCTGACATAATTGATTGCACGTTACACTAGCATACCAATTGATTATAGATGCACTTACAATTATTTGCAATTACTAAATATTGTTAAATGATTACTGAACTCCATGTATCATTGCTCTTCGTTGGCCATTGTACGTAGTAGGGTAAGATAAGATGCAGTGGTACTTAACACCTGCAAATGAAACGCATTTTTTATTTTTTGTTATATATTCTTCATTTCTTATTTCAAATCACCCATATTAAACAGTAATGTTCTATTCCATAAAATAGAAATTTGATCTGAGCTCTCTTAGATTTAGATATTACAGGGACAACTCGAATAGATGAACTTGCAACTTCGCAAAAATGGCATCCAACATGAAATATGTCAATGATTTTACATTCATTTGAACAGATTGAATGATACTTACATTCGTGAACGATTGAAGGGAAATTGGAAAAAATTTTGCAGCTGTAACTTTGCAAGGACATTTTGATCGTAGCATTACGGTAACCATGTCTTTCCTGAATTGATTGAATTCATCGTACGATGTTTCTGCCCAATTGGAATTGTATATCGCGTTCCCTATGGCGCCGCTTTCATCCATTATATTGTTGCAGTTCATCGTTATCAAGAATATTTGTATGAAACCACCAAAGATATAAGCCAGGAACAATACTTTCTTCATTAACACTTCATTATGCTTCGAAATAAAAATGTAAGTTTTTTTATTTTTCTCTTAGAAATTTCGTTATTTTTTTTCACATAAAAATCTTGTTATTTTCATAAATAACTGGATCAGAAAAATTTGTATGTGGATTGTATCCAAATTGAGATTTAGATTATTTATCTAACTAATACAATTAATGAGAATTTTAATGGAATTGTAATTGTCTATTAAAAACAAAATGCCATCTTTATCACTTCTTTAGTGCAAATTATAGTATTCAATTATTATACTGACAGAAAGGAAGATCCATGAAAAAGAGTGAGAAAGCATTTCGTTCATGATTTGCTAATGAGCACATCACTAAACACAGTCAATTCGATACCTTATGTACTAAGTTAATTATTGTTTTCGATTTTTATATTTGCATTCACGTTTTAAAATACAAAATAATTAATTCCACTGCTATTTTCTTAACTTTATGACATTACTGTCTTAGTCTCTATACATGCATTAAATGGTTTCTAAGTATTGGTCCACAAAGTTAATTAATCTATTGTATTATTACAGCAAATTTTCAAGTGGCAAGAAATAACTTCTGCATAATGTATTTCAAAAGAAGAAAATTAAAAATGGGAAGTTTGATGAAAATGAAAATTAAACGCGAGGAGCCAGTGTCTTGTTTGAGCTAAGCTGTAGGACTATGGCGCAACTTGCGAACTCACCGTGGATAGTTGAAATCCTGCGACACACAACACTATGCTGGATATTAGCAACTGGCATATTAAAGGAAAGCAGAAGACACATTCCAGTTTGTTCACGAACGAGATGAGTAGATGATGATGAGCTATGCATTTCTTGAACTCGTGGTAAGTTTGAATTGATTTTCCCTTTGAATCATCGCGAATGAATATCGTCTCCATTTTATTTCGTAAGATTTTGAACTGGCCGCCAATGTTCATGGATAGTACATACAAGAAATTATCGAAACTGCAGAAGCAAATTCCCATATGCGTCGTTGATACTGTCTTCGAAACGAAACAGCCATTTTGACATAATGTAATTTTCTACTTTTATTTGTTTTCTAATATTGACTACTTGTTAGCGTGAAGATGGCACTTGTATTAAATACGATTGTTTCGTTATATCTTACATCTTTTTCTTCTTCACTTACGTACCTCTAATACGAATACTACTTCATAATATGGCGTTGTCGTGGGATTTTTAAGCAATCTGAATCTTATTGGATGAATTCTGTCCTCTCCAGCCTTCCCGACACTCTCTGTTACAGAATTTTTTATTATTTTTACTTCTTGTGGAATGGAGGATCGAATTGAATTTTCAGCAAATCAGATTATCGACAATTTTCAAATTTAGTTCTATAAATTATACGTATTACTATAAACTTTGACTATTCTTTTAACACTAGAACTATTAAATTTGTTAAAATGAAACTTCTTGACTTTAAGAAAATATCATGGTCCATATCGTCCTTTATTGTCAATGGTGATATTCCTTTCAGACTATAAAATATACATATTCTATACAGGTTCTAGTATATCATTAGTGATTGTTTGGAAACTTACCAGTGATACCATACAACATGTATACAAAGCTTGTGGCATAAATCAGTAGTACGTAAAACAGTATCAGATGTGTAATTCTTTTATCAAGGTCATCCATAATCTTCCGCCCATATGTGTCATATTCCTTGTACCAAAAGTGTTTTTGGCTCTGTTCGATCAACCACATTACCTCCTTCCTTCGAATCAGGAACGTAATGGCTTTTATCGATATTACGATCAGAGGTAGAGCAGCTGCTATAGTAAATACTGCTTCCTTTGAAATTATTTCGACATGATTACATTTCGAATTCGTGATAGTGAAAATATTCGCGCGTTAATATAATCAGAAAGTGAAATGTTACTCCGAAATTAATTTAATAAATGTTTCATTCTTCAAAAAAATTATTCATTTTTCAATATATTCAGTTTCCCAGAATAGCACATTTAATTCGACGAACCCTAATACTCGATTTTATATTAATTACAAATACCGAATTAATTTTAAGAAATTTAACGAAAATTCGAGAGACTTTTCAATACTCGTGTTTTCTAAGACACTATTAACACTTTAATAATCGATTTCGTATTAATTAGACAAGTCTGAAAAATTGTAGCAAATTCATTAGAATTTCAGGAAGATATTTTTCATTTATCCGACGTTTTCTAATTGCGATATCACATCGTAACAACACGATTTTATAAAATTCCAATTTCTAATATCTTCACAAAATAAAGCACTGTTTTCTTCTTATTTAATAAAGCAGCTAATGTACATACATTTACAATTGCCCCTGTCGCAGTACAGTTAATCCTGATTTCGAGGATCATTTTCCAACGAAACTTAGTCAAATTTAAACATGAACCACGAAAATGAATGGAAGTCAGAAAATTCGTTTTATTTAATTCGAAGCAACTGGTAAGAAGCAAGAGTATACTCATTTATACGTACGGAAAGATTATGTAGACAGTAATAAAAGTCTACGGATTGGTTTGTCAAACAGATGCAAATAATACTCCACATGCATAAGTAGTTGGTCCTCAATATTAACCGTTCTTTTCTCGTACTAACGTTCCAAAAGCCTATGATTTTCATGAAGACACTCGTCAGCTTGATTGAAAGGTACTTCGTTGGTGCCGCGGACATCTTTATTCTCACATCGTAGCTCGCGTCATCGTTCGGGTGATCTTCGGATGTATTGATTAAAAGACCTATAT
This sequence comes from Eufriesea mexicana, assembly GCF_001483705.2. NCBI lineage: Eukaryota > Metazoa > Arthropoda > Insecta > Hymenoptera > Apidae > Eufriesea > Eufriesea mexicana. Next base: position 149,950 of record NW_016908377.1, read on the forward strand.
TTAAAATTACATAGGTATCACATCACTGTGTCGCATTGTTATTTCCTTTGTATTTCTGTCCTTCAATTTCTCTGCGGACAATTATGTTTGCGACGTGGCGAGCACATAAAATAGTCAGTTGAAATCCGTCGATTGGGTCGCGAAAGCCTTCGTGTTCCGTTTGTGATGAAATTTATTCATTCTGCTAATCCTAGTCACCTATATTGATTACGTTGCGTCTACTATGTGACATTTTACGTCACTCTTCGTGCAACTGTTCATTTGTAAACGTGCTTCGAGGATTTAGATAATATGGGGCTATGGCAGACCTGTTTCCGAGATTCAAACGGAATGGGATGAAGAAGGTGCACGAGAGACATCGAGAAAACACTTGTAAGACAAATTTTGAGGAAACGATACAAGGTCAAAGTTGAGGAACGGGTTGCAACAGAAATTTTGAGCAAGAGAAGTCCTTTTGCAGATGGGTGAAATATCGGGTGAAGATTAACCCTTCAGTCACCATTTCATAAAATTTGGAAGATCGATATTAATTAATATATCAAGTTTAGTGTAATTTAACAGTGTGCCACGTATCGAAATCAAATAATTCCACAATTCTATTATTATACAATTCTTTATTTACTACTGAAAAAGGTATCGTCAGTTTTTCAATAGAGAATCTTTGAATTTCTACTCTTCTCTAGCCAAAAAATCGTCGAGTGCAAAGGGTTAAGTATAAGAAGAAAATAAATAGATAAATAAACAAATAAATTAGAAAGAATAAGGTATTAAAGTATATATATAAAGGCATATGTATATATGAGGGTGAACATGTAGTTTCTTGGTGGAATTTGGAGACTGATTATTCTGAATTTTAAAATGGTTGGAATCTTCTTATATTCTTTAATTTTGTATATTATGGAACTCGTGAAGTTGAAAAGAAATTGATATAGATAGAACGAAGGAAGAGAAAGTACTATCTTCATTGCAACATTCATGCACTTCATCGTGGTTTAATATCATTGAACAGTAAAGAAAAAACATTTTCTTCATAGATATTGTACAATGTTTGTGAAATGAAAGTGAAATAGTACTTTTTGAAATACTTCGTTGATCAGGTTGAATATGTTTGCAAATGTTGTAAATTATGTTTCATCTTTGTTTTCTATGTTGTTCATTAATAGTGAGAAATACGATACGGCGGTACTCAAAATCTGTAAAATGTAATAGAAAATTTCAATTGTCGATTAAAAAATATTTACAGCAACGTAACGTAAACATATTTTTATTGCTATTGTCATTGATTTGCTATTAAATTTTATAGTTTCTCGATAGTTAAAAACACATGAAGTATAGTAAATATAAGCTTAAAGAAATTCGAGATTTGTCATCCTTCGTTAATGTTTATTGTAATTCATTCTAATAATATTGTAATTTAATTGCAAAATTGAAGAAATATGATTATCATCAGACAATCAAAATAATGTGTAACGATACTTACTCTGCTTGTTATACTTACCGTGGTGTAAGTTTCCAGTGACACAGGGAAAAATCCGTTCGCAGTTAGACAACAAACTCGTCTAGCTCGTACGATCACCATTATCAGATCGTCCCGAAGCTTTTTCCCAGTTGTATTCATCGGCATGACTGTCCACAACGCCGAATATGCTCCTATAGCAATGTTATCGCTGTGTTCTATTATACCATTGCAGCTATAGGTGAACGTAAACAATAAAGACATCGAGCCGATTAAAAGAAAGACGAAAATGGCGCGTCTCGTGGTTGGTGCTTCTGCCTAAGAGAAAACAATTTTTAAAGAAAAATGTGTTTTACAAAAATATATTAAAATTAAAATGGTAAAATTGAAAAGAATATTTAGATCATTTTAGTTAAAATTATATTGGGATTTAAAATATTCATCCCTCTATTTTTATTAACTTGGAAATGCTGTGTTATTATTTCAATTTCCAAAACCTACTAAATTTTCTCAATCAAGTTTATTATTCTACAATTTAACGAATTATATAGGAATAATACAGGAACTTATAGAAATTATATAGGAATTATTTAATTTTGTTAATCGAATAAATATTCCACTGTGCACAATTGCTTATATGGAAAGAATTGTCGGGATAGAGACGTGAGAATAGAGAATTATGGTCTATAGTATATTTTTATATTTTAATTCAGCGCAATTAGAATTTAAATGTAAATTTCCACAGAGGATCCTACAAGATATGCATATATTTAAATATCACTGCGACGATTTTACATATTTTTCCTTTAAAATATTCCTAAAATTTCACCTCGTTCTGATTTTTATAATAGATACAAGGTGAAACATGGTAACAATACGAATTAAAGACAATTTCCATGTATCATGTATCATAAACATCGAAGTAACATTTAATTTAAATAACACTTCTTAACAACGATACCAGACAAAATGTTTCAGAAGCAACGATTCAATGTAACTTAAAAAATGTTCGTCTTTCAGGCAGTGTTCAAGCAACGAAGATGTTTGCAGCATGTCAAATACTAACCACCAACACTTGATAACCGAACAGGCAAATTAATATACTGAATACCAACACCTGTCCAAGTATGATCATCGTGTACACGTTTTCAAGTTTGTCGCAAAAGTCGATCAGTGCTTGATGTTGTCGAACATACAGCTTGAATTTCTCGTAAAACTCGTGCACTTGCTTCGCGAGTACCGATTCTGCATCTTTTTCGATTATCTGGCAGCCTAAGTCGCACATTGTCGCGAGTCTGTACCGGAGTATGCGAAACTGACCAGCCAAATGTATGGCCATGATGCAGAAAATATTGTCGAAGCAAAAATAGCTGGTACCAACGCAGTAGAGACTCCCTGCCTGTAAGAAATAAAAGTAACTTCTGCATTGAAAAGCGGCCCAATTTTAGCTAAAGATTTCAATTTCACGTGACAATTATAAATAATCGCTTTACAATATTGCTTTTAACAGTTATTCATTATTTTTACAGTTCTAAAGTATTATTTAACGAGTGCTGTTAATGAAGCTTGTTTGATAAGTGACTATTAGAAGAACAATGAAAATTTGAAATACCTCTACAATAAACATTATTTCGTAGTAAGGTGACATGGATAACGGCAAATTCAACCACACAGTGAATGGAAGTACTCTTTCGGATTCATTTCTCTCACGATTCACTGCATCAAATGTTTAATTTATGAATCAGCTTTTATAAATTTATTATAAATTTTGTAATTTTCTATTGTGCTATTCGTTTAAATATTTTTCTATGAGGATGTAAAATGGAAATGTCAGAATTGTTAGAATTAAACATTTTTTGAAAACATTTTCTTACATTTTATAAGGACATAAGGATATCCTCAATTGCATACAAATACAGATAATATTTTAATAGATGATCTATAGAATTTTTTTTATTAATATTGTAGTATCGCAAGTTTTCCACTGCATGTACATGTTGCTTTACGAAAGTCAGCGAGGGTTCGAAGACCAGGTCATTCGGAAAACCCTGGGCGATACGACAGGCCCTTAGCAAGACCATATTTGGTCATGTTGGGGAGGCATTGGAAAACGAGTGCAGGGTGTGCATGGTGGGAAGAAGAATATAAAAGGACAAGGACGTTCTGAGTTAAGAGGGTTGTCGATTAGGAGAGTGGTCGAAAGAGAGTTGTCGATTAGGGAGTTATCGAGTTGAGAGTTGTCGATGAGTGAGTTGTCAGTGAATTGTTGTCGAAGTTAGTTGAGAGAGTTATCGAAAGAGAACTGTTGTCGAGAGCAGGGGTTGTCGAGTTGAGAGTTGTCGATTAGAGAGTTGCTAAGTCAGTGGAAAGTTGTCGAGTTGAGAGTTGTCGAAGTTAGTTGCCAGAGTTGTTGTTGTTGCTAATATTTGTGAGTTGCTAACAATTGTGAGTTGTAATAGGAGAGTTGCTGCAGAAGTGTAAGTTGAACGTTGTGATAAATTGTAATAATTCGTGTCTTTATCGTTACTCGCATAGCCTATCACCGTTAATTTATTATTAAATAAATATATATACTATCACCAAGTCGCCTCTAAAATATTTTGATAACTATTCGTTGGTAATTTTTGCAAAACTATTGCACTTCTATCTTACGTATGTTACAGATGAAACAATTGTTACAATAAATTGTGGACATATAATATAGCGAAACTTACGAAATATTGGTGGTAGTACATAAGATAGCATGGCACACATGCCAATCGTGGTAACAGAGCAGACGAAAAGGGTACAGATCTTATTGCAATTCTCTAAAATTATTTTCTCTTGGAAATCGTACTTAACATTCCAAAACTTTTGTTGCATGTCTACAATTAGACTTATAAAATCTCCTCTATGCTTCAATATGACACATATCTTGATTAAACCCATTAGCACTGTTAAAGCTGTGGTGAGAGAATAGAGGACGTCCTGCAATGCGTTATTATGAAATGATTAATAGTATAGTAAATAATTCAATACTAATATAGTTAATGACATGTTATTAAATGTGTCATAAGTTCAAGTGTATTGTTTGTATTAGGCATAATAATATGAATAATTACTTAGATAAAATACTATTTGAAGTATTAAAAATATTCCAAATTTTATTATTATTTAAACATTATTAATATAGTAAATACAATTTTCAATTATTTTTTAAAATTATTTATCGAAATAAAATGTACCTTTAAAATACGTGTTATACGTGTCTTTATTAGTATTTTGTACTTGATAAACTGGAAATTTGAAATGACTAAATAATATTTTCAAGCAGTATTTTAATATTAAATATTAAATATTAAAATACACGAATAGAAGACACGTATAACACGTATTTTAAATGTACATTTTATTTCGATAAATAATTTTAAAAAATAATTGAGAATTGTACTTATTATATTTTAATACACCTTAATATTGCTAGTAGCACATCACTTAGGCTCAAAATGATCACTGTTAATAAAATGAGCAATAGATTCCTCAACTTCAAAGAGACGTATTCTTTCATAGCACAAAATTTTGTATCTAATCTAGAGCATGATGAAATTCTTTTTACAGTAATATCGAATAACAAAAGGACCAATAATCACCAATATTTGTTGAGAATATACTTCTACAAATTTCTCTTTTAAATATTTCTTGTTCTTCGAGATTTTTATTACTCGAAGAAAATACAAAATATTTCCAAAATTTGTATTAACAAATCCTTAAAGTATCGGAATTATTTATAAAACAATTCGATATTTACAGAATCCAGTCCGATATAAATATGAAATATCTAGATGTACGTACTCCGTTATACATCGAGGTAAAGTACAAATCTCTCACAGCAGTGATGAATCCCCAAACGCTGTTCCATACAGTGTACGTAAGTAATATCTTCATTCGTCGTTTCTCCGTAGGATCGTTAGTGATCCAAATGCCAATGTTCCTCAAGAAGAAGACCGTCACCTTCATCGATATGTCCCAGCGTTGTACTTGCATGCTGACCACCGAACGTCTACAACTGTTGGCCTAGTATTATATTTCGCGTGTGCCCCGAGTGTCAGAATGGTAATGACAGACGTTGCTTTCATATGTCGATTCTTTTTGTCCAACATTTTTGCAACGTTTAGTGTCTTCCTTTGCGTACACATGATGTCTTTCTGGTCACGGGGAACGCCTCGGACTGATATGAAATTGAAAGGTGATTGTTACCTTTCTTTTGGCCGGACCTCGAACTAGAAGGTAACAATTTGATTATATGTTTGTCTATTGAAGGATTTTGTTCAATTATTTATAGGAGTCGGCACATCTTTAGGTTCCTCGTTCTATGGATGCCAAGGGATCATTTTTGATCGGGGCCTATAGAGTCTGGTCTAGAACATCGTTCAGAGAGTATCGGTTATGGAATATAGTTGGAGTGGCAGGTAAACGTGCATGGTGAGTTGAGAAGCATCGATTGGTGTTATGTGATTTTAGTTAATGTGGAGATAATTGGATATTTTCATTGTTGATACGGTGAAATATAAGTTTCCGTTAATTACTTACACGTTTTATGTTCAGTTAATTACTACTTGCATTGGGAAAATATTTCTATTCAAAGATTCTGAATATATTATATAATGGTCACTGATTACACGTTTGATATTCATAAAATGCATCGAATACACTAATTCGTTGAATTCAAAGTTATCTACAATTTTATATTTATACACGTCATACCACTGGCACCAAAGTTTGTTTTCTAACATTACAATTCATCTATTACATAAATTTGTATTCGTATAGTGAATTATTCATTCGCTATTCCCATGGATGATTCCCTCATGAGAGTGATGTACGACATAGTGGAACTTAGAAGCTGCAACAGAAGGTTTCACTACTATCGTTATAATTCTTCACAAAATTTGTATATTGGTATTAAAATCTTACTATCGCTTCCAATTATTCGTTAAAAAATAAAATCATTTTGTAAACAATGAGCAAGTGCCCAGACACTTTCGACCTACGTGGTACATATAATTATATGCTATATAATATGCTATATAATTTATTATATTATATGAAATATAATTACATAATTATATGCTATAGGAAGCGATATTTACTGGAAAAATTAGATTAAATACGAAACAATTTGCATACAGTAGTAGCCGTTTCCAAAGACACAGGAAAGAATCCTCCAGCGGACAAGTAGCATGGTCGCATCGACTTCATCATCATCATTTTTATATCCCTCCGTAGCATCTTGCCAGTTTCCGTCATTGGTAAAACCATCCACCAACCTGAATACGTTGCCATGCTAATATTCTCACTTTCCTCTATCAATCCGTGACAGCTGTATGTGAAGAAAAGTATGTGGACTAAGCTACCGATCATGTGGAAAACGAAAATGAGCCTCGTCGAAATAACTCCGTGGCAGCTATATGTGAAGAAAAATAAGTGCATCCAGCTACCGATCATGTGGAAAACGAAAATGAGCCTCATCGAAGTAGTTATGTCTGCCTGTATATACAACATATCGATACAAATAGAATCTTATTGGTGCCTGTAGCGAAAATTGATCTATTTACTGATCATTCTAGAATTGCTATAGAATTTAGATGATCAGTGAATAGACTATTGAATTAATTCATTGATAATGGATAATGCACTGTACAGATGGCTGTATACGGTTGCTTTATTCACTGCTGATAGAATCTTGGTACCTGTAGCGAAAATTGATCTATTCATTGATCCTTTTAGAATTGCTATAGAATTTAGATGATCAGAGAATAAGCCATTGAATTAATTCATTGGTTAATTCTAGACCAATGGGCGTTTCGTTTTGAAGATGAGAAAATTCTTAAAAAGGAAAAGATGCAAGGTATCATTAACCCTCTGCCCTACGATTTAAGATTCAACAGCGTGGTCCAAAAGTGGGGGTCTCGAGCATGCATTAGTAGAATATCAGTGTGGGGTCTCAAGAGACCCCGTTACCGCTTCGCGAGGGACCGTGCTCCGAGGGTTAACTGTTCAAGGATCGAAGTGACATCGGTATGCAAAAATGAAAGTATAGCGTTTCAATTGATTTAAGGAAGAATCCACTTACCAAGACTGTTCATACTTACCAGGATTATCTCGTACGCGTCTAAGCACATCAGTAGACTGAAGACCACAACATGAGCGAAAATTGGCAACGTGTAAACGTACTCGAGCTTGTCGCAGAATTTGATCAACGATTGGTGTTGTCGGATACAAATTTTGAAAGTTGTGTAGCAACTGTCCGTGTAACCGTTGAAATCTGTTTGTTCTTCGATGGCCGACCACAGTTTCAACAGCCTGTGCTGCAATATTTGAAATTGGCAAATCACGTGCATGTTCAGCACGCACATAAAGCCGTCGTTGCTTAAATAGGCGGCACCGATTTGTTGCACGTCTAGTATCTGCGAAAATGGTAGATTCCATAAGATCATCGAGGTAAAATCATCATGGCGCATAATTAGTTAACGTTCTAGTCGCTTGAAATTAATCGACATCGCGAAAACGTAAATTGAAATTCACTGTACCAGGGTTACGAAAATTATTTCGTAGTACGGTGTTTCGTTTACAGGCAGATTGATCCATATTTGGAACGGAAGTACCCTCTCTGATTCGTTCTTTCCGATGTTTGCTGAAACACAGTAGACCATGACATTTTATCACCTTCTCGGGTTTCACACGTTATTTACTTTTCTGCATTTTCAGTATTCGTTGCAACGGCAATAACGAAGGCTAGATGTGCATTAGCTCATCTACAGACTGCGGACAACCCTAACCTACAACCAGACTCAACAGATGGGACGCACGTGTGACTGACCTACCGAGCAATATATCACCGCGCTCGCACCAGCACCTACTCATAATGGCAGTTAAAAGGATTTTCGCAATAAAAGTAAAACTTGTTAAGAATATAATGAACTGATGTAGATGAGATGCTCACAAAAGGGATCAAACGTGATCTGTGGCATATGAAGAATAATCAGCAACTAGTAATGGAAAAAAAGTCAGCTAGCGGATTATTCCGCGCTCGGTGATAGGCGACAGTCGTAGCTCGCGGAATATTCCGCGGTCGGTGATAAATGACTGTCGTGGCTCGCGGAATATTCCGCGCTTGGATGCAAATGGGTTAAGACTTAGCTGACAATAGGCCTGTGGTCTGCACGTGATCCGCATACGTTAGAAGCCTGAGGCCCTAGCAAGGGGGCATAAACGGCAGATGGGGACACCAGCGCGCGAGTGGACTCCGCGTACCACACCTTGAAGGAGAGGGTGCCCCCTCCACCACCGTCTTCGTTTGGGAGGATCTTCCCTTCCTCCAAAGTGATCTTTGAGGTTTCGTTTCGAAATGTCTTCCTCGATTTTTCTAAGATCGGGGTTAGGAAGAATCGAGAACTCTCCAAATATTATTGGCTAATTGGACCAAAGGCGTCCCCTTAGTCTGCAAATCGGTCAGCTTGAAGGAAGGAAAGGTCCTCCAAGATGAAGACAGAGGTGGAGAGCACCTTTTCCTTTAAGGTGAGGTACGCAGAGACCATACGCGTGCTGGTGATCCCATGGCTGTTGGAAGATCGCAACGATGTCTTCCTTGTTCCATGATAGAATATCATATAAGACGTAAACTAGTAGTCGAAGACAATACCGGGAGATATATAGAAGTAAACCAAAAGTCAGACAGCAGTCAATCACAACGCATATACGTCATATTCAAAATTGCAACTATCAGTGCAATAAAGTGTATACAAAACGAAACTGCTCTTCATTGCACACCCAAGTGCTCAGTATCTTGATGAGTATGACATACTGAGATAAGGCATACAGCAAAACAAACCTTGGCTGCCTTCGTGGAACAGTATTTACTATCAATTATTCCAACTCGAATGATTCTTTGACCGTGCTGAACTTAAATAATTATTCCGGAATATGGAGAAAAACGCGACGTACCTTTATCATTATTTAAAACTTTTAAATTTTCTCCAGCTTCGAATTAAATATTATAAATGAAGAAAAATTGGAATTTACGACGTTATAATACAATTTACTTGATTCTTTTAGAATTATTTTAACGCGGGATGGTGTTACTCACAAATGATAGGTGAAATTACATAGAACGCCAGTGACGTTTGCGTGACAAAGTATGAAGTTATGGTCCATAGTTTGCAAAACCTTCGGCAGTTCGTGAAAAGTATTTTCTCATCGTGATCGTACTCGAAATGCCAGAAATTCTTTTGTGCAAATAATATTAGATTCTTGAATTCCGCTTTGCGAATGCTTATTATTAGAATCTTGAACATCACCAGTGTGATACATATTAAATTATAAAACAGAAAGGTACAATGCTGAAAAAATAAATATCGAGAATTAATAACACGTTAATCCAATTTCAAATATTTGCTAGATGTATCAATTAAATAGTTATTAAATAGTTTCACAATTAAATAGTTATTACAATTAAATAATTATCCCCATTTTGGTTCCTGTGCATTCTAAATATCACCAGATCTTGCTTATATCCTCTAGAACCAAGTATTAAGTAATTCCCAGTAAACAATTTCTTGTATTATATTTTTCAAAAATCATGATTTAGCTGTCATCAAATATTGTCTCCAATATTAAAACAGAATTGAAACGATGAGATATTTTTGGTCACAATCCAAATGTCCAACCAATGTTGGACAGTGGCCAATTATTAAATCAATTCTGATCAATATTGAAATATTAAATTCAGTTTAACTATCAAAATCTCAAATTCATTTTAAACATCACCCAAATGTTAAATCAACTTTCAATATTACCCAAGTATTAAACTAACGTTCAACTCTATTTGTTGAAACATAGATCCAATTTCAGACATAGGTAGAAATTTTCATGAACACAAGTATCAACAACTGTTACCTAGATGATCTCACATAATGATGCTACCAGGATTTAAGAACAGTGTCACTGATCTACATACTCACGCCAAAGTCACCCCAGGTGTAGTAAGCATCACTTAGATTCAGATATATCGCATAGATGGCCATGAGTATAGTGTAAAACGTAGCGAGCCTCCTTTGTCGTTTCTCGGAGTCGTTAGTCCTTATCCAGACACCGGTGAGCTTCAGCAGAAACTGCGAGAATCTAAGAGATATATCGTTATATTGTGTCTCACGCATGGCGGACCTTTTCCTCGATCCTGATGCTAATTATGCGGTAACTACTAAACTCAGTGACAAAATGTTCTCGCTGAATGTTTTGTCTGATCAATCGATTGTTGCTTACTGGATACATATTTTTCCCTCGAGCTGATTTTTTTAGAGAAAAACGCGTGTGGTACATGTGCGTGGTCACACGTTTGAAGTGACGTCCTATTTATAATGCACACTGCAAAGGGAGCAGGATTATTACACCTTACAATGTAGGTGTATACATTTCGTAGTTCATCGTGTATCGATTATACGTTCGAGATAGAAATTCTGCCACATGGTTATCAGTGTACGATCGCTCGCCAAAGAAGCAGGGATGAAAAGTACGCATGGTTCTCTGAAATCACATATAGCTTATATTTTCCAGTGTATATTGATATGAAGGTTAGTGTATTTGGAAGTAATTCAGTTACGTGTTAGCGAATGTTAGTACTACTTGTGGTGAAGAACTATACGTGAAGATACTAGGTACTGATAATTTTTGTTAGTATTGGAGGAGGAGGAATACTTCCAAGCGGTTGTCAACCTACACTTGTAAGATAGTTCTGAAGACAGGTTGTTAAGGTTTATGATGGTGATGATGGCCAGTTTAAAGTCGCGAATGTTTACTGCACACATGTAGTACACTCTTCCTAATAGAATCTGAGTTGCAAGTCCGGAACGTGAGAATATCAGGCCTTGAGGACGTCATCATCCTGACTAGAGAGAAGGACGAATAGGATTGTGGATCGACTGTCAGGTTAAGTCTACATGATTTTTGTTATCTGTGCAGTTTCAGAAACTAGTTGAAATTTCTTGTGTGTGCGTGACTGATTATCACCACTGATCTAGGGTAATTCGCAGGGGTAGGTCTCTGACTAGTACCAGCGAAGAAGCTTGTAATTAATTAAGTTACGGGGGTCAAAGTAGCGGGTGTCATCCCCCACGTTGTTGAAGTCAGCTGGCTGGTCGCAGGGTATCTTTGTGTGGCGGCGATGCTAGAAGGGACGAAAGGAGAAGGAAGGGACGAGTATAGTGTCCCGTTGTCTGGGATGCAATTGGAAGATTTGGAAGTTATATATATACGAAGCGGAGGTTCTCCGAGAACTTGCGAGAAAGTCCTCGAACCTCCTTGAAGCCGGAATCCGTCTAGCGGCGAGAGTGAGAATGACGGTCGCTACAGTCCTTATGATAGAGTAAGTTGATAATCTCAATCAAGGTATTTGCTATATATTATAACTGCTTTTATTTGCTTTTATTAGAAAAAAAAGTCGAGAATATAGTTGTTTAGAGTTGTTTGGTATTGGTTTATATTTTTACATTTAATTAACGAACAACAACGATTAACCAATATAACTAACCGCTTCCTTTATTCACCCTTATTTAAATTTTACTCTATTATTAATTAATTATTAGACACTGTATTCTTAATTAATTATTAGATGTATTTATTAATTATGCTATTAACAATTTCTATCATTATTTATGATTCGTCTGCGTTTTCTAAGTTATGCATTAAAAGCGTGAAATATGACATAGCAGTACTCAAAATCTGCAAAATGAAAATAAATAATTTTAATTTCCGGCGAAAAAAATTATATTTACATTTATCAACATAATGTACCAATACTTATTCCGTGAGTCATACTTGCCGTGGAATAAGTTTCCAATGATACAGGGAAAAATCCGTTCGCAGTCAGACAACAAACTCGTCTAGCCCGCACGATCACCATTATCAGATCGTTTCGAAGCTTTTTCCCAGTTGTATTCATCGGCATGACTGTCCATAACGCTGAATATGCTCCTATAGCAATGTTATCAGTGTGTTCTATCACACCGTTGCAGCTGTAGGTGATCATAAACAATAAAGACATCGAGCCGATTAAAAGAAAGACGAAAATGGCACGTCTCGTGGTTGGTGCTTCTGCCTGATAGAAAACAATTTTTAAAGAAAAATGTGTTTTATAAAAATGTATTAAAATTAAAATGGTAAAGTTTAAAAGAATATTTAGATCATTTTAGTTAAAATTATACTGGAATTTAAAATATTCATCGTTCTATTTTTATTAACTTCTTGGAAATGCTGTGTTATTATTGAAACGATATTTGAAGGGAAACGTGTTTTTATCTAAATTTATTATAATAATTATTTATCATTATTATTATTTATCTATCTAATTGACATACCATTACACGAAGAACACGAGACTCTGTATCTATATAATTAACAACATTTAATTCGAAAAACACATTTTAAGAGTTATTTCAAATAATTTCTAAATTCTTTTCTGCTATCGCATTTTATACAATGGTAAAAAGTAAAAGATAGAGAAAGTTGTGATTCGATATGATTTTCAAAATTCTTTCCATCGTAATTATATAAATGATATTTAGGTATCCGATATAATTTGGGATAATGACTTTTGCAGCGAGTTAAATACTGACCAACAATACTTGATAACCAAACAGGCAGATCAACAAACTGAATACCACCATTTGCCCAAGTGTAATCATCGTGTACACGTTTTCAAGCTTGTCGCAATAGGCGATCAGTGACTGATGCTGTCGGATGTATTTCTTCAGTTTCTCGTAAAATTTGTGCACCTGATTCAGCAACATGGATTCCGTATTCTTCTCGCGAATCTGGTGATCGATGTCACAGAGATTCACAAGTCTATATCGAAGTATGCGAAACTGACCAGACAAATGTATGGCCATGATGCAGAAAATGTTATCGAAGCAAAAGTAGCAGATCCCAACCCAACACATACTTATCGTCTGTAAAGAATCAAAATTACTGCCATTTTGATTGTTGCACATTCAGTGCAATATTTTACAATTTCATTATAATGAATTATAATTGTTAATCCTGGAAGTACAGTTTTGGCGATATTATTACTCGCATTAGGAAATACTATATACTATATATATACTATATACTATACCCCATACCCTAGGTAAAACACGATGGCACATTGACGCTTGGGCACCATATACGTTAAGTACATGGAGTATAGGGCATTATAATTCAGTTTGTTTTTCTGTTTGAAACCCCTACAGTAAACACAGTAAACACGAGATAGTCAAACAGGACTAACTACCGTACAAAGTTATCAGCTCTAGACCATAAGACTTTTAGAGTACCCTACGTGTTCCAAAGGAGGAAATCAATTGATTCACAAGAAGAAATATACAGTCCACTAATTATTCGAAGATACACAAAATTTCCTTAACACTAGAACTACCAACCCAGTGAAAATGACTGGTCCCAGAATTTTCCTTTTTGCATTCACCGAACACATACACCTGCTTTAAGAATAAAATTGGTATCAACCCATATTAAGAAAGAACTGTAATCAATATATTCACTCATATTCATCATACCGATCGAAATTACTATAATCTGTGCACGTTATAGTTAGGTACTCATTAAAGATCGGTAGTTCTAGTGTTAAAGAGCCATCTGTCACTAATCGTTGCCAACCAATATCAACCTAGTCACGATATACAATATTGACAGATTTCTAATTGACCGAATAGCATATTGCACTGTGAGAAGTTTGTTCTTTGAATATAAATGAATTTCTAAATTACTAGTTAAATGTTCGTACTTATATGCTTTGTCAGCTATTATTAGTTTGGGAAGCAATCTGTTTATTTAATTCCAAAGAAATCATTGAAATTTGAAACTTTTCTTGAGGCATTTGAAATATTTGAAACATTATTATTTCATATCAGTGGTACTAATGAAAGGTATTTCAAATAACTTGATTATATGAATAATGGTTCAAATTATTTTATAGTGTCTATAGTGAAAAGACGTTGTGAACTGATTGTAAGTGCTCCGGATTCACAGGAGAACTTTCATATGACATATTCATGTAGGCCATCGTGTATTAAGGTTCATTTCGTGAGTAGTAAAATATAGACATGTAATGAAACGAATAATCGTTACATAAAGTATGAAAATATAATATATACCTGTACAACGAAAATTATTTCGTAGTAGGGTGTCACTGATACGGGCAATTTTATCCACAAATTGAAAGGGTGCTTTCTTTCAGCTCCTTTATTCTGCATATTTTCTATAACAGACCCGCAAATAATTATTTTCATATTAAACTTTATATAAAAATTTTTAATTTTATGTTAAATATTAAATATTAAATATTATCAATTCATATGAAATTATTTTTCATGTAACTTTCACTATATTTAAACGATTGAATTTCTAAGATCACGAAATTTTCAATCGTTGAATACTTTATTAGATAAATTAGTCAGTAATAAATTTGTCAATATGGTAAATTAGAAATTACTCGTTATTTTGTACAAACACGATATTTGTGTATGAGGAATATTATAAATAAGAAAATTTGAGCAATATACTGAAAACAAATACCATAATTTAACTTACCCATTAATGGTGTTATTATGAAGGACACCATAGCACAAATCCCAATGGTGGTAACAGAGCAAACGAAGAAGGTGCAAACTCTTTTACAATTGTTTAAAATTTCTTTCTCCTGAAAATCGTACTTGACATTCCAGAAATTCTGTTGCATGTATAAAATTAGGCTCGCAAAATCACCTCTGTGCTTCATTATGATACATATCTTGAATAAACTCATAATTACCGTTAGTGTGGTAGTAATAGAATAAAGAATATCCTGAAACGTGTTATCATTGAATAATTAGTAGTGTGGAAAATAATTCAATATTAATATTGCTAATAATATCTAATTAAAAGAAATATCAAATGCATTGTTTGTATTAGATACAATTATATGGAAAACAATACAGATAAAGTACCATTTGGATTATTAGAGTATACTCAAAAATATTATTTACACATTTGCAATATATCAAACAATTTTTTTATTAAGTACAAACCAATAATGAAAACACACATTAAAATACTTCTAATGTTTACTTTATTTCGCTAAACAATTTAAAAATGATTGAAAATTATAATTAGTACTTTACACCTTAGTGTAGACCTTAGACAACTTAATACTGCTACTAGCACTTGATGTCCGTCCACGTGAAAATGATCACTATTCAAAAAATCAGCAACAGATTTCTCAGCTTCTAAACGATGTATTCTTCCAAAGAAAAAATGGCGTAATTAATCTAGACGAGAGTAAATTGTTTTCATCGCAATATAAGTAAAGCAAATAACAAATACATTAATAATCATCCAAATTCAATCCAAATTCCAAATACGATAATATTCTCCCAAGTATTTCCCATTAATATTTTCCTTATTTATTGAAATTTTATTACTTCAGAAAAATACAAAAATTTCCTGTAGAATAATTTCCAAAATTTGTATTAACCCTTTGACTGCCACGCAGAAATCATATGTTTCGCTCAGGACGCCACGGAAGTGCACTACTAGATGCGAGACTTGTTCTAATATTTTTTGATGTTCTAATAAAAATTTTTAATCGTTCAATAGGGCACTTTTTATTTCAAAGTATCTTCTAATTAGTGGTTATATTCAAACCGCACTAATTATTAATTTTCATCCAATGTTGTTCAATGTAGTGTCAGTAGTTCAAGCGCTCCGGTCACCAATGACCACCCCATGGCGCCACAGGAGAAACCGTGGCCGGTCATATATGACCAACGTGGCAGTCAAAGTGTTAATAGATAACTATTAATAAATAAATTAAGAATAACGCCATAATTTTTAGAATAATTCAGCTTTTACAAAATATAATACAGTATAAATATAATGTGTACAGACATACGTACTCCATTGTACAACGTGGTGAAGTACAAATCTCGGAGGATGGTTATCAGCCCTAACAACGTGTTCCACACTGTATAGATGAGCAGTATCTTCATTCGACGTCTTGTCGCGGGATCGTCACTTTCCCATATGCCGATGTTCCTCAAGAAGAAGATAGACACCTTCATCGATATGTCTGAAAGTTGTCCTGCTTGCATGCTGACTGCCGAACGTCTAAGGCTGTTGGCCACTTGTATCGTGAACTGCATGGATCCCGGGTGTCTAAATCGTGGTAATGATAGACGTTGTTGTCATTTGTCGATTCCCTTTGTCCCACATTCTTCCAACATTCCGTGTCCTTTTTCGTGTGCACGTAACGTTTCTCTCGTCACGATGACACCATCGATTGACATGGAATAGAAGGATGATTGCTACTTTTCTTTTGGTCAGATTTCGAAAGAGAAGGTAACAATTTGATTGCATGTTCGGCTGTTGATGGATCATGTTATATTATTTAGAGGGGTCGGCGCATTTCTAGTCTTCTCGTCCTATGGATTCCAAGTGATCACTTTTTGATCGTGGTCTATACCCTCAGGAGTAGGAGGTTGTTCGGATACTATGGGTATATTTGTGACGGAGTATGTTTCGAGTGACAGGAAGGAATGTATGGTGAATCGAGAAGCATCGATTGCTGTTACTTGATTGCGTTATGTAATAACATAAGAAAGGACCAGCATAATCGAGTCGCATTGACAAATGAAGAGAGTAAGTACATGACAGTATTTAATATCAAAAGGTGAAACACGAATTAATAACTTTACACGAACTATTAAATGATATGACACACAAAGGAATTTGTTATTTAAAGTATTCTTATAATGCTTCGTGATGTGTGCATGCTTGGTTAATTATTCGTTCGAGCTTCTCATTGAGGACTCCCTCATGAGAGTGAAATATGACAACGTAGAACTCATAAGCTGTAACAACAAGATTTGGTATGGTTATAAATTTCTGTATAAAATTTCATTGAATATTATAGCGAATTATAATTATCACATTTTAAACGTGTATTTACATACACACGTATAATATATGTATTAAGTGGATATTAATACTATACTGATATAATATTGATATCCATGATATAACATAATATTAACGTTAATGTGATTAATTAGTTTTAATATTAATTATAATTAACAATATTAATGTAGCATAAGTCATATATTATACAGGGTGTCCCAGCAATGGTAGTACAATCGGAAAGGGGGTGATTCTATATACAGAAACGAATAAAGAAAAAGAATAAAATTTTTTCATTTGAAGCTTCGTTGTCAAGAAAATCGACTTTGAATCGATCCATCGAATGCACTGATTTACTGGTCCATCTGTCTTAGAATAGAATAGGATAGAAAATGAAGCTTCCAATAAAAAAATTTTATTTTGTACTACTATTGCTGAGACACCCTGTATAATTTTATATTATATGATACGTTTCCTACTGACATAAAACAAAAGAAACAGATCAATTTATATGAATCATTAATACGTAACAAAATTATTTAAGGAAAGGGACAGGTTACATTACTGTTCATAAGTATCCTGACACTTTCATTAATTTCCAGTAACCATTTCTAGTAATCATAATTTGCAATTTAAAAGAAAATAAAGAAAACAGGTAAAATTACACGAAACATAAATACGTAATGAAATTATTAACTAAGTAATTATTAATCATTAATTAATTTAAGGAAAAGAAGAAGTTCCATTAATTTTCATACGTATCTTGACGCATTCGTTAATTGCTAGTTACCATTTCTAGAAATCATAATTTGCAATCCAATACCAAATTATCGATTAAAATCAAGAACACTCAAATTTTAATAAATTGGAAAATTTTATAAATTACCAGGGAATGAAAACGTTTACCGAGAACAAAGAAAAATTGAAAACTACAATATTTAAGAAAAAGAGGATTAGGCAGAAAAAGGGTAACATACGGCAGTAGATGTCTCCAAAGATACAGGAAAGAATCCTCCAGCGGACAAGTAACATGGTCGCAACGATTTCATTATTATCATCCTCACATCCTTTCGTAGGTTCCTGCCAGATTCTGTCATTGGCAACACTTCCCACCAGCCGGAATACGTTGCCATGCCGATATTTGCGCTTTCTTCTATCAAATTGTGGCAAACGTATGTGAAGATAAATATGTAGGAGAAGTTACCGGCTATGTGGCAAATGGAAATGACGCGCGTCAAAATAGCCACTTCTGCCTGTGTACATAACACATGGTTAACGTAGTTGCGCTTAAATGATATAATATCCCGGAATAAAAAAATTTCGCAAACGTGTGTTTGTGAAATTTTGAGGAATATTATTTGGAATATCTTCGAGGAGGTAATTTGAAGAAATAATTTACGTGAAACTTATACTTTCTCGAATGACTATAGTCCTATGGTACGATAGCTTATAGGAACAACGGATACTTCGTTCACACGTACCACAACAATCTCGTACGTGTTAAGGCACATTAGTATGCTGAAGATGACAACATCGCCGAGGATTGGTAGCATGTAAACGTACTTGACCTTTTCACAGAATTCGATCAGCATTTGATGCTGCCTGATGCACTCCTTCAAGGCTGTATAACAATTATTGGTGTGATCGATGGAATTCGTTTCTTTGTCGGAGCCTTGCCACAGGTTCGATAGCTTGCGTTGCATCATGCGAAATTGGTAGGTCACGTGCATGTTTAGGACGCATAAGAGATTGTCATGGCAGATATATGTGGCGCCAATGTGTTGCAGAGTTAGTATCTGTCAGATTGGTAATTTATAGGTAAGTAACTATTAACTCGTAGCAGTTTGTCTCTATATTATCGTCATCTCCGGTGAATATTAGCGATTTAATTAATCGTTATATAATGTATTTGCAAATGAACAGGTTTCGAGGAGGCAAATTAAGATTTGGGCTACCTGCGTGGCGAATACTATTTCGTAATACGGTGTCTCGTTTAGGGGCAGATCTAACCATATTTTCACCGGATGTGTCCTTTCTGACTTGTTCCCTCCGATGTTTGCTGGAACAGTGTGGATGGTTTGTAAAGTATTTCGAGTCTTATGGATTAGTAATTTTTATATAACGTTGATATTCCTTAGTAATTAATTTCTGAACGGGGTTTCAATTGTTTATTTCAGATAACTGGTTCATAGTAACGAAATAAAAAATTTGTAATTTAATTTTTCACTAAGGATAAATAGGAATTACTATCATTTGAAGAGTATATTTTGGTTTTGGATTGCCTGAAAAATCGATATGTCGTAGTGTTATCAGAATTGCATTATAAATAGTTCCAAGTGGGATCATGCCAATTTTTTCATGAAGTCTAGGAATATATTTATTATTAATTATTATTACCCAATAGTGCTTAGAATTAATACTATTATTATTCTATATTATCATGGCAATTGTTATTACCGTCATTGCCATTATTACCATTATTATTACATACATTTGTTATTAATAATTATTATTAAGGAGTATACTTTTATTTTCATGCTACAAATATGTTCATTTCAGAAATATAGGTCATACCTGTTCCAAAAATATCGTATATTGATTCTACAAATGATCATCCTTTCCATCATTTTATCAAGGATTGACTTACTCACCATAGATCGGTACAATTATATAAAAAGCCGAGGCGACTTGTGCAATGCAGCATATACATATGGTCCACAAGTTGCAAAATTCTCGACACTTCCTCAACAGTATTTGATCCTCGTGATCATACTTGACATGCCAAAAATTCTGTTGTGCAAGTTTTATTATATCGTTTAAAACCGTATAGCGCATTCTGACTGTTACAGTCTTAAATAGTGACAGGCTAGTGCACAGTACATTAGACATGGCGTAGCAGCAGCGCTGAAAAATTGAATTCAAAAATTTATTTCAATGCTACACGACATATTGTAGGCCTCAAAGATATTTGGAAACCTATGTAATTTGAATTTCATATTCCGTACTTTAAATAAAAATTTCAGAATTTCTTATATTGTAATTATTACTTGATTATACAGTTTAACAGTTACTGATGGAAAAATGACATTGGAGAGAGATTTTAATCCACGCGCTTCCAAATATTTCTATGGTTGATCTTACATGTTTTTAAATCTTACATTTTTGTCTTTAATTATGTTTCTTATTACGCTCTATAAATTTTTGATATTAGAATAATACGGTGTCGAAATATTCCCGAAATAATTAATAATTAACGTATTTAATATGACTTTTGCCTAATTAACATATATCAAATATCATATGATTATATACATACTGTACCATTTTAAATATCACTAAACTTTAAACATTTCTTTAAACGAAAAATTTTGCTATATTCGCATTCGCGAATGTTTCGTTAAAATCAGAAAGTCTTGTATTAAAAAATGATCATCCAACTTACGTTCAAGTCACCCCATGTGTAGTACATGTCAGTTGAACTGAGATATAGAGCGAAAATGTGCACCACAATTGTGTACGTCATGGCGAATCTTCTTCGACTTTCCTCGGTATTGCTCTCGTTCATCCACGTTCCCGTGAGTCTCAGCAGAAACTGCGACGTTTTAATCGACATATCAGTGTATTGCAGCGAATGCATGGCAATTCTTTATCGAGATCTCAATTTTTAAGTCACTCGTCAACCGACAGATTTGTAGGAAAAATGTTCCAAACGAATGAAGCTTGACGTGACATTGCTTTGATCAATATGAGACACTCAGTTAATGATCATTTCTTGACGGTCAATTTCTATGTCTTTTCATCAAACGAACTGTCACGATTCGCACGTCACACGACTGCAGGTGTACATCCAGTAATTTGTCACGTATCGATTATTGTATCGTCAAAAACGAGTACTATAGTGCATGGTCACTCGGGAAAGAAACGTGATGTGATCAGGAAAGTATATATGATTGTTTGCATATAGTGAGAAATCATGACACGGTATGCGTAGTATATTTCAGGATCGATTGGATCATGTGTGTGCATGTGTGATGTGAAACGATGATATAAATTAGTGTATTCAAAAGTTGTATAATTTAACAAAGAATGAGGATTACTCCTCTGATGACTGACGATGTATAAAGATGTTCTTAGTAATCGTTCGAACTGGGTGCTACAGTAATTGGGCACTACAATTGAAAGTGCACATTACAGTACTTACATTTATTAATGATATGAAGAATGACATGATTTCGTTCAGTCTCGTGATAGATTCATTCCTGAAATGTTTCGGTCACTCAACTTGTCAAACAGTAAGAACTACTGAAACGTAGTTCAAGTCAGTTATAGTTGTATATTACTCATTTCGCAGACAAAGATTTTGTTCCTTCCTTTATGGATACAATTGTTCTACTGTGTGTATTTTATTCCTTCGAAAAATAAATGATTTTTACTACCTCGATACTTATTTTAATATGTATAAAATCACATTTCTAGATATTTATTCACAGATTGTCAATGAAAATTTCCTCATGCTCTTGTGGAGATGATTGGAGGAAATTTTTTAACAAAAAATATATCACTTTTATTTGAAACTAAATTTATCTGAGCATTTTAAATTCATTGTTCTATCCGACATTGGTATTATTAGTTATGTTTCACGTTCGTCTACGGCATGGCCTCTCAGAAAAGTAAAATATGATACTGCGGTGCCCAAAATCTATAAGAAGAAAATGAACAATTTATACGTTCGTAATAGCATCATACAATCTTAAAAACGTTCGACATGATAACAATAGCTATCGTAATTAACAGATTATAAATGCAAGAAAACACAGTCTAGTACTTCCCTGGTTCAGAGCGACAAAAAAATTTGTCATACTAAATTAAACTGGGTAATTAAATTATCTTTAATTACCAGTAGTTTTCATTTATATATTAAAATCGGATATTCTGCATACCTATTATAGAAAATAATTCCTTTAAATAATTATAACTCGAAAATATTTAATTCCGAAAAACAATATCATAAAGTACGTACAACGTATGCAAACGACGTTTTTTTAGTTTGAAGTTTGCCCTCATGGAAGAAACGCTTACCCCAGTGAACGTTTCCAGCGAAACAGCGAAGAATCCATTGGCAGTGAGGCAGCAGAGTGTTTGAGATCTCATGACAACCAATACCAAGTCTTTCCGCAACATTTTTCCATACTTGTCCATTGACAAAATCGGCCATATGCTTTTATAAGCAGAAGTAGCCGCATCCATGCTGCTCTGCATCAAACAGGCGCAACTATACGTGAACATCAGCAGCTGACTTATGCAGCTCATTATATGAAACGCGAATACAAGGCGTCTCGTAATGGTAGCTTCTTCCTATAGAAATCGCATTACGAACATTTTTACACGATGGCAAAGTGAATATTATTCAACTGAAGCAATTGTACAAGGTAAGAACTAAAATGTTATTTTTAATTACCGCGGTCTTGACTGATTTTCTTTTTTAACACTAGACCTATTAAATTAGACAGAATTATCGATTTTGGACTTTTTATTCCTCCAGTTGCTGTCAGAACGTTATCTATTAGGCATTTCCTAATGTTTTTTAATTTATAACACTGATCTATTTTCCCAGGAATTAAGAATGTTATATCACAAAAATATATTTGCAATATTTGTGGTACAAATTACCAAAAATAACGGAGTTACTGTATATGTACTGTATTAAATATGCATTGGATTATTGGACGGTGGTTCTAGTGTTAAAAGACGATTTTATTATAAAAGAAGAATCATTACGATGAATTAACAGTGAGAAAATAAGCATTACTAACCATAAGCAACAAGTACCCATCGAAACAGATTAATAAGCTAAATAGTGTCACTTGTCCAAGTGCAATTAAACCGAATACATCCTCGAGTCTCTTACAATATTCAAGTAACGCTTGATGCTGCTGAACGTAAGTCTTGAAAGTCATGTATTTATCTACATTACACGATTCTTTCGAAGCTTCGTACGACTTTCCGTATTCATTTATGTTACACACATTCGTGAATCCATATTGCAAGATACGGAATTGGCAAGCAGTGTGTAAATTTATAATGCACAAAAAATTATCGAAGCACAGGTAAGACACGCCAACGTGATATAAAGCCAGAATCTATGAGGATATAAAACTACAATTTTTATTATGCATGACTTCGTACTATATATAATAAAATATTGAATTTATATTTATAGGTATACTGGAGCACATGAGAACTATATTTGAATATACAGAATATCCGATCTTAATTCATAAATATAAATAATTCTTGAACTACATTTAAATGCTTTTTAGAAGGATTTGAGACATATATGGCCGTCAATTTCACTTTTTTAAATGTAATTATACAAATTTTTAATGCATCTCATTATTACATTATATTATATTATTACTACACATTAGTAATAATATATTTATGACAAATATCATACTCCTTTTTACATGTTTAATAGAAATATTTATGTACGAAATGTGTAAAATTATTAAATATATTGATGTATGTAAATATAATATATATGTTTATATATTATGGTTATTATTACATGCACATATGAATGTAATAATTGTATTGATCATTTATGGATATTCTGTATATTGTTCTCCATACTCCTAGGGTAGTTTCATGTATGTTTCAAAGAACGTAACATCGAATCATTTTTAATTGCTTCAATTCAGTTTTAAAGAATATAATAATTGAATTTTTGATACCTGTAACATAAACAACATTTCGAAGTATGGTGTCTGGTTCAGTGCGTCATTGACCCCCATATTAAACGGAAGTATCCTATCCGTAGCATTTTTCCCTATGTTTGCTGAAAAATATTTTATATTATATATATATAATATGAAATATATGAAATATAAAAATGATGTAAAATAATGACATTATAAAATAATTTTTTGTAGAATTTCGTTACAAATTCTGAAGAATATGTTTTGCATAATGTATTATTATATTCGTTAGGTTTATTATTTTATTACTTAGCATACTATTTTGAGATTTAGAATCAGATTATTAAATTTATTATTAAAAAATTCGTATTTTTGTAATTTTTCCACGTTTTATCGATATACAGAAACCTCACCTAGTACGGGTACTATCACATACGAAATAACTGTTCCCTGAGCGAAGAAAGTGAAGATGAATATCAGCAGTGCACAGATACGACTACAAGTATGCATGATCCTTCGTTCACATGAGTCATAATTCGTGTGCCAGAAGTTTGTATTAGCATACTGAATTAAGGTGAGTAGCTTCTTTCTATGCACAAACGAAATCAAAATCTTGCAAAAAACTATCAGAGATAAAACGTTGCACGCCATATAAACAGTATCCTGTAATCAAAGATTAAAAGGTAGAAATTGCAGGCTACTTTTATGCATTATTAGTTCCTATTGTTAGTGTCTAGAAATTTGTCTATGACAGTAATTGAGGAATCAAGGGTGAAAGTATACTATTGTTATACTATTAAAATATATATGCTAATATTATATTATTATATAGAAAATAAATATTAATCTTAACCCTTCATTACCAAGAAGAAGTCATTCACGTGTAATCTGACGAAGTTGGATTAGCACAAATTTGATTAATCTGATTTTTTATTTTCATAATAGTTTTCGATAATTAAAAAATTCTTCGAACTGGAGGATTATGGAAGATCTCAAAATTGGCTACCATATTTGATCACACTTCGTTTAACTATTTTCAATAAAAATATACACAAAGTTCTCTTGTATCGAATTTTGGGGATTCCGGGTTTTAAAAGCAAGCAAATAATTTACAAAATAATTTCCACAATTTCGGAATTCTGGGAATTGGACAATTTTTGAGAACCTCACAGTTAATTTCCAAATTTGATCTTGTTTCTCTCAACTATTTTTCAATAAACTATGTACATAATTCTGTTCCATTCACGAAACCTCGGTTCTTGGAATAAAACAATTTTTCTTACGTAACAAAACCACCACTCGATTAGAGAAATTATAAATAATTAATTAAAATTAGAGAATTTTGGAAGATTTCAAAATGAGAATTTCCAAAACACCAATCGATTGTCATATTTTAAGAACATTTCACTTGTCAATCACGCCGAAGCGTCCCCTAGAGAAGTACATATCCCTGGTCTCGATCATCAAGGCGATGATGATCGTACAGAATGTATAAAATATACAGATCTTCCTTCGACGTTCCTCGTCATAATTAGACGCAAGCCAAAAGCCAACGATTCTCATGTAAATGGACGTGATGCTGATCGATAGGTCTCTGACATCCTTCAATCCCATGCTGAGCTTCCAATGATAGAATACTCCAATCTCTAATTCCTTCTGGAGCCTCCACTTCGTGTGAAGTTTCATTAATACAGGGTTCTTCTACTGCAATTACCATGATTGGCTCGTTGTCCTCTTCGTTTCTTTTACTTCAAGTAAGTACTTGACAACTGGTTATTTCGAACATCATCATAATTGCTGTTCCATGGTGTGAAAATGAAAGGGGAACGATGCCTCGGATCGATGAATTATACACGGTAGTAGGGGTGTGGTGGATGATGGTAGAGGGGAGTGCAAGTTTAACAGTTCAGCAGTTATGTTGTCTGAGATCCTCGAAAGATATAATGCAGTGTAATTGGATCACATGGTTGTTGTCCATCTTGGATAAGAAGATGAAATTTGGGAAAATTAATTGTAAGAATCATTTTTGGTTACACTCTCCTTGTTATACTTTGTGCTGTTTTTCGGTCAAAGGAATTTCGATTTCATCAAAATTTTGATCAAAGGAATTCTACTCTTTGATTATTTTCACATTTTAGCGCCAAAATATTCATGCTTAAATTTTTGTATTCAAAATAAGCTTACGTGTTTTGTTTTGTGGAGTTAAGGAATATGGCAAGTGAATAATTTATTTATTGATAATGACATGCCTGTTTTGAACTTTATATATCGTGTGATTATTGTTTACTTTTTATGAAATTTGGAAACAGGAAAGGAAAATTTGGAAGTAGGAAGGTAGCTGAAATTGTCTGAAATTATTATAAAAGAGAAAGGGAAAGGTCGAGAATGTATGTACATTAATATGTGTTGTGTTAATTGCATGGGTAAATAGAATTTTTGAAATTATTTATACCGCACAAGAAATTATTTTTATTTTTCATTTATTATTATTATTTAAATTAATTTTTTATGAAATTATTTATACCGTTCAAGATGGTTGTCAATCCGTTAATCTTGAAACAAGTGGTAAAGATCAATATTTTACGTAACTTTTGTTATTCAGTGTTTCAATATGCAATTGCACAGAGTAAATTTATTATTATTTTCTAAGTATAATAATAACAATTGTAGTGTGGACAAATTTATGGATGCATGGGTGTTTCATTGACTTTGATCTTGGAACAAGTGGTAAAGATCAATATTTTAAGTGACATTTGTTATTCAGTGTTTCAATATGCAATTGCACAGAGAAAATTTATTATTCACTTTGTGCAACTTTCACATTGTTGTCATTCAACTGTCAGTAAATTTTAATTTGAAATTGTAAATAAAGCATAGGACAGAATGAAATCCTTAAATCGCGTGATCCAAAAATACATTGTCTGTGGTCATACTTCGTATATAATATAAGCAACTATCATTGTACAAAATCTCGTTCCAAGAAAGATATATTTGAAGTTTGATCTATCACCTACATTACGAAGAGCAATGGTGACGCACCTAGTCATTCGACATTTTCAAAGCTAAAAAATGTTATTGTTTATATTTCCATTACTAATAACAAACGTACAACATATATAGAAAAATTACGTTAGTCGCTTTCTATTTTCACAGACGACTGTTTTAGCAGGGTAAAATACGACATTGCTGTGCTGAGGGCCTGTAACAAATAAAATATCAAAATTTGATAATGTAGGGTTGAGGGGGAGGGGTCATACAACATACAGGTTTGAATAGCTATATATATTCTCTCAACATTTCTATATAAAATGAAACTGTAATAATTACCGCAGTGCAAGTTTCGAGAGAAACAGGGAAAAATCCACCAGCTGTTAGGAAGCAAACCCTGTTTGCTCTTACGATGATAAATATCAGATTCTTCCGCACTTCGATACCAACTTTATCCATTGGTAAGTTCGCCCATGGTCCTGCGAATATTGCGTCACCGACGTCGAGACTCTGCTGTATCAGATCATCGCAGCTATATGTGAACATTAGAAGCTGGCACAAAGTGCCAACGAAGTTGAGTACCAAACTGAATTTTCTCGAAGGATGTGTGTCCACCTGTGATATAATTAGTATAATTAATATCTGTTATTATAATAATTTTAAGAAGTCAATGAAATGATTGTGAAGCAGGAAATTACTTCCTTTTTTGGCTTAAGGGATGACACAGAGATTTTTCTATCTTTGTGGATTAAACTATACGTAAATGCAAGTTGAAACATATGCATACCATTATTGAACCAAAACTAAAATCGTTCATTGGAGGGAACAAATGAATTTAACTATAATAGCCAAACTATTTTCAAATGTGTACATTTCACGATAAGTAGGAGAGCAATAATTATTGTTGGAAATTAGCTACGCCTATGCAACGATGGTGACAGATCTGTTTGAGGTTGCGGGCCAATACCGACCTTTGAATCTCAAGATACTATGCAGGCATCAAGGGGTCGGTTTTTGGGGTTTAAAAGGGCCTGCTGTCCCTCACTGCTCTCACTCTCAAATCCGGAACAGTGCAGATAGCTTACATATTGTGACCCACAGTGGTGTGAAAAAGACTCTCGTGTTTTATTTGTATATTCGCATAAAGTGTATACATTTCACTTATATCAAACTTTATACATCCAATTGCTGTACAACTGAATACGGTTACTTCCCTGTACGCTAATCATTTGGACTTCCTTCCCGAAATTCCCAATAATTATCAACACAGAAAATGTCACAGAACTCATAATATTGACCAAACACAGAATTCATAATATTGAGCAAAAAGTCACTATTTCCTAACAATATTAAAATTAAAATATCTCCTAAACTAATGACTTTTTAACATAAATGGGTTAATACTTTTTCATAAAGAACACGAAGGAGCATCAGTTGATGTAATAAAATGTACGTAGGATACCATTTCCAAAGAAATCGCGAATCGGCTAGTGCCAACAAAAACAAATTATAAATCGATCAATATTTTCTAGAAGCAAATGGAAAAGATATTTTAGGTAACAAAATTAAGTTGCGTGGCTCCTACTAGATGGCAATATGTGGTGACCCGCCCTGTATATCAGAATTCGTTATTAGTAAATCTGCTAGTAATGATTTAATAAATAATTTAGTACAAAAACGAAGTTCACAGATGATAACTATGGAAGATCGTCCAAACTATATCTGAAGAATTTTAAAAATTCATTAGTAGTTTAGATAACCGTGAAACGTAAATTACGACAATGAAAAATCATTTGGGATCATTCTGTTTTCAAATAGCAATACGTCAAGAATAATTAGCAAATAATTAGCAAATAATTAGCAAATAATTAGCAAAGGAAATATTAGACAGTATTGAAGCAAGAAATATTATACTATATAGACTATTATAGAATATTATACAATATAGAAATATGATACGACAGAAATATTAGACGATATTATTGTTGAAAATACAATTACACTAACCAGGAACAATTGAAATCCCACGAGGCATATTACCGCGGCGAAGAACAGTATCTGTCCAAGCACCATCATTGTGAATATATTATCCAAGTTCTTGCAATAATTAGTAAGCGTTTGGTGGTGTCTCACGCAACCTTTCAACTTCATATTGCACTCGATCGCGTAACCCGATAATTTCGCATCCTTTCTGTCGATCATTTGATCCTTAACCGCATCGTCTAAATACCTCAGTCTGTGTTGCAATATTCGAAACTGACTGGCCACGTGAAGGTTCAAGATGCACAACAGATTGTCGAAACAAATGTAACACACACCGACATGGTACACACAAAGTATCTGAACAAAAGAAAGTTACTTTCAACGATTTTTATATTACCCGATATTAATTTTTATCAATGTCATTCTGCCATGTGTTTCGAGACTATACATAAGTATACAGTCACGAAAAAAATTATTTGAAAGAAACACGATCTCATGACTCGGTTCGCAATTATACGAGAATGTGAATTGATCGTAAAATCATAGAAACAGATATAAATTATAGATCTCCGTACCTGTATAATAAAAATTACTTCGAAGTAGGGTGACAATGATACAGGGAGATCTACCCACAAATTGAAAGGCAATATCCTATCAGATTCATTCTTTCCCATATTTTCTGAAAGGTAAAGTAGGTGAGAGTAAAATAAAATATCTAAGTCTTAGTTATGAATAAAATAAAATAAAAATAAATAAATAAAATAAAGTATCTTAGTCATTATATCTTAGTCGAAGTTATGGTAGAGAAAGAATATTTTTTAAAAAGCTGACGTACCTAGAATAGGAGTCACCATGTAACCAGTGCAAGTGCCCTGAACACAGATGTTGATGATGATAATGAGGATAATGCATAATCTCTTGCACTTTTCTACGATTAGTTGCTCATGGGGATCGCAGCTTGGACACCAGAAGTTCTTCTGGGTGAATTTAATCAACTTATAGAACTCGGTTCTGTGCGCGTACAAAACACTAACTTTTAAAACGACGATCATCAGGTACAGGTTGTTGCATGAGATGTAAACGCTGTCCTGAAATCATAAAAATACCTGTTAAAAGTGAAACTGTAGATAATTCATTCCAAATAAAATTCAGTTAAGAAATTCATTCAAATTAAATTTTGGTCATGGTGTTTTCCAAGTCATCGAAGTTGAAAATATTCTCATATTTCCATATTCAATTTTTCACAATATTTTATCAAAAATTGTTAGAATTTTTCCAAAAGATAGTAAAATATTTATATTATTAATTTCAGGCAACTATATTTGTTAAATACAATTCCAAAAACACGTTTTCCCTATTCTGCATCTTCTTCGAGAGCCTTATATTTCTATTTCTGTTTTCAATTAATTGTTACTTATTCTTTTCTGTTGTTATGTAATTATTTTTATTATTCCTTATTGTCGACGAATAGGAAAAGCATTTTATGACAGCGTGGATTAGTAAAAGCTTGCGAATACATACGACGAAATTTCCCCAGGTGAAGTAGATATCTCTGCAACCAATGCAGACGATGGTGAAAAGCGCGCCGGCTGTGTAAACCAACGCAAAGTCTCTCCGACGCTGTTCATTTTGATCAGCCGCCAGCCAGAGACCCACGGATTTCATCAGAAGACTTGTCCAAATTATCGAGATATCTTTATCCTGCTGTTGATGCATGGCGAGTGTCGTATTGCTTTCGAAGACGCAAAACGATCTGCGATTTCATGCGAACTTTTTCCAATTAATTTTCTACGAGGCATCAGATGCTATGGTCTTTAATCAGCGTGACATGTCATTCGTCCGTCTGTTACGGATTGCATGTCCACTTCTTAAGTTTCCTTGCTTCGTACAGAACGTGTAGGTGCCACAATGGAATTGTTAGTGCATTATTCATGACCTGAGGTAAGCCGTCGGGATATGCTGGGTGATATATTCGTTTCAGTGTGAGATGGCCACAGCTATTCAATTGCTTTCAATAATAACTTGATAGGTGTAGTAACTACTCTGCAGCTCGATTGATTTCTTAACTTCAGTCAACATGGCTGGATCATATTTCAGGTTACTATATTTTCAGAGCAGTTATACTTCAGTGTACTTCTTTCTACTTTTTATAATAGTGTGTCTCAATGAGGATATATTTAAACATTTGGAAGATTAGGTTGCAGGGAACGTTTCTAATGCTGCTTCAATGTGGAAAGATGAGTATTGATCGGATAATTGGAAATTGAATCTACCAAGTGGTGACTTTGAGACATTTAATTGATAATACATACATATATTCTTGTAGTGGAGAACGTCTCCTTCTTCCTCGAGGTTGACACAGATTTACGGGCCACAGCATACACTTTGTTCGACAAACTGCCAATCAGGCGGCTCATCTTTTGATGCAGCTCGTGACCACGTTTTGGCTTCGAAAGGTCGTTCTCTGGTTGTGTTCAAATATCGGTTATAAACCGATGTGATTTTTTGGATTATCTGTGCAATTTTAGCGACTAGTTGAGGTCCTTAAAAAAAGTCTGCGTCGTGACTGACTATCACACCACCACTGATCTAGGGTAATTCGCAGGGGTAGGTCTCTGACTAATACCAGCGAAGAAGCTTGTAAATTAAGTTAAGGGGGTCAAAAGTAGCGGGTGTCATCCCCATGTTGTTGAAGTCAGCTGGCTGGTTGCAGGGTATCTTTGTGTGGCGGCGATGCTAAAAGGGACGAAAGGAGAAGGAAGGGGACGAGTATAGTGTCCCGTTGTCTACTAGTGGACTCATCAGTAAAGCTTTCTAGTAGTCCCTTAGACTGGGATACAATTGGAAGATTTGGAAGTTATATATATACGAAGCGGAGGTTCTCCGAGAACTTGCGAGAAAGTCCTCGAACCTCCTTGAAGCCGGAATCCGTCTAGCGGCGAGAGTGAGAATGACGGTCGCTACAGTTCTTATGATAATCTCAATCAAGGTATTTACTATACATTACAACTGCTTTTATTTGCGTATTGAAATTTAAGTTTCACTGTCAGTCGAACACAATGTATATGATATTATATAATTGTTGTCTTTAGATATTGTGATTGATTGTTATTTTATATTATTCTTGACGGATGATTGCTACAGGAATCTTGACTGATCTCCAACTCACACCTAGTAAATTTGTGATTTGTAGAATTGAAAGTTCTTTGGCTGATGGAATCATTAATGAAATCCTTTGGTGGGTCTAATAGTTCAAGCATCTACTGGGGGATGGAACGTCTGGTGGCGATTTTCATTTTCTGAACAGGTACTAATTAAAGTCACGATGAAAGTATTAAATTGTTACGATAATATTTATGTGATTTTTATTCATTTTATCGCGTAAAAATAATATTTAAAGACATTCAATATAATTTTTAAGTCATATATCTTGCATTTTTAGATAATGGAACTTATTATTATTCTTCTGAAATTTATTTTATAATAGATGCAATGCGCCGATTGCTGTTATTTGACCCTGTTATGAAATAACCGCGAGAAAGAAAGTATTAGTATAATCGGGTTGCAATGATAAGTGCAAGGAGTACAAACATTGAACGATTTATTACAAATAATTTATAATTGCGATGTAGTTTGCAGGAAACATTCATTTTATTTAAAGTATTCACATAATATTTTGCGATGGTTGCATGCTTGGTTAATTATTCTTTCGAATTTCTCATTGAGGATTCCCTCATAAGCGTGAAGTACGATAGTGTAGAACTTATAAGCTGTAACATGAAGTATCGGTATCGTTATAAATGTCTTATAAAATTTGTAGAATTTTGAATATTACTGTGAATTATAATTAATACACTTTAAACGTGTATTTAAATATTCATGTATAATATATGTATTAATATAATAACAATACCATAATGATACGATGTAAATAATTAAAACATAACATTATTGTATGATAGTTTTAGGAAATAGACATAAAGTACAGAAAGACCCCTTACGGTCTTTTAATAATCAAATCTTAAATACCGAGCAGTACGTGTCCTGATGTTTGTTTCTTTATGTGTTTACTGTATATTCTAGTCGAATTTCTATGTTTCCTAGAGTCACCGGACACGAGGCATCGTTGAAAAGACTATTTAGGCTATTAGGCCTCGACACTTAGGATTTGGCCGTAAAATGGGCCGTAGGAGGTCGGGCCTAGGCTAAGTACGATACGTTGCCTCGCGTAACCCCGGCTTTCCCCGGCATAACCCTTCGGAGGAGCTAACTCAGAGGGAGGAGTCTTCTCCACCCTTGACTTTGGTGGAGGCAGTATCTCCTCCTTCGGGGAGGCGCTTGCCTTCTAGACGGGATTTAAAAAGGCCCGTCCTGGAAGACAGAGGATTTAGTTGTCAGTCAGCTGTCAAATCGGTCAATTAGTTAGTAGTCGGGTTAATTAAAAGTTAGTTAAGAGTTAGTCAGTGAGTTAGTTAGTGGTTGTTAGTTAGTCAGTAGTCGGTTAAGAGTCAGTTAAGGGTTTGTCAGTGAGTTAGTTAGTGGTTGTTAGTTAGTCAGTAGTCGGTTAAGAGTCAGTTAAGAGTTAGTTAGTGCGAGGATTAGGCAGAAGAAGGGTAACATACAGCAGTAGATGTCTGCAAAGTCACAGGAAAGAATCCTCCAGCAGACAAGTAACATGGTTGCAACGACTTCATTATCATAATCCTCATATCCTTTCGTAGCTTCCTGCCAGATTCTGTCATTGGCAACACTTCCCACCAGACGGAATACGTTGCCATGCCGATATTTGTACTTTCTTCCATCAAACCGTGACAAACGTACGTGAAGAAAATTATATAGGTGAAGTTACCGGCTATGTGGAAGATGGAAATGAAGCGCGTCAAAATAGACACGTCTGCCTGTGTACATAACACATGATTAAGACAGTTGTGCTTAACACTTGTGCTAACTGACTGCCACGTTGGTCATATATGACCGGCCACGGTCTCTCCTGTGACGCCATAGTGGTCATTGGTGACCAGAGCACTTGAACTAATCACAATTGTAAAAATTGAATGAAAATTGACAGTTTGTCGACTGTCAACCGTTACCAAGGCGCCACCGGTGGTCACCCGTGACTACCAATAACATAAACGCTTCATTGGGTACGAATGTTGTCTTATATCACCAATTTATTATCATTTTGCCATTATACGCTTTCGATAATAAAAATACTCCCAAAAAGCGAAACAAGTGATTTCAGCGTGGCAGTCAACGGGTTAAACAATATAATATTCTGATATAAAATGTTGACAATGTGTTTGTGAAAGTCTTGAGGAATATTATTTGGAATATTTTCGAGAAAGTAATTTGAATGACTAATTTACTTGAAATTTATACTTTTTTCAGATAAATGAGCCATTCACTGCACACATTGATTTACTCCATAAAACAAAAAGTGGAGAAAAGCAATGAAATAATGTACAATGTTTTTTAAAATTCATTTTATAATTTAAATCGAAATAAATATCGTAGAATGCATAAATACAAATGCAACTTTCATCTAACGGTATATAAAATTGATAAGAAGAAATAGCCAAAAGGTAATCGTTAGTAATGTTACCATTTTTATGTTACTGGAAGAGTTAATCGATTTGGCGAGTGAAAAAAGTAATAAATTTTAATTTTACTAAATTTTGCTTAAATTCTGATAAGACGGCACTAAAAAATTCACCGTTATCATTCCTGGCTATCTAGTGCATTTGAGTTGCATTATTGCAACGATTTACATTAGAGTACGGAGTTAATAAAAATGACCTCTGAAATAAATTATTTATTATTCAGTGGCCAACAAATTTTTGTCGTTTAATGGTGTTAATCTTAATTATCAGGAAAAGTTATTATAAATATAAAAAGTTATGACTATACCAAGTGCGTTGACACTTAAATTTAAGATTTTTCAAAAAGTGGAGTTAATCGAATTGTGCAGTGAGCGGCACACAAATATGGCTCCACGGTACTTTAACTAATGAGAAAAATGAATACTTTGTTCGCACGTACCAAAAGTATCTCGTATGTGTGGAGGCACATTAGTATGCTGAAGGCGACAACGTCACTGAGGATCGGCAGCATGTAAACGAACTTGAGCTTTTCACAGAATTCGATCAGCAGTTGATGCTGCTTGATGCACTCCTTCAAGGCTATATAGCAATTTTCGGTGAAGTCGATAGAATTCGTTTGTTCGCCGAAATCCTTCCACAGGTTTGACAGCTTGCGTTGCAGCACGCGGAATTGGTAGATAACGTGCATATTCATGACGCATAAGAAATTGTCGTGGCAGACATAGGTGGCGCCAATTTGTTGCAGAGTTAGTGACTGTAGGATTGGTACAGTAAATATGAAATCATAGCAGTATGTCGGTATATTATCGTCTTCTCAGGTGAATATTAGGTATTTAATTAGCCTATCACTGGTCGCTATGAAATATATTTGCAAGTGAACAGATTTCACGGATGTAAATGAAGATTTAGGATACCTGAAGTGCAAATATTAGTTCGTAATACGGAGTTTCGCTTAGAGGCAGATCGATCCACATTTTCACCGGATGTGTCCTGTCTGACTTATTCCTTCCGATGTTTTCTGGAACATTGTGGACGATTTGTGTAGCATTTTAATTTTCATGGACTACGAATTTTTATATATATTTCTTTCTATTAATTACTTTTTATTAATTAGTTTTTGGACAAGATTTCAATTGTCTATTTCAGATAATTGGTTCATAGTGACAAAATTAATATTTTTAATTTAATTTCTAATTAAGGGCAAATAGGAATTACTGCCCTTTATAGAGTATACCCTGCTATTGGATTACCTGAAAAATCGATATCTCGTAGAGTTATTAGGATCACATTATAAATAGTTGCTGATGGGATCGTACCAACTTTTTATGAAGTTAAGGAATATATTATTACCTAATGGTAATTTTGTAATTATTAAATAATGGTTATAATTAATATTATTATTCTTCTATTTTATTATACTAATTATTATTACCGTTATTACCATTGTTACCATTATTATTTCACTCATTTATTATTAATTAGTATTACCAAGAAATATACTTTTACTTTTATTTTACAAATACGTTCATTTCAGAAATATAATAGTTTCGAAAATATATCATATACCAATTCCAAAAGTATCGTATATAGTCTTTCCAAATGATCATCTTTTTTTCATAACTTTATCAAGGATTGACTTACTCACCATAGATCGGTACAATAATATAAAAAGCCCAAGTGGCTTGCGCTATACAGCATATACTTATTGTCCACAAGTTGCAAAATTCTCGACACTTTTTCAACAGCATTCGTTCCTCGTGGTTATACTTGAAATGCCAGAAATTCTGTCGCGCAAGTATTATTATATCGTTTAAAACTGTACAACGAATTCTGATCGCAATTGTCTTAAATAATGCCAGGCTAATGCATAGTACATTAGTCATAGCGTAGCACCAATGCTGAAAAAATTGAATTCCAAAATTTATTTCAATATCTATACAACATATAGTCAGTTTCAAAAATAATTGAAAACATATGCAATTTGATTCTCATCTTCGGTACCTTAAATAAAAATTTCAGAACTTCGTATGATTTAAGTTACTAAACACTTTTCTCAAAATACGGTCGTTGTACTCACGTTCAAGTCTCCCCAAGTGTAGTACACGTCAGTTAAATTGATATACATAGCATAAACATGCAATAGAATGGTGTACGACATGGCAAACCTTCTTCGACTTTCCTTGGTGTTGCTCTCGTTCATCCACGTTCCCGTGAGTCTCAGCAGAAACTGTGAAGTCTTAATCGATATATCGGTATATTGCATCGAATGCATGGCGATTCTTTATCGAGATCTCATATTTTAAATTACTCGACAACCGTCAGACTTGAAGGCAAAATGTCCCAGTCTATCGAAGCTTGATGTGACATTGCTTTGATCAATTTGAGACATTCATTTGATGATCGTTTGATGACGATTATTTCTATGTTACTCCCTCCAACAATCTATTTCTCGTACGATGCAATGGGAATAGGGTTATGGACAGATGGAAGATTATCGTTGAATTATGTATGCAAAAAGAGAGTCACAATTTTCACGCTCTACGACTGCAGATGTACGACCAGTAATTTGTTGCGTATCGATTATTATACCGTCAAAAGCATGTACTATAGCGCATGATCTCTCGGGAAAGAAATATGATGTGATCGGGGAAATACGTTTGATTCTTTGCACGTAGTGAGAAGTCATGAGATAGCCTACGTAATATATTTCAAGATCAGTTGGATAATGTGTATATACGTGTGATATGAATCAATGACATAAATTGGTGTATTTAAAAGTGCTATTGAAGAGATACCGTGGGTATTGAAGAACGAAGACACTATTTCGTGTTAATACAAGCTTCATTACTCGAAGGGGGCTGGTGCAGAGGACACGGAAAGCTCTTCGAAAAGCTCTGTCCCGCACTCTAATCGCGAAGGAACTGGCTTTTCCAAGGTCCAGCCTAAACGTTCGAGATGGTCTGCGCGTCTGCGAGTAATGGAAGGCTGGGCGAAAAGACATAATCCAGGCGCTCATTGACTCGGGGCCCACGATGTCTCCAGAAGTGGAAATAATATCTAGGCTTTCCTTTTCCGCATCGACGGATGCATTCCTACACTATAATTTAACACGTTGAGTGCTACGTCAGTCCCTAGGGACTGACAGTGAACTTTCCGTTCACTTTCCGTGACAGAAGACTTTTCGTTTGGACGGTGTGGATTCTAGGGACTGACAGCGAATTTTTCGTTTGATCATCATCGGTGCGTAAGACTGGCATTGTCAAGGGTTAAATTATCAATGACAATTAATATATTGTAAAAATTTAATTCCCTCTGCTAAAGTAAATCTTTACACTTCCGTCGCTTTTTTCGACTGATTGTTTCTTGGTGATCGCCTTTTTGCCTTTCTGGCATTCTCCACCCCATTGTCTTCTGATTATAATTTGTATATTTGTGCATTGGCTGTACCATTCTCACAGCCCAAACGACAAAGTGAAACAAAGTAATCTTCTGCTCATACCCTTCAGTATACTTGAGAGCTCGGCATCAAGTGCTTGCTAGCTGCCGCCTGAGCGGAAAGTATAGCAAAATCGGCGCCGCACTCAACGTGTTAACGAAGGATGAGGATTACTCCTCTGTTCATTGAGGACTGAAAATGGATAAGGATTTGCTCAGTGATCGTTGTAAATGTACATTACAGTACATGTATTACAATTGTAGAATATTTTTAGTCTCAAGGCTCGTGATTGTATATATGAAAGCTAACTGAGTACGTTCCTCGAAAAAGGGCGACACTGAACAACGTCTTGGGTTCGACTCGAGCGAGTGACCAAATGCAAGAATTGTGTGGGCAGAATTAATTATGCGTTATGAAATAACTGACAGAAAGGAAGGATTGGTACGATCGAGTCGCAATTATAAACGGAAAGAGTAAGTACATGACAATCCATAATAAATGTGAAGCACGCATTAATAACTTTACATGATTCACTGAATGGTTTATTATACGTTATTATTAGTATTGACGTAAATATTAAGTAATATTTATTTTATTTAATGTATTATTTACATCAATGTGTATTAAAACAAAGATTAACATTTCGAGAAGCATTTTAACTTAAGAATAACTAAAAAATTTGCTTTTTAGAAGAAATAGAAGGTTTATCAAGCGATGTTTATTAATTAATAAAATAAACTTGAAACAGGGTTGTAAGGCTCGGCTCCCACCATCACTAGACGTCGGTTGTGGCAGGTATCCTCGGTGGTAGGTAGCTAGAAGGGATGGTTGGAAAAGGAAGGGATGCGTTTCGTCCCGGGCCTGCTAGCGGACTCATCAGTAAGGCTTGCTTAGCAGGCCCTGCCTTAAACACTGGGGATACTATTGGAAAGACGGGAAGTTATATATATAGGAAACTGGGAGTTTCCCGAGGACTTGCGGGAAAGTCCTTGAAGGCGGAATCCATCTAGTGGCGAGGGCGAGAATGATGGTCGCTACAGGGTAATAATCGTAATTCCCCTATTTTGTCAATCGACTTTTGTGTATAGTATTAAAGCTTCAATTGGAGATTCGACTGGTGGTTATGTTTCCTGGAGTAGTTATATTCATTTCTGAGCATTAAAACACTGATAATAAAAATTGCATTACCGATACTACACTAATTTACACTACCACATAAATGAATGCATCCTAGGGTAATTACTCGTTTGCCATCTTGATTGAGAACTCCCTCATGAGTGTAAAGTATGATAGTGTCGAACTCATAAGCTGTAACAAGCAGTTTCTGGTATCATCATAAATTTCTGCATGACAGTTTTATCTAATACTATAACGAGTTATAATTATCGCATTTGAAATGTGCATTTAAATATACACATGTAATATACGCATTGATAAAATACATGTAACTTATATAACGTATATGTCTATAATATTAATACTAACACAATTAATTAGTATAGCATTAATATCAGATTTATTCTACATTGTACAATTAATATTATATGCCATAGTTACTATTGACATAAAACAAAATTAAAAAGCAGGTATATTCGCATAAAAAGTTACTAAAAGATTAAAGTATTTAAGGACAAGAACAATTTTCAATACTGTCCATGAGTATCTCGAAATTTTCATTAATATCTAGTAACCATCACTAGTTACAAAAACTTGCAAGTCAATAATTAAAATCAACTCTGGTGCACCATTTGCCATTTGTATAAATGGCAAATCGCAAACTTTAATTAATTACCAAGAAATGAACTTATTATCGTAATAATTAGTATCGTCTAAGGACACTAAACGATACTAATCTACTGAAGAAGGAGGGCCATAATAGAGGAAGCTAGTGAAAGTGAGTGGACAAGACGAAAACCAGACCGATAGGAAAAACGTTCGAAATACCTTCGGCGACCGAATTGGTAAGGGAAGTTTCAGGAAAAATTTGAAAAAGCGAGGACCAAAATTATTTACCAAAAATGCAAAAGAAAAATAATATAAAAAATGTGAAGGACTAAGCACAAAACGAGATACATACAGTACTAGATGTCTGCAAAGACACAGGAAAGAATCCGCCAGCGGACAAGTAACACGGTCGCAACGACTTCATTATCATAATCCTTATATCCTTTCGTAGCTTTCTGCCAGGTTCTGTCATTGGCAAGACAGACCACCAGCCGGAATACGTTGCCATGCCGATATTTGAGCTTTCTTCTATCAAACCGTGGCAAACATGTGTGAAGAAAATTATGTAGGAAAAATTTCCGGCTATATGGCAAACGGAAATGAAGCGCGTCAAAATAGACACGTCTGCCTGTGTACATAACACGTGGTTAACGTAGTTGCGCTTAAACGATATAATATCCCGGAATACAGAAATTTCGCAAACGTGTGTTTGTGAAATTTTGAGGAATATTATTTGGAATATCTTCGCGAAGGTAATTTCAAGAAATAATTTGCGTGAAACTTATACTTTCTCGATTGACTATAGTCCTACGGCACGATAGCTTATAGGAACAACGGATACTTTGTAGTAATAATCGTAATTCCCCTATTTTGTCAATCGACTTTTGTGTATAGTATTAAAGCTTCAATTGGAGATTCGACTGGTGGTTATGTTTCCTGGAGTAGTTATATTCATTTCTGAGCATTAAAACACTGATAATAAAAATTGCATTACCGATACTACACTAATTTACACTACCACATAAATGAATGCATCCTAGGGTAATTACTCGTTTGCCATCTTGATTGAGAACTCCCTCATGAGTGTAAAGTATGATAGTGTCGAACTCATAAGCTGTAACAAGCAGTTTCTGGTATCATCATAAATTTCTGCATGACAGTTTTATCTAATACTATAACGAGTTATAATTATCGCATTTGAAATGTGCATTTAAATATACACATGTAATATACGCATTGATAAAATACATGTAACTTATATAACGTATATGTCTATAATATTAATACTAACACAATTAATTAGTATAGCATTAATATCAGATTTATTCTACATTGTACAATTAATATTATATGCCATAGTTACTATTGACATAAAACAAAATTAAAAAGCAGGTATATTCGCATAAAAAGTTACTAAAAGATTAAAGTATTTAAGGACAAGAACAATTTTCAATACTGTCCATGAGTATCTCGAAATTTTCATTAATATCTAGTAACCATCACTAGTTACAAAAACTTGCAAGTCAATAATTAAAATCAACTCTGGTGCACCATTTGCCATTTGTATAAATGGCAAATCGCAAACTTTAATTAATTACCAAGAAATGAACTTATTATCGTAATAATTAGTATCGTCTAAGGACACTAAACGATACTAATCTACTGAAGAAGGAGGGCCATAATAGAGGAAGCTAGTGAAAGTGAGTGGACAAGACGAAAACCAGACCGATAGGAAAAACGTTCGAAATACCTTCGGCGACCGAATTGGTAAGGGAAGTTTCAGGAAAAATTTGAAAAAGCGAGGACCAAAATTATTTACCAAAAATGCAAAAGAAAAATAATATAAAAAATGTGAAGGACTAAGCACAAAACGAGATACATACAGTACTAGATGTCTGCAAAGACACAGGAAAGAATCCGCCAGCGGACAAGTAACACGGTCGCAACGACTTCATTATCATAATCCTTATATCCTTTCGTAGCTTTCTGCCAGGTTCTGTCATTGGCAAGACAGACCACCAGCCGGAATACGTTGCCATGCCGATATTTGAGCTTTCTTCTATCAAACCGTGGCAAACATGTGTGAAGAAAATTATGTAGGAAAAATTTCCGGCTATATGGCAAACGGAAATGAAGCGCGTCAAAATAGACACGTCTGCCTGTGTACATAACACGTGGTTAACGTAGTTGCGCTTAAACGATATAATATCCCGGAATACAGAAATTTCGCAAACGTGTGTTTGTGAAATTTTGAGGAATATTATTTGGAATATCTTCGCGAAGGTAATTTCAAGAAATAATTTGCGTGAAACTTATACTTTCTCGATTGACTATAGTCCTACGGCACGATAGCTTCTAGGAACAACGGATACTTTGTTCACACGTACCAAAAGAATCTCGTACGTGTTGAGGCACATTAGTATACTGAAGACGACAACGTCACTGAGGATCGGTAGCATGTAAACGTACTTGAGCTTTTCACAGAATTTGATCAGCAGTTGATGCCGCCTGATGCACTCCTTCAAGGCTGTATAGCAATTATTGGTGTAATCGATAGAATTCGTTTCTTTGTCGAAGTCCTTCCACAGGCTCGACAGCTTGCGTTGCAGCATGCGAAATTGGTAGATCGCGTGCATGTTTAGGACGCATGAGAAATTGTAATGGCAGACATAGGTGGCGCCAATTTGTTGCAAAGCAATTACCTGTGGGATTGACACACCATTGGTATCCTATAGCGCAGTAAATATGAAATTATAGTATTGTTTCATTATATTATCTTCTTATCAGGTGTAACTTAGTAGTTTGATTAGCCGGTCACTGGTCGTTATGAAATATATTTGGAAATAGATATGTTTCACTGATGCTAATGTAGATTCAGGATACCTGAGTGGCAAATACTATTTCGAAATATGGTGTCTCGCTTAGGGGCAGGTCGAACCACATTTTGATAGGATGTACCCGGTCTGACTTGTTCCTTCCGATGTTTGCTAAAACATTGTGGATGATTTTTGGTGGTCAACTAATTTCTATATACTGTTGGTATTCTCTATTAATTAATTCTTTAATTAGTCCTTAATTGCCTATTTCAAGTCATTAGTCCGTAGTTACAAAATTGACAGTTTTAAATTTAATTGGAATTAAATTCGAACAGGAATTACTCTTCCTTGTGGACTACATACTGCGTTGGTATTGCCTCAAAAATGAATATATTGCAGAATAATTAGGGTTGTGTTATAAATGTTTTTTAATGGGAATATGCCAATTTTCGCATGAAATCAAGAAACATATTTATTATTAATTATTATTACCGAAAAATATGCTTCAACTTTTATTTCAGAAATACTTTCATTTCAAACATACACTATTTTCCAAAATACACTTTATTCCTATCCTAAAAACATCGTGTATTGATTTTATATATGATCATGTTTCTATTTATTTTACCAAGAATTATCTTACCATAGATCGGTACAACTACGTAAAATGTCACAGCGGCTTGCGCGAAACAACATATACTTATAGTCCACAATTTGCAAAATTCACAACACTTCCTCAATAGTATTTGGTCCTCGTGGTCGTACTCAAAGTGCCAAAAGTTCTGTCGTGCGAGTATTATTATATCGTTTAGAACCGTACAACGCATTCTGATCGCGATAGTCTTAAATAGTGACAGGCTAATGCACAGTATATTTGACATCTCGTAGCAGCAATGCTGGAACAATTGAATCCCAAAATTTATTTCAGTGTCTGTAAGACATATAGTCGATGACAAATCTATTTGAAAACATATGTAACATGAAATTCATATTTTGTACTTCAAATAAAAATTTCGGAACGTCTTATAGCTTAATTATTAATTGACAGCCAGTGTCACAATGTTCTACAGGATAGAGAATTCACAGATGAATATAGCGTTTAAGATTTACTGATAATAGAGTGAAAGATTACAGAAAATGGAATCCACTTGTAATCAAACATTTTTATAATTTACCTTCTATATTTTTCAAATTTACATCCTTTTATATGGTTCTTAATCACGTTTCTTGATACGGTTCTAAATTTTGGATGCTACGAGGCTGTATTATCGAAATATGCGTGAATTAATTTTCAATTAACCTATCTAATATTAATTTTACCATTATACAGACCTTATACCATTCTAAATATAAATAAATTTTAATTTATATCATATGAAAATTAGGTTTC
This sequence comes from Eufriesea mexicana, assembly GCF_001483705.2. Lineage (NCBI taxonomy): Eukaryota > Metazoa > Arthropoda > Insecta > Hymenoptera > Apidae > Eufriesea > Eufriesea mexicana. The sequence goes on from NW_016908377.1 coordinate 194,005, forward strand.
CCAATCTTTCTAACAATAAGAATATAACAGAGTTTTGAAAATTAATTGTTTCTTCAAACAAAATATTTTGCTATATCCACATTTACAATATATAATTCATTCAATAGAATTTCTGCACATAATGGGCTATGGTCTACGCGATCATGAAAGTTTCATTAAGATTGAAAAACACTTTCCTGCAAATATGATTATCGTACTCACGTTCATGTCACCCCAAGTGTAGTATATATCAGTTAAATTAATATACAGGGCATAAATGTGCAACGCAATAGTGTAGGTCATGGCGAATGTTCTTCGACTTTCTTTTGTGTTGCTTTCCTTCATCCACATTCCCGTGAGTCTCAGCAAAAACTGCGACGTCTTAATCGACATATCAGTGTATTGCAGCGTATGCATGGCGATTCTTTATCGAGATCCCAATTTTTAAGTCACTCGTCAACCGACAGAATTGTAGGAAAAATGTTCCAAACGAACGAAGCTTGACGTGACATTGCTTTGATCAATATGAGACACTCAGTTGATGATCATTTCATGACGGTCAATTTCTATGTCTTCCCATCAAACGAACTGTCACGATTCGCACGTCACACGACTGCAGGTGTACATCCAGTAATTTGTCGCGTATCGATTATTGTATCGTCAAAAACGAGTACTATAGTGAATGGTCACTCGGGAAAGAAACGTGATGTGATCAGGAAAGTATGTCTGATTGTTTGCATATAGTGAGAAATCATGACACGGTATGCGTAGTATATTTCAAGATCGATTGGATCATGTGTGTGCATGTGTGATGTGAAGCGATGACATAAATTAGTGTATTCAAAAGTTCTATAATTTAACAAAGAATGAGGATTACTCCTCTGATGACTGACGATGTATAAAGATGTTCTTAGAACGATGACATAAATTAGTGTATTCAAAAGTTGTATAATTTAACAAAGAATGAGGATTACTCTTCTGCTCACTGAGGACTGAAGATGAATAAATAAAGAATTTCCGCTGTCAATGAAAAACATATTTGCAGTAATGTAATATAAACATATCTTTACTACCATTGTCATTAATGTACTATAAAATTGTATAGTTCCTCGATACTTACAGAAGAATGAACTATATGGAAAGTCTAATCTTTACTTACCGATTGTAAGGATAGACAAAATATGATTGACATTAGCTAATAAATTTAGTATATTTATTATACTCTATATAATTTGTTTTACTAAATTATTACTACACTATGCTTGACATTAGAGGGATTCCTCTGCATTATTTACAGCATTGGAGCATACCATATTTCTTCTTCACATTTTCAGGATTCGAGATGTGGTCTCCAATCGTGGTGTATACACTTGGTCGTACTACGTCGTGCGTATTCCATGGGTACCTGGTGCTACTAGAGGGTCCCATTAAGTGATTTCGTTGACATGCAGGAAGAAAGCAGAAGTGAGTTTACCAGATTTTCTTCTTGATACTGAATCCTGACTATCAAGGAATATGCGAACATCCAATGAGACGTTGATTTTGTTCCTTTTGTCCGTGTCGTAGTGACACATAAATTACTTAAAGCAGCATCATTTACGTTAGTATTGTTTCTGAAGACACAATAAAGAATCTTTTAGCAGTCAAAAAACACGGTGTTTAAGACTTCATGCCAACGAGAATCAAGTCCCTTTTTAACATTTTTCCATACTTGCTCATGCAACAGGATATGTAAAATTAGATGTTCTCGTTTTGGAAAGAAATGAATTGTCAAAATTAAGTCAAAAATTAAATTCCAGGAAAGCATTGGGATTTAAGATTCACTAAAAATGTTTCTATTGCGAAATAAATAGAAGATATGTGATTAATGATGGTGATTAATGAATCAAATCAGCTTGAAATGGGACAATAAACGTAATTCACCTATTTTGGGAATAGACATTCGTGTATAGTATAAAGGCTTCAACTGAAGGTTTGATTGGGGGTTTTTATGGCACATAGAATCGTTATATTGGTTTTATTTCCATGAGTATTAAAACACACATAACAAAAATTGCATTACTGGTATTATAGTACTCTTATATGTTCATATAAATGGGTGCATGGTTGGTCAATTATTCGCTCGCCATTCTCATTGAGGACTCCCTCATCAGAGTGAAGTATGATAGTGTAGAACTCATAAGCTGTAACAAGTAGTTTAAGAATCATTATAAATATCTGCAAAACAGTTTTATCAAATGTTATAATGGAATATAATTATCACAATTGGAATGTGGTAATTAATGTATATATATTAGTACAATATAATAATAATATGTCGATGGTAGAATGTAAATATGCATAACATAACATAATATTAATATTAATGCAATTAATTAATATTAATATTAATTATAACTAACATCATTAATATAATATTTATTCTACATTATATAATTAATAATATATAGCATGATTCCTATTGACATAAAACAACATTAAGAAAACAGGTAAATATACACAAAAAATTAGTACACAATTAAATTATTTAAGGAACACTAGTTACATTATTGTCTATAAGTATCCTGACACTTTCATTGATTTCTAGTAACAATTTCTAGCTATCAAAATTTACAAACCAATAACAAATCAATAAATAAAATTATCACTCATCATCTTTTTATAATAATGGAAAATTGCAAACTTTAATTAATTATCAAGCAATGAAATTACAATAGTATTGTTGTATTAAGGCCCCTAATTGGAGAAGGGCTATAAAAATGGATGGTAGTGAAAGTGAGTGTGCAAAATGAAAACCAGTCCCATCGAAAAAACATTCGACGACGAACAATCTACCAATGGGTATGCAATCTTTTCGGCGACCGAAGTGGTAGGGGTAGTTTTAAAGAAAATTAGAAGCAGCGAAGAACAAAATTATTTACCAAAAATGCAAAAGAAAAGCAATTTAAAAAATGTGGAGAATTAGGCACAAAACGAGATACATACAGCAGTAGTTGTCTCCAAAGACACAGGAAAGAATCCGCCAGCGGACAAGTAACACGGTCGCAACGACTTCATTATCATAATCCTCATATCCTTTCGTAGCTTTCTGCCAGGTTCTGTCATTGGCAAGACAGACCACCAGCCGGAATACGTTGCTATGCCGATATTTGAGCTTTCTTCTATCAAACCGTGGCAAGCACGTGTGAAGAAAATTATGTAGAAGAAGTTGCCGGCTATATGGCAAACGGAAATGAAGCGCGTCAAAATAGACACGTCTGCCTGTGTACATAACACGTGGTTAACGTAGTTGCGCTTAAACGATATAATATCCCGGAATACAGAAATTTCGCAAACGTGTGTTTGTGAAATTTTGAGGAATATTATTTGGAATATCTTCGCGAAGGTAATTTCAAGAAATAATTTGCGTGAAACTTATACTTTCTCGATTGACTATAGTCCTACGGTACGATAGCTTATAGGAACAACGGATACTTTGTTCACACGTACCAAAAGAATCTCGTACGTGTTGAGGCACATTAGTATACTGAAGACGACAACGTCACTGAGGATCGGTAGCATGTAAACGTACTTGAGCTTTTCACAGAATTTGATCAGCAGTTGATGCCGCCTGATGCACTCCTTCAAGGCTGTATAGCAATTATTGGTGTAATCGATAGAATTCGTTTCTTTGTCGAAGTCCTTCCACAGGCTCGACAGCTTGCGTTGCAGCATGCGAAATTGGTAGATCGCGTGCATGTTTAGGACGCATAAGAAATTGCAATGGCAGGCATAGGTGGCGCCAATTTGTTGCAAAGCAATTACCTGTGGGATTGATGCAACATTGATATTCCATAGCGCAGTAAATATGAAATTATAGCATTGTGTTACTATATTCTCGTCTTATTAGATCAAAATTAGTGGTTTAATTAGCCAATCACTGTTTGTTATGGAATACATTTGGAAATGGATATGTTTCACGGATGTGAATGAAGATTTAGGATACCTGGGTGGCAAATGCAATTTCATAATACGGTGTCACGCTTAGAGGCAGATCGACCCATACTTTGAACGGAAGTGCCCTGTCAGACTTGTTCTTTCCGATATTTGCTGAAACATTGTGGATGATTTTCATGCTTAACTAATATTTATATACTGTTGTTATATTCTATTAATTAATTTTTGGATGAATTTTTAATTGCCAATTTTAGATAATAATTAATTCCTAGTGTCAAAATTAAAAGTTTTAAATTTAATTCGAATTAAATTCAAACAGCAATTAATCTACTTTGTGGACTATACTCTGAGTTAGGATTGCCTCAAAAATGGATATATTGCAGAATAATTAGGGTCGTGTTACAATGTTTTTTAATGGGAATATGTCAATTTTCGCATGAAATCTAGGAACGTACTAATTATTAATTATTATTGCTGAAAAATATATTTCGACTTCTATTTCAGGAATACTTTCGTTTCAGAAATATACTATTTTCCAAAATACACTTTATTCTTACTCTAAAAATACCGTGTATTGATTTCACATATGATCATGCTTTTCATCCTTTTATCAAGAATTAACTTACTCACCATAAATCGGTATAACAACATAAAAGACCGAAGCGGCTTGCGCAATACAACATATACTTATAGTCCACAATTTACAAAACTCTCCACACTTCTTCAATAATATTTGATCCTCCTGATCGTACTTGAAATGCCAAAAATTCTGTTGTGCGAGTATTATAATATCGTTTAGAACCGTATAACGCATTCTGATCGCAATTGTCTTAAATAGTGACAAGCTAATGCATAGTACATTAGACATCTCGTAGAAGCAGTGCTGAAACAATTCAATTGCAAAATTTATTTCAATTTCTATACGACACATAGTCGGTCACAAAAATATTTGAAAATATATGCAATTTGACTCCTATCTTCTCTACTTTAAATAAAAATTTCGGAACTTCTCACGTTTTAATTATTAATTGACAGTCATTGACTCATATCGTAGAATGGGGAATTCTTAGATGAATATAGAGAAGATGAATATTTACTGTTGATAGAATAAGAGTGCAGAGGTAATGAAATATGTATATAGCGTATTTTACTTTCTTTATACTTCTTTTGTACTATCTTTATATTTCTAACTTTGATTTTTGGTTATGATATTTTAATTTTCGGTATCATAAACTTGCTGTATCAAAATATAGTATATAGCAAAAATCAATTTTTAATCATCGAATCTAATATCACTTTCACATAATTAAAATGTATTAAATATTTCATCATTATAAGTCATTCTGAATATTATTAAACCTTAATCTGCATCACGTTAAAATTGAGTTTCTTAATTTTTTTTAACTACTGAATATTAAAAATTTCAAGCACCATTACAAAGTTATCCGAGGAAATTGTGGTCTCGACATAATCCTATTAAAAATGGCTCAATAAAGTATTCCACTAATAAAGGTTTCGTCAAATGTAAAAAAGACTTATCTTAAAATCTGATCATCATACTCACGTTCAAATCATCCAAAGTGTAGTACATATCAGTTAAATTAATATACAGAGAATAAATATGCAACGCAATGGTGAAGGACATGGCGAACCTTCTTCGACTCTCCTCGGTATTGCTCTCGTTCATCCACGTTCCCGTGAGTCTCAGCAGAAACTGCGACGTTTTAATCGACATATCAGTGTATTGCAGCGAATGCATGGCAATTCTTTATCGAGATCTCAATTTTTAAGTCACTCGTCAACCGACAGAATTGTAGGAAAAATGTTCCAAACGAATGAAGCTTGACGTGACATTGCTTTGATCAATATGAGACACTCAGTTGATGATCATTTCATGACGGTCAATTTCTATGTCTTCCCATCAAACGAACTGTCACGATTCGCACGTCACACGACTGCAGGTGTACATCCAGTAATTTGTCGCGTATCGATTATTGTATCGTCAAAAACGAGTACTATAGTGAATGGTCACTCGGGAAAGAAACGTGATGTGATCAGGAAAGTATGTCTGATTGTTTGCATATAGTGAGAAATCATGACACGGTATGCGTAGTATATTTCAAGATCGATTGGATCATGTGTGTGCATGTGTGATGTGAAGCGATGACATAAATTAGTGTATTCAAAAGTTCTATAATTTAACAAAGAATGAGGATTACTCCTCTGATGACTGACGATGTATAAAGATGTTCTTAGTAATCGTTCGAACTGGGTGCTACAGTAATTGGGCACTACAATTGAAAGTGTACATTACAGTACTTATATTTATTAATGATATGAACAATGACCTGATTTCGTTCAGTCTCGTGATAGATTCATTCCTGAAATGTTTTGGGGACTTAATAGGTCCAATATGCGTAACATAGTTCAATGCAGTTACAGCAGAATATTGCATATTCTTCATTTTGCAGCCAAAAATTTTGTTTTTGCGTTTATGGATTCAATTGCTCTATTGCGTGTATTTTAATTCATTGAAAAATAAAAGATATTTATGTAAAATTCGAACGAGTGCTGTCCTGGAAGATTGTTAAGAGTGTTTGGCACATAGGACGAAAGTGACCACGTGCAAGGGATATTTATGACAGCAGAGTTTAGGAATGCATCCTGAGTGTTTGATGTATCTGGTCCACTGTGGGAAATGCGTGAATGGGGAAGAAAGCCTGAGTATGAAAGAAGGCAAAGTGCAAGGTTAAATAAGAGTACAAGAATACGAGCGAGTCAGTTTAAGATCAAAAATATTATAAATCAGATCGAAGTCAGTAGTTTTAAATCAGGAGTCTTAGAAGTCTGTTGTAGGGAAGTTGTTAGAGCGTTCCATAGTTACCATTGTATTACATCAATCCTTTATTCTATTAATGAATTTTATTTTTGTTCTATTAAGTGCCAAAATACTATTCTAGCCGGACCTGCCTAAATAGCGATCCAAAATTTATTTATTCCAGTAAATAATTTTAATACATACATTGTATTAAATGTATGTATTGTATACTTGTTTTCTTGATTTATGGTGCAATTTACGTTTCGTCCGCTTCTTATATGTGGTTCATTAGGAGTGTGAAATATGACATGGCAGTACTCAAAATCTGTAAAATGTAAATAAAAGATTGCCCATCAAAACAATATTTACTATAATGTAATATGAACATACGTCCTCTGCATTGTCACTAACCCTTTGAACACGAGAGGCGGCTCTCAGTCGCCATTTAATCAGATTCTAAAGATCGTTATTAATTAATATCTCGAATTTAAAATTAATAATTCTGTGTCTTATTGTAAATTTCTATTTCATATTTACCGTTTTGAAAATATCTTCGACTTTATCGCAGAAAGTTTTCGAATTACTATGTTTCTGTAAAAGAATGAAAAGATCGCCGAGTGCAAAGGGTTAATTTACTATTGAACCTTATAGTTCCTCAATATTTAAAGAAGATAATGAAAATAGTAAAATCCAGGTTTAAAGAAGTTCAAGATTTTTCCTATTTTGAACAGACTTCATTCGAATATTTATTTATTAAATACGATCCTGATCAATTGATCAATATAATGTACCGATATTTACAAGGGGACCCTACGTTCGTGGACATCGCTTTTGAAACAGTAATAGCTATAAGTTATCGTATATACCTAGTATTGGAAAACCATGATGGATTTCTTCATACTGGTCCTTTGTTTTCGAAATAATTTTCGAAGAAATCCATTAGGGATTTTCCAGTACTAGGTATGTATTATGATTTATACCAATTATTGTTCCAAAAGCGATGTCCACGAACGTAGGATCCCCTTGTTAGTCTGTATATTATACTCACCGTGGTGTAAGTTTCCAGTGACACAGGGAAAAATCCGTTCGCAGTCAGACAACACACTCGTCTAGCCCGTACGATCACCATTATCAAATCGTCTCGAAGCTTTTTCCCAGGTGTATTCATCGGAATAACTGTCCATAACGATGAATATGCTCCTATAGCAATGTCATCACTGTGTTCTATCACACCATTGCAGCTGTAGGTGAACATAAATAACAAAGACATCGAGCCGATTAAAAGAAAGACGAAAACGATGCGTCTCGTAGGAGGAGCATTAGCCTAAGAGAAAACAGGATTTAAAAAGAAACGTGTTTGTATCTAAAGTATGAAATACCATTACACCGAGAATACGGGACTATATATGTATATAATTAACAATGTTTAATTCAAATGATATATTTCAGGAATTGTGCCAAATAATTTTTGAATTCTTTCGTTCAATTGTATTCTAATATAGTACGAGGTAGTACTACAGCAATATAGTACGATAGTAATCTATACACAGAGACAAAAAGAACGGAAAAAGCTATGATTCGATAAAATTTGCTAAATTCCTTCTTTCGTAATTATCTAAATGACTCTCAGGTACAGGATAACATTTTGTGCTAACGATGTTTGCAGTGAGTTAAATACTAACCAATAATACTTGATAACCAAACAAGCAGATTAACATACTGAATACCAACACTTGTCCAAGTATGATCATCGTGTACACGGTTTCAAGCTGGTTGCAAAAGTTGATCAGTGACTGATGAAGTCGAATGCATGTTTTCAGTTTCTCGTAGAATTTGTGCACCTGCTTCATCAACATCGCTTCCGTATTCTTCTCACATATCTGGTGTTCAGTGTCACACAGTTTCGCAAACCTGTATCGAAGTATGCGAAACTGGCCACCCAAATGTATGGCCATGATGCAGAAAATATTGTCGAAGCAAAAGTAGCAGATCCCGATACAGCACATGCTTATCGTCTGTGAAGAATAACAATTATTTCCATTTTTATTGTTAGTCCAAGAAATCTATGATATTGTAAAATCAATTGGGACCTAGGTGTTTATATCACGATCATAGTCCTGTAGATAATCGAGGATCGTGTTTCACAAGGTTTCATTTAGGATTTAATAAAAATTTAGGTCTCTGTTTCTTATTTTATGTCAGTCACGATAGTCTACATCTTAAAATAAATATTCCAGATGATTATAGTTTAAAAAGGAGAGTGTAAGTATTTCGAGTCATTGATTTAGATGAAACTTTGCAGGTTTGTAGATTTAGTCATGCTGTTCAGGAAAATGTATTATAAGGGCAACTATTCGATAGTTTTTGAGATATTTATGTAGGAATAGTAAGTGTGAGAGTTAGTGCAAAGGAACACTCGGGCCTATCTACTGGTGACGGGCAATAGACAGCAACCTAGGGTTCAGACTGAATGTTTGGAGTGACATCTGAAGTGTTCGTGGAAGGACGAGTGATCGCATGCAAGGATCGGATGAAAGGGATATTTATGACTGTATGAAATGCAAGTGAAGAGCGAAAGGCGCCTGAATGTTTAGGGTACGTCACTCACCAAGAGCGAGGCTATGAGAAATGCGTGACTGAGGAAGAAAGCTTGAGTATGAAAGAAGACAGAGTGCAAGGTTTAAATGAAAAGAGAGTCGAGTCGGTGACAGTTCGAAGAGTTGACATGCGAGTGTGAATTGCGTAATTAGTCTAATCTTTTAGTTTGTATTTTATTCTTAAGTCTCCATAGCTCATAAATAAAATATATTGGAATTAAATAACATATTTATTCCTTGTATTTCGCCAATCAAAATATATCCCTACATTCATGATTAAAGCTTTATTATTCTTAACTAGAGATTTCTTCCGAATAGTTATATAAATATTTCATAATTATTTCATAACGAAGTGTTCGTAATCACAGGGCAGTTTGGGTACAAAGGAATTTTTAAGTTACCTGTATAACAAATGTTATTTCATAGTAGGGCGTCACCGATAGTGGTAAATTTATCCACAAATTGAATGGATGTTTTCTTTCTGCTTCCTTGTCTTTCATATGCTCTGTAATGAATGCACAAATGATTTATTTTCGTCTACATAAAATATATTAAATTTTTCTGCAATTTGCTTTTATATCTGTATTATTAAATTTCCAAATATTTTATTCTAGTATTAATTAGTATAATTGATTTTACAATTTTGCAATAAAATCATACGACGAAGTATTTCTTAACTAGCTGTTTTGACAGCTACCTGTTCACTTTTACAGATATGATAGTCACGACTTGAAGGAACATTTGCAACGAATGGAATAAGAATAATTTCCCAAATCAGGCAATTTAAATTACCAATTATCGGTGTTATTACATACGCCACCATTGCACAGAAACCAATAATGGTAACAGAGCAGACGAAGAAAGCACATGTTCTCCTGCAATTGCTTAAAATTTCTTTCTCTTGAAAATCGTATCTGACATTCCAGAAATTTGCCTGCATATACATAATCAAGCCTAGAAATTCCTCTTTATGCTTCATTATGATACATATCTTGATGAAACCCATAAACACTGTTAAAAGATTGGACATCACGTAAAGAATATCCTGAAATGTGTTTTCAAATAATTACTAGCATAAAATAATTGGTATTCTAGGAATTATTACGTGCACAGTGTCGTAGGTAACAAGTGATTAAGAATATTAGCATACACTAGAAGCAAATAGACAATGGAAATATATAATAAAAAAATTAAATCAATTATTTATTTAATTTTTACATTAATTTTAGGAATTATATTTTTATCAATTCGATTATTTAAATATTATCAAGTTGAAATGTATTTCAATTTTCTCTTTTAGATAATTCAGAAATAATTCCTAATTTATTAATGACGAAAATTTTAATCAATATTCTTTAACACACCTTAATGTTACTAATTTCATTTCGTCATACATATACGTAAATAATATTTTCCCACATAAAAAGGAAAAGGAGAGGAATGTCGTATTTACTATACAGAGTAACGAAGTTCTTCGTATAATAAAAATTAAAAAAAATTTTCAAATTTTCATTAATCAAAATTAGTACGAAGATTTTATATTTTAAGCTTCCGAAACTGATGTACATAAATCGACTTTTGAAATACAGGTAGCCCTCCTACAACACGGCATCCTATAACACGGTTTCGCTCTAACACAATAAGGAAATTGCGAAATCCTTTGTACAGCACTGTACTTCTACATGAGGAGTGACGACGAAGAAATTTATTAAATTAAAGTTGCATTAAATTAAAATAATATTTTTGTTCTTTCCTTCGTTTTGTGTTGTACATACATTTATATTTTTAATAAAAATTAAGTTATTTATATAGAATTAAAAAAAAATTAATTTTCAGTAAATTTTCGGAACGTAACTCCCCTTTCTGTACTGGCTCTGGCTCTCATACAACACGGTTTCATACAACACGGCATTTTCTGGGAACCTATCTACCGTGTTATAGGAGGGTTACCTGTACCATCATTATTTGCGGATAATTAGATATTTATACAACCAAGTCGAACATAAATTCAAAATACGCAGATATACTTACACCTTTGTATAACAGGGTGAAGTATAAATCTCTGAGAATGGTGACCATCCCTAACAACGTGTTCCACACAGTGTAAGTGAGTAATATCTTCATTTTACGTTTTGTTGCAGGATCGTCGGTCATCCATATGCCTATGTTCTTCAGGAAGATGATCGATAGATTCATCGATATATCCAAGTACCGTTCTTCTTGCATGGTGATTACCTAATGTCTAAAGTCGTCGCTCGAGTATCATTTCTTCCCTTATGCCACTGGGTGTCACAGTAATAACAGGTGCTGCTTTGATCGGTCGTTTCCTATTATCAGCGTTCTGGCAGCACTTCGTGTCCTCTTCTGCACGACAATGTTACCTTTCTATCACAAAATTGTAACACGAATCATATGAGAGAGATAGTTGATTGTCACCTTTCGACTGTTACTCGAACGTGTTTCTAGAGACTTGAATGTATGTTTAACTATTGATGAATTTCTCTGTATTATTTACAGCATCGGCGTATACCGCATTTCTCGTTCACATTTTCCGGACTCGAAATACGGTATTCGGTTTATACACTTGATCGTAGTACGTCGTGCGTATTCCATGGGTACCTGGTGCTACTAGAGGGTCCTATTAAAGTGACTTCGTTGACGTGCAGGAAGAGAGCAGAAGTGAGTTTACCAGTTTCTCTTGGTGCCGTTGAATCCTGACTATCGAGGAATACGCGAACATCGAGTAAGACGTTGATTTTGTTCCTTTTGTTTGTGTCGTAGTGAAGTTAAGAGCAAGAGACGTTGAAGGTGTCGCACGTGGATGCTAAATACGTAATGCATTTTGGAAACACCAAGGATATATGTTACCACGAGAAATGGTGGGACGTGTGATAAGAATAAATATGAAACTGTGAAACTTTAATTTCCGTGAACGAATCTTATAGAATTGCATCAATTTACAGTTGGTGCTGATGCAGTTGCACAACGTGACCTGAAATGTTATACGGTGAAGATGATATTTTCATACTAATTGTAAATACCTGTAGAGTATTATATTTTCAACATTCGTTGATTATTTGCATATTCGTATATTCATTTCGTTAAGTATAGAAACGTGTATGGTGAAAATGATTATGGTAAATAGTGGCTGTACGTTGGTGTGGTGACACAGAAGAGACTCTCGGTAATATACGAGATTTAGAAACAGAAGTCGTATTTCGTCTGTACTTACAAATATATTCAAATATACAGACAATTATGTGTAAAGTGATTAATGCATAATTTCGAAAATGCAATTTATATGCAATTTTTAAGTGCGTGGTATTTTATGATTCTTTGAATCCTCTTGATTAGTATGTTGCAATATGAGGTCTTTTAAAAGTATATACAACTCTAATTGTAAGGTGGATTATGTCAAACCGATACACTTTTCAGTTCTTAGATCTCAATGTTTAAAATTTATATTCAATTCGAGTTTCCTTCTATTTGTCTGTTAAAGATGAAAATGTGAAAGGGTATGATGCAAATAAAGAGAAGATTGATGAATAAACGAAGAAAATATTACTTGGGTGAAAGTAGGAGATATGAATTTATTTGGTTATAGGACAAGTTGACATATTTGTAATGCTTAAATAAAATCTATTTTATTAATCAAAATGTACTATTTCTATATTGTTACAATTTTAATATTTTAGAGAATTTTATGAGATTTCTATGCGACTACATTTTCTAGAAGCAAATGATAAAAGAAGTATGCTATTTTTATATTATTACAATTATAATATTTTACAGGATTCTATGAGATTTCTACGAGAGTACATTTCCTAGAATGAAATGGTAAAAGAAAATCTAGTTGCAAAATTCTTGTAAAATAACATTTTCTAATCTGACTGGCACTTAGTGCACGTCCATGTAAATTTATTTATCATTGTACCTAGATTTCAAGAATAGTCTGAGACAATCTGTGCCGATCGTGCTTTCACTTTTCGATTCTATCTTTATCATTTATGGGGTAATTACGTACATATTTATGTACATTATGGAAACTGAAATGTAATTTTCTATGGCTTGTCTTAATAGTAAAAAGTGTAACACAGCGATACTCAATACCAGCAACAAACGAAACGAGTAATAGAGTAAATACTAAATATTATGATATTTATTATATATTCTATATATTAAATAATAAATAGTATCTTTAGTAATGTAACGTCACTGGTTACATACTATTACAATTTATGTTATATTTAATCAATTTTTATCACAGTATCAATTTTTAACAGAGTATCAAAGGGTGCAATTTGTAACTATTATTGCACAACTATCACTGTAACTATTATTCTTATTATAATTATTATTTACTTCATAATTACTGTATCAATTCCTAAACTAACTAACTGCTATATTAATTACAAAAATTGGGATACATAAATTGAATACTATGATAAAATTCACACATTCTAATGGTCTTCTTCTATTTTCTGTCATAGTATTTACCAATATCTGGAAAGTTATATAGTTATTCTTTATTTTTTATTTCTTTCTCTCACCCATAACTCAGTTGTTTCACAAATGCTGAGATTATATAATATACTAAATTTTACTACTTTCAGAATATTTTACTGTATAGTCTACTATAGAATTTAGTCACTTAACAACATAATATAATATTTACTGTGAAAAATGGTTACATAAAATTTCGTTTACTCCTGCAAACGTTTCCAAAGACACGACGAAGAATTCATAGGCTGTCAAGCAAGAAGGTACATCAGGTCTCAGGATAACGGGTGTCAAATCCTTTCACATCGTTTTCCCACCTCCGGTAATAATGCTCATGGTCCTTCAAAACACTCAAAAAATCAAAACACTTTGTTATCACGTTGTCAATACGATGTCACAACTGTAGGAGAACATTAATAATCTACCGAGACATGTCAAATGGAAGCTGAAAATCCACCGCATTCTGGTGAGTGCATCCGGCTGTGAAATTATTACCATTACTATTACACTGTAATTTTTCATTAATTCTCGTGGTTCGTACCTTTGTTTCCACAGAAATAAGATTTTAGACAGGAAATGGACGTATAAAACAGTATGACATATGATTAACATGAAAGAAGTTGACAGTGTTTTGCACAATGTGTTCCTAGTATTAGGATTGATGTATAATTTGGGTTTAAACCCTCGTCGTGATCATCATTGTAAGTATAACACGCATTCCTAATAATGCACAGTAGACATTACATTGATAAATAAGTTGTCGTTCTCGAAAAGAGATATCGCACTGCCAATAATCTTACTGTTGCGACAGAATATTAAGCTTGTACACTCTGTCTGCATCCATTATTGCAACTTATCGATGACAATCTAAGTCTTGATTTCGATGTGAACTATCGGCATCCTCTATACACCGATCGATCAGTTTGTAGTCTAATTGTAAGCGATATTTAGAATAGACAGGCCGAGTCTCCGACTGCTTACCACGTACATTTCACACCAACCAATCAGTAGACATACAAAACTTATAAAACCACGGAGACAGCAGTCACGAGAGAGTTCTCCTAAAAATCTCACGAAGACATGACAAGCATCACGACCAGACCATCAGTCAAGACCCACGACGATCAACTCAGTGCGAGAAATAGTAACACATCGGAACTCTTTAGTTCAACCCTAATCAGGTCTAGCAGTATTAATTTAGAATAGGCCGCATCCCAGCAACTTTGTCGCGTCCGCGTAAACGGGCCTTACAACCCCGCGAAACTCCCACCGTGCGAGTTGCAGTGTTCGGGACGCAACACCTGGATCACGAAATTTTTCGTGAAATTGAAGTTCAATCGACATTTGTGTCGCTTCGCCAAAGAGGAACTTAGCTAGTAAAATTATGGTATGCGTGTTAAGAAGGTAGCTTGTAATATGCTTTCTAAATACTTAGGTGATTTAACCCTTTCGGTACTAGTGCCACCCATTGGCGTCGGCTATGAAACGTTCTCTGGGTACCACCGTCGCCTATTGGCGGCAGCCAAGAAACGTTCTTTGGGTGCTACCGTCGCCTATTGGTGGCATCTACGAGACGTCACCGATGACTATCGCGGTCCGAATGAAAAGTTTAGTGTCAATCACGCTTGAGATTTCTATGAATACCGCAGAACACGTTTTCGCGGCTTACGCTGCCGTACAGTGCAACCACTCTTGTGGAAAACTTTCTCGTACCACGAATCTATAACCGCGGCCAGCTCCTCTGCACCGAAAGGGTTAAAGCGGAAGAATAACTGCGCAGTATGCTTCTGGAGCTGCATGGTGTGATGAAGTAGCGAGATGATGTGATTTGGTGTTGTTGGGAAGGGAACTGGATATTCCTTGGTAATTCGTGGTTTACTCGTTGAGAAAGTGGAATCATTACTGATTTTCAAAGAATTATGACATTTTATTGCTAATATATCTATGATATAATCGTCCATGTATACGTGTACCAAGATTCCCTGAAAAAAAATTTATTTTCGTCTTTGTTTAATAGATAGGTGTATGGCAATTCCTCGACACTATATATTCTATTGGAAAATAAACCGTATTCTTTAAGAATAATAGCTTATTCAAATTTAGGGTCATTAATAACTTTTTGTTATACCATAATGATGTAGAGTATGATTTGGTGTGTTATTTTACTTCCTGATTATTTCTGACGCTTTGTACGATGGGTAAGTAAATTCTCGAAGTTAAGAGAGTAAAAAAATTTCGATAAGTTAATATTTTTGCTATTGTATATATCTATATATGTATATATACTTAGGTTGTTTAATAAGAAGTCTTCTTTCTTTCATCTACTTTTCCCAACAGACGGAAATATAAATGTCATCTAAAACTATGTTCCTCTGAAAATTTATCATTTTATCTAAGAATTGATATTGCTAGTTATACTTGAGCTATGTATTGTTCGTGTTATCTCTCAACAATGTGAAGTATGATACAGATGTACTCAGAATCTGTAAAAGGAAAATGAACAATCCAAATATTCATCATGACTTCTATATTCCTTTTCTTTGACTAAAAAATCAATTTCTACAAAACCTCTCTTCTATAAAATAATTAAATTCCTGTGCCATATTAATTATGTACTTCGCGAACGTAATTAGTTACAAATAATCCCAATTTCAATAGATGCATTTATCACAAAAGTAAATAAAAGTAACGAAATAATAGTAAATTAACAAAAGAAATCACACACTATTCTATGAAAAATTTTTTAAATATTGGTATTCATACCGTTACTTTTTTCTTTGTATTCAATTTACAAAATTGATCAGTATAGTATGCATACTGTATAATTAATTGAACAAATCGACTAAATCTTTATATGGATTTTTTGATATTATTAAAAATATCCTCGATATTAATAGAAGTATGTAATAATTAAATTATGAAATGTAGCATAACTTACGTTAGTATATGTTTCCAAAGATACAACGAAGAATCCATTAGCTGTCAAACAACACGGTATTTGAGACCTCATAGCAACGAGTGTCAAGTCCCTTCTTAACATTTTTCCATACTTGTCCATTGGTAACATGAACCACGCACTTTCATACGCGGCGTTGGACACGTCCATACTGTCCCTTATCAAACAGTCGCAGCTATATGTGAACATTAGCAATTGACACATGCATCCTGATATGTGAAATGCGAAAATAATGCGTCTTGAACGTGGAGCGCCTTCCTAAAAGAGATTACATAACACACATTATTACATAACCGTGAAATAATTGGAAAATTGCCGAATTGAATTCAAGTGAAAGTAAATAAATTATCGTTTCCCACTGTAGGATTCCTGTATTATTTCACAAAAAAAAGAATAGAACGAGAAAAAGAATGAAAAATTATTATAAGAAGGAATAAAATGAATATGAGGAACTCATTATTATGGACAAAGTAATTCACATTTTGTAAAAAGAGAATTTTATTACTTCATTATGACACCTGTACAATAATTAAAAATAAATAGAGCATAATGTCAAAATCAGTGCTATTGCATTCGTGGAACTGAAGTTACTACAAAAAGTTATTAGGTATTAAAAAGGAAATTAATATTTCGTAAAAGGGCAATATTATTAAGCAAAATTGATTTTATAGCATTAATGAAATATCGGTAAACGTAGTGACAAATATGAAAAATTAGTATTTTCTTCTCTTTTATTTCTTTTTTGGAAGTTGGATTGAATTAAAAGTATCTTAGTCATTATGATTAGAAATGGTTATTACGGAAGGAATTATTTTATAAAAAAAATATTAGTAAAATGAAGTGAAAATGTAAAACGCAAGTATTACTCACCATAAGCAACAAGTATCCATCGAGGCAGATTAACAAACTGAAGAGTAATACCTGTCCCAGCACAATTGAACTGAATACATCCTCGAGTCTTTTGCAAAATTCAATTAACGATTGATGTTGTTGTATATAATCTCTGAGTTTCATATACTTATTCGTAGTGCATGATGGTTTCCCTGAAGCTTCGTTGCATTTCTCGTTATCGTTACAAATATTCGCGAATCTGTGTTGCAAGATGCGAAATTGAACAGCAGTGTGCAGATTGATAACGCATAAAAGATTGTCGAAGCAATAGTAGCATACGCCAATGTGAAGCGAAAACAATATCTATGGAAAGATAATTCGTAATAACTTCTATTGCGTATAATTAAAAAAAATTCTTTTACGACATTCAACGTTATATTTGAACTCTGTTTCGCATTAATAATCAGAAGTATAGAATTATTCGATGAACGACCTGAATTTTTTGAGGCACGAATGTAGCGTCCTACGGTATCGAATCTCTTCGATCTCCCAGAACGCTTATCACGCGCCAAATTAATATTGCGTGACTAGTTGTGATAATAAGGATCCAGAATGTGTGTGGTCAAAAGAGAGTGTTTATTTACAGAAAAGTGTAGAATAGTTATAATGTAGACGTTAACGGAGTACCGTTTCGAACACGCGTTTGTATGTGTAATTGAGTTGTTTTAAGGGTCGGTGCCGAAGACGAACTGCTTCTCGATTTTCCTCTATGTCCTGTCTCGTCGTGTTCGGTCCGGTGTTTTCTCTAGTTTAGTTCTGATTGGGTAAAATAGATGTTGGTGGTGGAAAGGTAAAGAGTTTTAATTGGACAGAGGGTGTGACATAAGGACCTTTGGCTAAGGAGTAGGAAACTGTCAAGGAGCCGATTTCTGATGGTCAATGACGTGATTTATAAGTGCCGTCCGTCCGTCGCTTGTTGGGTCTGTCACAAGTGGGTCCCATCTGTCGCGTCTGGTACTAGTAAAATTCCTAATTTTGCTTTACCTTTATAAGCTTAATCCGCTAGAACGGCGTTGAGGCACATCGAACCTCCGGAATTGCAGTCGCGGTATAAAATATAAAATCATAATCTAAACACGCTCTTCGGGACGGAACAACGAATATGACGTTCATTGCACAAAATTTATATTTATAATGGTGTTATATTTGTATAGTGTTATAAATATTAGCATGATATAGATATACATATACGTATATAATAATTACTGCTTTTTGATTATTAATTTATAAAACAAAATAAAATCGGAAAGCAAATAAAAATAAATATGTATAGTACATTTATTAATATTTTATATTAAATTATTAACTAACGAAAGGAGTATTATTGGAAAGTGACTGAAAATAAATTACAGATTTTAAATTTTTATTCGAGACTCAAAAACTATTATATACGCGAAAATATCGTTCCATGTTAATCTTAGTTTCGAATTCATGGTAGATGTATAGTAGTGTATTAAAATGAAATGAAATGAAATTTTAAAGCAATCTTAATACACATTTTCTTCTGCTACTCGTGCAACAAATTCAAAAACGAATGCCCCTGATTACTTTCAGTCAAATTTAATTTATAATTAAATTAAACTAAATTAATTTATTTAATTTATAAAAAGGAAAATTATGTATACCTGTACTACAAACATTATTTCGAAATACGGTGTTACATTTAATGGCAACTCGAGCCACATATTAAAAGGAAGTATCCTCTCTGAATCATTCTTTGCATGGTTCGCTGAAAAGTTATATCAATATACATCTTTCTCTCAAATTTCCATCCAATTATTATTATGAATAATTACTATTTCATAATAATGAATATTAATATGAATATTTATTATAATAAAATTATGAATAATTTTTTTTTATTATGAATAATTATAATTATGAATAATATGAAATATATCTATATGAATACAATTACATAAAAATTTGATTTATATGAATGTTCGTATATTCATTCTTATTATATCAATTAATTATTCATATTCGACTTGATCATATTCGAATCAACATGATAACGTGTTGAAACGTCCACGTATCATAACTCGAAAAAGAAAGAAGAAAAAATAAATGATTAGAAACGTTCACCAGTTGTCTAATATCCAGATTTTCATCACTGCTTTATAAAAATTCGTATTTCGCTAACTCACGTCATTCATTTTGTAAATCGATTATCTCGTCATCTCACCTAGAACTGGCGTTATCACAAAAGAGAAGGCTGTTCCTTGAGCAAAGAAAATGAAGGTGCACACGAAAATTATACAGGTACGTTTACAATTATCAATCATACTCTGCTCGTATGCGTCATAATTTGAGTGCCAAAAGTTCTTGTTAGCGTAATTGATCAGATCGTGAAGCTCCTCGATATATATGAACAAGTCCAAGAGCTTCACTGTAACTAGAACGACAGTTACGATGTTGCACATGACGTAAATACTATCCTGTAATTCAAAAATCGTTCAATACTCATGAAATTTTTAAATAACTTTTGGTTATACAAAATGTTTATGCCAATAGATTTCCGAAGAAATTGCTATATACGATCGAATATTACTAGATTGAAATTACTACATATTACTAGAAATTGCTACATATTACTAGAAATTGCTAAATATTACCAGAAAGTGCTACGTACAGATAAATATTACTAGATAGATTAATCTAAATTACTAATATAATTACAAGAGATTACTAGACAGACTACTCAAGTTTACTTTGAGTAAACTTGAGTTAATCGACTATTAACATCTACTCTATCTACTATAATATTATTATACTGATAAATTATTTTATCACGCGGACACGACAACAGAATCGTCAAAATCAATACACAATAGAACGTATTCAAAGTTGAAAAGTGTACCATTTCCAATTTCGTGGATTCATGCTAAATAAATCAGACGGAGATGACCTAATGTCGAATTAACTTATAGAAACAATTTTCCTCTCCATGTGGAGGTGTTGATTACCTTAAATACTATCAAAATTATCCCAATTCACTTACATTCATATCTCCCCAACTGAAGTACAATGCTCTCATCTCGTTCGACATGGAGAACAGGGTAGTGAAGAGCGTATAGCTCATGGCGATGTTCCTCCTTTGTTTTTCGACATAATTAGTCGCCAGCCAATAACCCACGAATTTCATGTAGAAACTCGTCACGCTCACCGATAGATCACGAACTTTTCTCGTACTCATACCGAGACTTTAATGACAGATTTCTCCGATCTCCTAGTCCCCCATACCAAGAGCATCTAGGTCGTATACGTGTCGCTTTAATTCCTGGCCGAACTGTTCCCATCGTTTCGCGTATATCACTTTGCGGACAGCTGGTCATTTCAAACGTCATCGTAATTGTTGTTCTACAGAGTGAAACGGAGAAAGGGAAAATGTCTCGTATCGATCAATTATGCATGATTCTAAGGTGACAATAGTTGTTCAGAACTCGTCCAACCGTGTAGCAGTTGCATAGCTCGAGGTTCAAGAAGGATGAAGTGCATCGAAGTCCGACCACGAGCTTGTTGTTCTTGGACAAGAGAAAGGGAATTGAGATTACTATTCGTAAATTGTCTAGTGCAGATTGCATATGTTTTCTTACCTGTTGTTTCATCGGTATCGCGCACAGGGTGAAGCATATTTGTAATTTGTACCGAATTGGAAATATGAAGAGAAAATTTCGAGGTTAGTGGAATTAGATTCTGGAATAATTGTTTAAGAATATGATGAAATACAAAAGGGAATGAAAAGAAAGGTATGTTTCGCATGTATATGTTGCATGTACTATCGGTGGAAAATTGACGCGTGACTTCTGTCATGTTTTGCGTGAGAATTTAGTCACGATTTAGTTAATTGGAACGAAGATTCGTCATACCTGGACGATTGTTTTTAATTTGCATTCTAAGTACTTAAGTGGTCTGTAGAGGAAGAATAATGATGCTCAGCTCTTTTGGAGTTGTATGACGTGCTACAGGGTTGAAATCATGTGATTCGGTTCTCATTGGGTAGGGTTCTGTCGAGTTCTTTGGTAATTCGCGAGTTGTTTGGTCGAGTAGGTGAATTCTTTCTGGTTTTTAAGGAATTTTGAAATTTTATTATCAGTATATTTGTGATATTATCGTGTTATACCGTCACTTGGCCGATCTTACTTGGCGATGGTTAGTGACGTGACGAATCCGAAAGGATATTGAGTGTTTCTTGCTGCGTGGAGTGGACTATATATTTGAGTGATGTGAATGATAGACGATGCTTCGAGATTGAGGGAGTGTATAGGGTGCTCAAGAGTTGATTCGATACTATGAGTCTTCTACGAGAGTTGACACGATATTGTGTGTTATTTGCCTCGTGTTTCTCCCGAGAATGGTTAGGTTAGGTTAGTTAAAGTCTAGAGTTCAATCGAATTCTTTGTTGACCAAAGTACTTTGCTGTTTCTTAATAAAACTGTGGGAATTGGAGATTCTGAGGTGGAAGAGTAGAACTCGCAAACAGTTTTCAAGAAAGCCAGAGAAATTGCTACTCCATGTAGCAGGTATATACTTGTCACATATGGTGTCCAAATGGTCGATGTCCCATCGTGCTTATCTAGGGTTCGGGTTCTGAATACGGTACTATTTAATCGCCGAAATGGCACTTGGAGGCTTTACAGTCATCTATGCAGACGTGTATCTAGGTTCTCTTAAAAAAATTAATACTTATTTTTATTTCATAGTTAAGCAGATGGCTGTTCTTTGAAAGCATATACTCTTCTGGAAAATAAGCAATATTCTTCAAGATGCATAGCTTATACAATGTTAGCTCATTAATTACGTTTGTGTTATTCGTTAGCGATATAAAATAGGATTGTTGGTGTTTAGTAGGGAATAGTTCCTTTATTTACCTTCCTGGTAATTTCTAATACGTACTATGATGGGTACGTGAATTCTCGAATATGGGAAAAGAAAGAAATTTCGAGAAGTTAATTTTGCTGTAATCTATATAAGCATATGAACACGTGGTGTTCAAAAACTGTCTATTTGCTTTTATTTCTATTTTTTAGTACTCAAATGTATCTAAAACTACATTTCCCTGAAAATTCATCATTTTATCCAAAAATTGATATTGATAGTCATGCTGGAGTTATGTGACCTCTGTGCTGTTCCTCAGCAACGTAAAGTATGATACCGCGGTACTCAGAATCTGTAAAAGGGAAACGAACAGCCATAATCTTCATCATGATTTTTACATTCTTTTTTCTTTTGCTTTTAAAAAATGAATTTCTACAAAATCTCTTTTCTATAAAATAATTAAATTCCTGTTTCATATTAATTGTGAATTTCGCGAACGTCATTAGTTGCAAATAATCTCAATTTCTATTAATCTATTTATCAGAAAAATAATTAATTGAAGAAAGATAATAGCAGGTAATAAATAATATGAAATTAATAACAGAAGTGGTTCCAAAATCCAGGATAAATTTCGATAGAATATTAATTATATTGTCACCTTCTGTTATTGGTAAATCTATAAAATTGTACTATACAGATTATGTTCTATATAATGAATTAAATAAATGAACTAAATCTATATATTTTATTATTATTAAAAATACCGTTTGTATCAATAGGAGTGGCTATGGTATTCATACAAAAATGTAGCGTGTAATAAATAAATTATGAAAAGTAGCATAACTTACATTAGTATATGTTTCCAAAGATACTATGAAGAATCCATTAGCCGTCAAACAACACGGTGTCTGAGACCTCATGGCAACGAGTATCAAGTCTCCTCTTAACATTTTTCCATACTTGTCCATTGGTAACAGGGACCACGCACTTTTATACACGGCGTTGGACACGTCCATACTGTCCCTTATCAAACAGTTGCAGCTGTATGTGAACATTAGCAATTGACACATGCAAACGGATATGTGAAATGAGAAACTAATGCGTCTTGAACGTGGATCAGTTTCCTATAGATATTACATTTCGGATATCGTTACATAATACAATTACACAAAACTGTCTTTCCTTTAAAAATCTTTTATATCCACGTCTTGTGTATTAAACTTTTCTATTCAAATTGTACTATTATTAGTACTTTATTATTATTACATAATCCAAATTTTACTATTATTACATTACTATATCCAAATCAACATGTCAATGAGACGAAACGTTCACATACTCAAGAAAGAAAAAAGAAGAAATAATAAATTATTAGAAATGTTCACCAGTGATTTAAAATCCGGATTTCTATCAGTGCTACTTCAAAATTCGTATTTCGATAACACATTCCATTCATTTCGAAAATCGATTATCTAGACACCTCACCTACGAGTGGTCCTAACGGATAAGAAATCGCTGTTCCCTGAGCAAAGAAAGTGAAGGTGCACACGAACACGAAGGTACGTTTACAATTATTTACGATATTCTGCTCGTATGAGTCATAATTTCCTTGCCAAAAGTTCTTTTGCGCGTAATTGATCAGATCGTGCAGCTCCTCGATATACACTAATAAAGCCAAGAGTTTCACTGTCACTAGACCGACAGTTCCGATGTTGCACATGACGTACATTCTGTCCTGTAATCCAAAAATAGTACAATACTTAAGCTACCTTATAAATAATTTTTAGTTATCCAAAATATATTCGCTTATGTATAAATTATTAACCAAATTGCTAAATACAGACATATATTGCCAGAGACATTAATCTAAATTATTAATATAATTACTATTACTTATTACTATTAGTAATTATATTAATATAATTACTATTACTTATTACTATTAGTAATTATATTAATATAATTACTATTACTATTATTAATATTCTATTACTTATACTGTTAATAATATACTAATAGTAATTAGCATAATTATTATTATATATAATAATATAAT
>NW_016908377.1:219112-297565 GCF_001483705.2 Eufriesea mexicana
ATATATAATAGTATAATTACTATTATTATTAGGAATATACTAATAGTAATTACTATTAGTAATATATATATATTATTATATTTACTAATATAATTACTACTTAGTGTTTACTAATTGGATTACTTGAATGATTACCCACGTTTACTATACATTATAAATATTTATCCCGTGTACTATAGTTTACAGTGATGTTCATTAAGGACTTCGCTAAGACGATACAATAAAAGGATTATCAAAATCAATACACGTGTGTTTGAGGATGAGAGGTGTGTCATTTTCAGTTTCATTGCTTTATTCTAAATAAATCGAGCAGGGTCGAAATGATATCTAATTAACGTCCAAAAACACTACACCTTTTCGTGTCGCGTCACTTCCTAAACGGCGGTACTCACTAATCTAAATATTACATTACGAAAAACACCACAATTCACTAACATTCAAATCGTCCCAGCAGAAGAACAAAGCTCTGATCTCGGTCCACATGGAGAACAGGATAATGAAGTTCGTATAGCACATGGCGATGTGGCTCCAACGTTTCTCGGCATAATTAGCCGCCAGCCAATAGCCGACGTATTTCATGTAGAAAGTAGTCACACTGATGGACAGATCCCTGTCATTCTTCGTATTCATACCGAGACTTCAATGATAAAATTTTCTGTTCTCCGATTCATCTATACCAAGGGTGTCTATGTCGTATACATGTACCTTTGATCCTTTGATCATCTGCGACCCAACTGTCGTCATTGTTTCGCTCATGGCACTTTGTGGAAAGCTAGTCATTTCGAACGTCATGGTAATTTCTGCTCCCCGACGTGGTAGTAAGAGGATAAATGTGTCGGATCGATGAATTATGCGCGATTGCAAGGTGACGGTAGTTGTTCAGAACATATCTAGCAGTAAAACAATTGCGTTGTTCGAAGTATAAGATGCAAGTAGTGCATTACAGTTCGACCACGTGTTTGATGTTCCTGGAGAAGGGAATGGGTCTTGAGATTACAATTCCTAAATTATCTAGTGTAGATTGTATATGTTTTCTTACCTCTTGCTTCATCAGTGTCGTCTATATGCTGAAGCATATCTGCAATTTGAACCTAATTGGAACTATGAAGGCAAAATCTAGAACTGAGCGGAATTAAATTCTGCGCTAATTATTGATAATACTGTGGGGGTCCTCCCCCACCATCGTTCGAAGTCGCTGTGGCAGGTATCCCCGTGGTTGGTGTATCTAGAAGGGACGGTAGGAAAAGGAAGGGATGCGTTTCGTCGCGGGCCTGCTAGCGGACTCATTGGTAAGGCTTGCTTAGCAGGCCCTTGCCTTAGACACTGGGGATACTATAGGAAAGACGGGAAGTTATATATATAAGTGACTGGGAGTTTCCCGAGGACTTGCGGCAAAGTTCTTGAAGGCGGAATCCATCCAGTGGCGAAGGTGAGAATGATGGTCGCTACAATACCATGGAATATAGTAAAAATAATAGTAAGGAATATTCCTACTTTAGTTCCTGGTAATTTCTGATATATTGTGTAATGGATTTGTGAATTATCGAATATGAGAGAATAAAGTATCTTCAATGAGCTAATTTTGTCTGCTAGTGTAAATGACCAGATATGTGTGTATATGTACATGGATTGGTTAATAAGAAAGTCTTTATACTTTTATTTCCTTTTTTTAATAGGGAAATTGAATAACAGTCATTTAAAAGAAAATATATTTCTCTGAAGATTCATCATTTCATCCAAACACTGGTAATGATAGTTAGGCTCGATCTACGTATCCTCTGTGCTGTTCCTCAACAATGTAAAGTATGATACCGCGGTACTCAGAATCTGTAAAGGAGAAATGAACATTTCAAATTTTCTTCATGTGTTTTATACCCTTTCCTTTTTAGAAAATCAATTTAAAATAACTAAATTCCTGTGCCATATTAATTATGTACTTCACGAACATTATTAGTTACAAATAATCTCAATTTCAATAGGTGCATTTATCACAAAAGTAAATAAAAGTAACGAAATAATAGGAGATAACAAATAATAGTAAATTAACAAAAGAAATCACACAATATTCTAAGAAAAATTTTTAAAACATTGATATTCATACCGTTACTTTTTTCTTGCATTCAATTTACGAAATTGATCAGTATAGTTTGTATACTATATAATTAATTGAATAAATCGATTAAATCTTTATACGGATTTTTTGATATTATTAAAAATATCTTCGATATTAATAGAAGTATGTGATAATTAAATTATGAAAAGTAGCATAACTTACGTTAGTATATGTTTCCAAAGACACAACAAAGAAGCCATTAGCAGTTAAACGACACGGTGTCTGAGATCTCATGGCAACGAGTATCAAGTCTCTTCTTAACATTTTTCCATACTTGTCCATTGGCAATAGGGACCACTCGCTATTATACACGGCGTGGGCCACGTTCATACTGTCCCTTATCAAACAGTCGCAACTATAGGTGAACATTAGCAATTGACACATGCAACCGGATATGTGAAATGCAAAAATAATGCGTCTTGAACGTGTAATGCTATCCTATAGACATTATTGATATTGTTAAATGTGAGTAAAATATTCGGAACATCGATGAATTGAACGAATAAGAAAGTAAATAGAATATTATTTCCCATTAACCCTTTGCACTCGACGATTTCTTGGCTAAAGATGAGTAGGAGTTCAAAGATTTTCTGCTATAAGGCTGGCGATATTTCTTTCAGCAATAAATAAGAAATCATATGATAATTAACACGTATAATTATTTGATTTCGATAGCTAATAGACTGTTACATTATCTTAAGTTTGATGTATTAATTAATATCGAACTTCGAAATTTTATCTAACGACGAAGGCCGCCTCTCGAGTGTAAAGGGTTAAAATGTTTCTGCATCATTTTCCAAAGAGAAAAAAGAAGTGTGGGTTATGGTTATTAGAAGAATAAAAATTAATTTGAGCAGCCCTTTATTATTAACAAAGATAATCATATTTTTTAGAAAGAGAATTAATAATGTCTGCATAATAATATAAAAGTAAATAAAATGTAAAATCGAAATAATTACCATTGTATTGATAGAAACGACATAAGTTAGCTTAAAGAATCAGTGAATAATAAGGAAATTAATAATAAGGAATAAAATTGAAATTAATAATTCTTAATAAGGATGTCATATCAAGCAAAGCTAATTTTCAATATTTAAGAATGATCAATAATAGTATTATTAAAAGGGAATGAGTAATAAGGAAATTAATAATAAGGAATAAAAGAGAAATTAATATTTCTTAATAAGGATGACATATCAGGCAAAGCTAATTTTCAATATTTAAGAATTATCAATAATAGTATTAATAAAAGGAAATGAGTAATAAGGAAATTAATAATAAGGAATAAAAAAGATTTTAATATTTCTTCATAGGGATGTTATATCAGACAAAACAAATTTTCAATATTTAAGAATTATCAATAATAGTATTAATAAAAGGGAAGAGAAGTATTTTTGTTGACAATTATATTGAAGTTTGAATTAATAAGTGAATATGATTAGAATTGTTTATTAACACGTTGACTGCCACGCAATTTGTCACGATTCCGGTCTAAGCAGCCAATTTCATTTAATCATGTTATATTATTAAAAACTTTATTTACAGTACACAGCAATAATCAAGTTTGTCGTTAATATTTTACAATTTTTACAATAAGACAAACTTGATTTCTTCTTCTCTTTCCTGATCCCATCTATTCATATTTACACTGTTATACTATGGGTTTCCTCGTAGCTGTACAAATATGGCAAGTAACGAAGAGACGAGATAGCTCGTAGCAGGCGTCCTGGGCAAGTAAACAACCTACGAGATATCTCGTAGTTGGCAGTCAACGTGTTAAGGAAGGGACTTTTAATAAAAGAATAATATGCAATAGCAATAAAAATGGAAGCATAAAATGCAAGTAGTACATACCATAAGTACCAAGTATCCATCGAGGCAGATTAAGATGCTGAATAGTAACACCTGTCCAAGCACAATTGAACGGAATATACACTCGAGTCTTTTGCAAAATTCAATTAACCCTTGGTGTTGTTGTATGTAATTTTTAAGTTTCATATAATTATTCGCGGTACATCGTGGTTTCTCTGAAGCTTCTTTGCATTTCTCGTTATCATTACAGATATTCGCCAGTCTGTATTGCAAGATCCGAAACTGAACAGATGTGTGTAGATTTATAATGCATAAAAGATTGTCGAAGCAATGATAGCATACACCAACGTGAAACAAAAGTGCAACCTACGTAAAGATAATTCGTAGTAATTTCTATTACGTATGATTTTCTCCAATATTTTAACCACATTTAGAATTATATTTGAACTTCGTTTTGCACAAAAAAGAGAAGCACGGAATTATTTGACGAAATAGAAGAATTCTATGAAATTTGAATGTAATATTTATTGTATAAAATTTTAATATGCAATGTATAATTCTATGTAGATTTCGAAGTGACGTTTGAAACATTAACAAGAATTGACAAACATTAATATATCTATAATAATTATAAATTGTTTATTATTGCTATCATTATGAATTAATCAAACTAAACATAGTTCAATAGCAATTAGAAATAATTATGCCTACCAAATTTTTTAATATTTTATATTATATCGCTTCCAACGAAATGAGGATTATTGCGAAATAAATAAAAGTAAACTATAAATTGTAAATATCAGTTGACGGAAGGATAAGTACAATATAAACGAAAATATCTTTCAAATTTAATTTTTGATTCGAGATCACAATAGAAGTGGAGTATTTTATTGCAATAAAATTAAATAAAATTCTCAAGCAATTTAAATAAAAATCGAAAAAGTTCAAAGCTGATACTTTTGATTTTCTGTAATGATATTTAAACACGTTGTTCAATGTTTAACGCACAAAATCATGCATACCTGTATTGTAAACATTATTTCGAAATACGGTGTTACACTTAATGGCAACTCGAGCCACATATTAAAAGGAAGTACCCTGTCAGTGTCATTTTTCCCACGGTTTTCTGAGAAATGATATCAATATATATTTTTCTTTTCAAATTTTCATTCAATTTTAATTATGAATGACTGCCAATATAAATAACTATATAAGAACAATTACTTAAAACAGTCTTTCCATTAAATTTCTTTTATATCCACGTTGCGCGTATTAATTTTTTATATTTAATTCTATTCTATCCAAATCAACGTGACAATGTGTTGAAACGTCCACACATCATACCTCGGAAAAAAAAGAAGAAAAAATAAATTATTAGAAATATTCACCATTGGCCTAAAATCCAGATTTCCTTCGTTTCTATTTATAATATTCGTATTTCGACAACTTTCCTCATTCATTTCGTAAATCGATTATATAGACACCTCACCTAGAAATGGATCTATCGCATAAGTCAACGTTGTTCCCTGAGCAAAGAACGTGAAGGTGCAAACGAACAGTGTACAGGTATTTTTACAATTATCCACGATACTCTGCTCGTATGAGTCATAATTTGCATGCCAAAAATTCTTCTTCGCGTAACTGATCAGATCGTGCACCTCCTCCATATATACCAACAAGGCCATCAGCTTCACTATAACTAGAGCGATAGTTACGACGTTGCAAATGGTGAACATACTATCCTGTAATACAAAAATCGTACAATAGTGAGGCCACTTTTTAAATAATTATTAGTTATACAAAACTGTGACAAAAGTTTGAAAATCAACAAAAATTACAAAATATATATTAATATAGATCACTATATGACCCGTTCGCTGCACAAATCGATTAACTCCAATTTTTGATAAATCTTAAATTTATGTGACAAAGCACTTGGTATAGTCGAAACTTTCTATACTTAAGATTTTTCAAAAAGTGGAGTTAATCGATTTGTGCAGTGAACGGCTCATATATTACTAATGAGTTTTATTAATATATAGGTTATTAAAGAAATTGCTATATATAGACGTTACTGTTACAAATATTATTCTAAACAATTAATAAAATTGCTGTAGATTACGTAAACCATTGCACTTGTCAATATCAACTCTGTCTCTTATAGTTGATTGTTGTATTGATTAACTATTTTGCTAATGGGATGAAACACAAGAACTGACGAAATCAATACACATGGGTTTGAAAACGAAAAGTGTACCATTTCTAATTCCATGTATTCATCATAAATACATCAGCAAGAGACGAAATGATTCTAGTTAACCCGTTGCACTCGAGAGGCGCCCTTCAGTCGCCAATTTATAAAATTTTAAAGATAGATATTAATTAATATGTCAAATTTAAGATAATGTAACGGTGTGCGAGGTGTCGAAATCAAATAATTCTACGTGTCAATTATTATACTATTTCTTATTTACTGCTCAAAAAAGTGTCATCAGCTTTATAACAGAAAATTTTCGGACTCCGACCTTTCTTTAGTCAAAAAATCGTTGAGTGCAAAGGGTTAATATCCAAAAACACTATTCCACCTCTTCCGAAACCTATACCTTCTTATGTCACGTCACATTTTAAGCGTAGGTGTCGTTCACTAATCTCAATATTATATTACAAAAAGCACTAAAATTCACTAACATTCAAATTTCCCCAACTGAAGTACAAAGATCTCGTCTCGTTCGATATGGAGAACAGGATAGTGAAGAGCGTATAGCTTATGGCGATGTTCCTCCAACGTTTCTCGGCGTAATTAGACGCCAGCCAAAAACCGACGAATTTCATGTAGAAAGTCGTCACGCTGACCGACAGATCCCTGTCTCTCTTCGAGTTCATACCGAGATTTCAACGATAAATTTCTCCGTTCTCCGATTCCACCATTCCAAGGGTGTTTGTGTCGTATACATATCCCTTTGATCCTTTGGTCATCTTTGCCCCGACAGTTCTTATTGTTTCGCGTATGTCACATTGCGGACAGCTGGTCATTTCAAACGTCATCGTAATTGCTGTTCTACAGAGTGAAACGGAGAAAGGGAAAATGACTCGTATCGATCAATTATGCATGATTCTAAGGTGACAATAGTTGTTCAGAACTCGTCCAACCGTGTAGCAGTTGCATAGCTCGAGGTTCAAGAAGGATGAAGTGCATCGAAGTCCGACCACGAGCTTGTTGTTCTTGGACAAGAGAAAGGGAATTGAGATTATCATTCGTAAATTGTCTAGTGCAGATTGCATATGTTTTCTTACCTGTTGTTTCATCGGTATCGCGCACAGGGTGAAGCATACTTGTAATTTGTACCGAATTGGAAATATGAAGAGAAAATTTCGAGGTTAGTGGAATTAGATTCTGGAATAATTGTTTAAGAATATAATGAAATACAAAAGGGAATGAAAAGAAAGGTATGTTTCGCATGTGTATGTTGCATGGACTATGGGTGAAAAATTGATGCGTGACTTCTGTCATGTTTTGCGTGGAAATTTAGTCACGATTAAGTTAATTGTAACGAAGATTCGCCATACCTGGGGGGTCGTAAACCTAGACGAATGGCAGTTTTTTGAAACTATATATTCTTCAGGTAAATAAGCAATATTATTCAAGTTGCATATGTTATTCAAAGTTAGGGTCATTAATTACGTTTGTGTCATTTGTTAATAATGCAAAGTATTGTATGATTTGTTTTCACTTAGTAGGGAGTAATCATTTTAATTAACTTGTTGGTAATTTGTACAATGAGTAAGTGAATCTTCGAAGCTGAGAGAGTAAAGAAATTTTGATAAGTTTACTTTCTTGCTACTGTATACATTAATATATGTATATATACTTAGGCTTTTAAATAAAAATATTTCTTTTTATCTACTTTTTTTAATAGGCGGAGGTACAAATGACATCTAAAACTACACTTCTCTTAAAATTCATCAATTTTTCTACAAATTGAAATTGTTAGTTTCACTTCAGTTGCGCATTCCCAGTAGTGTTCGTCAACAATGTGAAGTACGATACCGCTGTACTCAAAATCTGTAAAGAGAAAACGAATAATCCAAACCTTCGTCATGACATTTATATCCTTATTTTAACTATAAAACTTTTAACAAATTATTAAATTCTTCTGCCATATTTATTGTGTATTCCGTGAACCGGTTAAGTGCAAATAATTTCTATCACCATTGATCTATCTATCCCAAACGTAATTTAAAGGAAGAAAATGAGAGCAGATAATAAACAATATGAGATTAGCAAATAATATCAAACTATATTCTTAGACAAGTTTAGAAAATATAATATTTATACCGTCAGTTTCCTCTATTGTACAGTTTATGAAATTGATCGGTACAGTTTATATACTACTTAATTAATTCAATAAATCACATAAATCCTTATATGTATTTTTCAGCATTAACCTTTTGCACTCGAGAGGCGATCCTCAGTCGCCATTTAATCACAACTTAAAGATCGATGTTACTTAATATGTCAAATTTGAAATTACCCAACGATGTGCGGAATGACGAAGTAAAATAATTCTACGTCTTAATTTACATACGATTTCCTATTCATCGTTTCAAAAATATCGTTAACTTTATGGCAAAAAGTCTTCAAATTACTATTTTTCTGTAATGATAAATTCGCCGAATGCAAGGGGTTAATAAAAGAGGGTTAACAAAAATATGAGTACACGTGATTCTTGTATCTATTCAGAAAAGTAGAATATAATAACCAAATTATGAAATGTAGAATAACTTACATTAGTATACGTTTCTAAAGACACAACAAAGAATCCATTTGCTGTCAAACGGCAAGGTTTTTGAGATCTCATAACCACGAGTGTCAAGTCCCTTCTTAACATTCTTCCATACTTGTCCATTGGTAACAGCGACCACGCGCTTGTATACACAGCGGTGGCCACGTCCTTACTGTCTCTTATCAAACAATCGCAATTGTAGGTGAACATTAGCAATTGGTACATGCAGCTGGATATGTGAAACGCGAAAATAATACGCCTCGAACGTGGAGCGCTTTCCTGTAGAGATTTAATTATGCTTATCGCTGTACAATACAAAAATATTCGAATCACTGCTGAATTGAATTAACAAGGAAATAAATAAAATGTCATTTCCCACTGTCAAATTTCGCTACTATTTCAGATAAAAGAAAAGTACCACGAAGAATTGTTATTAGAAGGAATAAAACTAATATCAGCAACTCTTTGTTATCGACAAAGAAATTCACATTTTTTAAACAGAGAAAATTATTGCTTCATTATGACGCCTGTACAATAATTAAAAATAAATAGAGCATAATGATAAAATCGGTGCCATTGCATTCGTAGAATTGAAGTTAATATAAAAAGTCATTAGGTATTAGAAAGAAATTAATATTTCGTAAAAAGACAATATTATTAAGCAAAATTGATTTTATTGCATTAATGAAATATCGGTAAAAGTAGTGACAAATATGAAAAATTAGTATTTTCTTTTCTTTTCTTTCTTTTTTGAAAGTTGGATTGAATTAAAAGTATCTCGGTGATTATGATTAGAAATGGTTATTAAGAAAGGAACTATTCTATAAAGAAATATTAGTAAAATGAAGTGAAAAAGTATAACGCAAATCGTACATACCATGAGCACCAAGTATCCATCGAGGCAGATTATTAAGCTGAACAGTAACACTTGTCCAAGCACAATTGAGCTGAATACATCCTCTAGTCTTTTGCAAAATTTAATCAACGCCTGATGCTGTTGTATGTAATTTCTTAGCTTCATGTATTTATTCGTGGTGTACGATGGTTTATTTGCAGTTTCGATGCATTTCTCGCTACCATTGCACATATTTGCGAATCTGTATTGCAGGATACGAAAGTGAAGAGATATGTGTAGATTTATAATGCAAAAAAGATTGTCAAAGCAATGGTAGCATACGCCAACGTGAAACAAAAGCGCAACCTACGAAAAGATAATTCGTAATAATTTCAATGGGAAATGATTTTCTTTAATTTTTTTTGCGATATTTAAAATTATATTTGAATTTTGTTTTACATTAAAATCTGCGATATGGAACTGTTCGTAGCAAAGTTATGGATACCTGTATTGCAAACACTATTTCGAAATACGGCGTTACATTTAATGGCAACTCGAGCCACATATTAAAAGGAAGTATCCTGCCTGTCTTATTCTTCCCATAGTTTGCTGAAAAATTAAATTGGCACGCAATTATAATTATGAACAGTATCTAATATATAGTAAAGTAACTGTATAAATACAAGTACTTAAATCTGTCTTTCCTTCAAATTTCTCTTACATTCGTGTTTGTGTATTCATTCTTATTATATTTATCACATATTTTTATTCAATTTTATTATATCCAAATCAACATGACAATTCGTCCGCATACTGTACCTCGAAAAAAAGAAAAGAAAAAATAAATTATGAGAAATGTTCATCAGATATCTAAAATCCAGATTTCCATCAGTGCTACTTCAAAATTGGTACTTTGATAACGTTTTCAATTTATTTAGTTAATCGATTATCTAGACACCTCACCCATGAGTGGTCCTATCACATAACTGAAAGTTGTTGAGTGAGTAAAGACAGTGAATATGCAAACGAGCAGCGTACAAGTACGTTTACAATTATCCACCATACTTTGCTCGTGTGAGTCATAATTTGCTTGCCAAAAGTACTTTTTAGCGTAACTCATCATATCGTGCAGCTCGTCGATGTATATTAACAAATCCAAAAGCTTCACTATAACTAGAGTGATAGTTATGATGTTGCATATGGTGAACATGTTATCCTGCATGACAAAAGTAGCAAGGTTACTCTTTAAATATTTCTCAGTTATTCAAAACTTATACTCTTCTATAATATATAGGTCACTAAAGAAATTGCTATACATAGAAGTATATGTAGGATACCATTACGTGAATAAATCGCGATTCGGCCATTGCCAACAAAAACAGATTATAAACGAATCAATATTTTCTAGAAGCACATTGAAATGTTATTTTGGGTAACAAAATTAAATTGCGTGGTCCCTACGGGGAGGTGAAGCATGAAAGCAGGGTCCTTGACGACCAAAACAGAGTCCTTAGAAATTAATTGCGACCGGCACGAATGTGAGTTGCTCGGTGTTGGAAGGAGAGTTAAATTAGAGTGCGTCTTTGTGTGTTTTCGTAGCGTTATCATGGGATTCTTTTCCTAAGTTAAATTAGTTTTATGAGTTTTGTGTTTATGTTATTCTGTTCCTGTTGTTCTGACAGTTTTTGGTGTCTCAAAACCAGTTTTCGCCATCCTACATATATTATTAGATAGATGATTCTAAATAATTAATAGAATTACTATAGATTTCGTAAAAGATTGTTCTCCTTTACTATACAGTGTTAATATCTATCCCGTCTATTATAGTTCACTGTCCTACTGATTAAGAATTTCTCTAATAGGATGCAACAAAAGAATTGTTAAAATCAATACACACGAGTTTGAAGATGAAAAGTGTACCATATCCAATTTCATGTATTCATCATAAATAAATCAGGAAAAGACGAAATGATTCTAGCTAATGTCAGAAAACACTATTCCACCTCTTCCCAAACCTATACTTTCTTATGTCAAGTCACATTTTAGGCGTAGGTGTCGTTCACTCATCTCAATATTACATTACAAAAAGCACTAAAACTCACTAACATTCAAATCTCCCCAGTTGAAGTACAAAGCCCTCGCTTCGATGGTCATGGCGCACATGACACAGAGGAGCGTATAACATATGGAGATGTTCCTCCAACGTTTCTCGTCATAATTAGACGCCAGCCAATAACCGACGATTTTCAGGTAGAACGTCGAAATGCTGACCGACAGATCCCTGTCTCTCTTCGAGTTCATACCGAGACTTCAACGATAAATTTCTCCGTCCTCCGATTCCACCATTCCAAGGATGTCTGTGTCGTATACATATCCCTTTGATCCTTTGGTTATCTTTGCCCCGACAGTTCTTATTGTTTCGCGTATGCCATATTGCGGACAGCTGGTCATTTCAAACGTCATCGTAATTGCTGTTCTACAGAGTGAAACGGAGAAAGGGAAAATGTCTCGTATCGATCAATTATGCATGATTCCAAGGTGACAATAGTTGTTCAGAACTCGTCCAACCGTGTAGCAGTTGCATAGCTCGAGGTTCAAGCAGGATGAAGTGTATCGAAGTCCGACCACGAGCTTGTTGTTCTTGGACAAGAGAAAGGGAATTGAGATTACCATTCGTAAATTGTCTAGTGCAGATTGCATATGTTTTCTTACCTGTTGTTTCATCGGTATCGCGCACAGGGTGAAGCATACTTGTAATTTGTACCGAATTGGAAATATGAAGAGAAAATTTCGAGGTTAGTGGAATTAGATTCTGGAATAATTGTTTAAGAATATAATGAAATACAAAAGGGAATGAAAAGAAAGGTATGTTTCGCATGTGTATGTTGCATGGACTATGGGTGAAAAATTGATGCGTGACTTCTGTCATGTTTTGCGTGGAAATTTAGTCACGATTAAGTTAATTGTAACGAAGATTCGCCATACCTGGGGGGTCGTAAACCTAGACGAATGGCAGTTTTTTGAAACTATATATTCTTCAGGTAAATAAGCAATATTATTCAAGTTGCATATGTTATTCAAAGTTAGGGTCATTAATTACGTTTGTGTCATTTGTTAATAATGCAAAGTATTGTATGATTTGTTTTCACTTAGTAGGGAGTAATCATTTTAATTAACTTGTTGGTAATTTGTACAATGAGTAAGTGAATCTTCGAAGCTGAGAGAGTAAAGAAATTTTGATAAGTTTACTTTCTTGCTACTGTATACATTAATATATGTATATATACTTAGGCTTTTAAATAAAAATATTTCTTTTTATCTACTTTTTTTAATAGGCGGAGGTACAAATGACATCTAAAACTACACTTCTCTTAAAATTCATCAATTTTTCTACAAATTGAAATTGTTAGTTTCACTTCAGTTGCGCATTCCCAGTAGTGTTCGTCAACAATGTGAAGTACGATACCGCTGTACTCAAAATCTGTAAAGAGAAAACGAATAATCCAAACCTTCGTCATGACATTTATATCCTTATTTTAACTATAAAACTTTTAACAAATTATTAAATTCTTCTGCCATATTTATTGTGTATTCCGTGAACCGGTTAAGTGCAAATAATTTCTATCACCATTGATCTATCTATCCCAAACGTAATTTAAAGGAAGAAAATGAGAGCAGATAATAAACAATATGAGATTAGCAAATAATATCAAACTATATTCTTAGACAAGTTTAGAAAATATAATATTTATACCGTCAGTTTCCTCTATTGTACAGTTTATGAAATTGATCGGTACAGTTTATATACTACTTAATTAATTCAATAAATCACATAAATCCTTATATGTATTTTTCAGCATTAAACGCGAAAATAATACGCCTCGAACGTGGAGCGCTTTCCTGTAGAGATTTAATTATGCTTATCGCTGTACAATACAAAAATATTCGAATCACTGCTGAATTGAATTAACAAGGAAATAAATAAAATGTCATTTCCCACTGTCAAATTTCGCTACTATTTCACATAAAAGAAAAGTACCACGAAGAATTGTTATTAGAAGGAATAAAACTAATATCAGCAACTCTTTGTTATCGACAAAGTAATTCACATTTTTTAAAAAGAGAATATTATTGCTTCATTATGACGCCTGTACAATAATTAAAAATAAATAGAGCATAATGTCAAAATCGGTGCCATTGCATTCGTAGAACTGAAGTTAATATAAAAAGTCATTAGGTATTAGAAAGAAATTAATATTTCGTAAAAAGGCAATATTATTAAGCAAAATTGATTTTATTGCATTAATGAAATATCGGTAAAAGTAATGACAAATATGAAAAATTAGTATTTTCTTTTCTTTTCTTTCTTTTTTGAAAGTTGGATTGAATTAAAAGTATCTCGGTGATTATGATTAGAAATGGTTATTAAGAAAGGAACTATTCTATAAAGAAATATTAGTAAAATGAAGTGAAAATGTATAACGCAAATCGTACATACCATGAGCACCAAGTATCCATCGAGGCAGATCATTATGCTGAACAGTAACACTTGTCCAAGCACAATTGAGCTGAATATATCCTCTAGTCTTTTGCAAAATTTAATCAACGCCTGATGCTGTTGTATGTAATTTCTAAGCTTCAAGTACTTATTCGTGGTGTACGATGGTTTATTTGCAGTGTCGTTGCATTTCTCGCTACCATTGCACATATTTGCGAATCTGTATTGCAGGATACGAAACTGAACAGATATGTTTAGATTTATAATGCATAAAAGATTGTCGAAGCAATGGTAGCATACGCCAACGTGAAACAAAAACGCAACCTACGTAAAGATAATTCGTAATAATTTCAATTCGGTATGATTTTCTTTAATTTTTTTTTGCGACATTTAAAATTATATTTGAATTTTGTTTTACATTAAAATCTGCGGTATGGAACTGTTCGTTGCAAAGTTATGCATACCTGCATTACAAACACTATTTCGAAATACGGTGTTACATTTAATGGCAACTCGAGCCACATATTAAAAGGAAGTATCCTGTCTGTCTTATTCTTCCCATAGTTTGCTGAAAAATTAAATTGGCACGCAATTATAATTATGAACAGTATCTAATATATAGTAAAGTAACTGTATAAATACGAGTACTTAAATCTGTCTTTCCTTCAAATTTCTTTTACATTCGTGTTTGTATATTCGTTTTTATTATATTTATCAATTTTTTTCATTCAATTTTATTTTATCCAAATCAACATGTCAATATATACGAGGCATACTGTACCTCGAAAAAAAAGAAGAAAAAATAAATTATCAGAAATGTTCATCAGATATCTAAAATCCAGATTTCTATCAGTGCTACTTCAAAATTGGTAATTTGATTACGTTTTCAATTCATTTAGTTAATCGATTATCTAGACACCTCACCCATGAGTGGTCCTATCGCATAACTGAAAGTTGTTGAGTGAGCAAGGACAGTGAAGATGCAAACGAACAGCGTACAAGTACGTTTACAATTATCCACCATACACTGCTCATATGAATCATAATTTGAGTGCCAAAAGTTCTTTTTAGCGTAACTCATCATATCGTGCAGCTCTTCAATGTATATTAACAAGTCCAAGAGCTTCACTATAACTAGCGTGATAGTTATGATGTTGCACAAAATGTAAGTACTATCCTGTAATTCAGAAATAGTTCAATATCCACTCAATTTTTAAAATAATTTTTAGTTACACAAAACGTATATGTCAGTACATAAATTATCAAAGAAATTGGCCCATACGTATGCGTTTTACTGATAGATTACTATAATTAACTAGTCATTATCAATATCCATTTCATCTACCATAGATTACTGTAATATCGATCATCTATTAGTCTCTGATGATACAATAAAGAAATTGTCCTAATCAATACTCATATGCTAGAAGTGAATAAATGTACGATTGCCAATTTCATACTAATTATATTAAACAAAATGGGAGCAAAATAACGTCGAGTTAACGTCCAAAAATAGGTTTCTTCTGAAGACTATACCTCTTCGAGTCACGTGACATTTTACACGCAGTTCATTGCTATAAATACCACAATAATCACGATTCACTCACACTCAAATCTCCCCAACTAAAGGACAAAGCTCTCATCTCGTTCGACATGGCAAACAAGATAGAGAAGAGCGTATAGCCCATGGCGATGTTCCTCCAACGTTTCTCGGCATAATTAGACGCCATCCAATAACCGACGAATTTCATGTAGAAAGTTGCCACGCTTACTGACAGATCCTTGACTTTTCTCATGCTCATAACAAGACTACAATGATAGACTTCTCCGATCTCAGATTCCTCCGTGTAAAGAATGTCTATGTCGCATACGTGTCGCTTTGATCCATTGGTCATCCTTGGCTCAACTGTCCTCATCGTTTCGCGTATGCCACTTTGTGGACAGCTGGTCATTTCACACGTCATCGTGATTACTGTACCACAGCGTGAAAACGAAAGGGGACAAATGTGAATCGATGAATTATGCATGATTCCAAGGTGACGGTACTTGTTCAAAGCTTGTCTACCAGGGGAACAGTTGCGTTGCTCGAGATACAGGATGGATGTGGTGCGTTGCAATTCGATCATGAGCTTGTTCTTGGACAGTGGAATGGAACTTGAGATTGCTATTCGTAAATTAACTATCGAAGGCTGTATATGTTTTCACCTATGAGATGTAGCACGTTTGTAATTTGTATCGAATTGGACGTGTACAGGAAAAATTTAGTGGTGAGTGGAATTTGATTGTGGATTATTTGTATAATAATATGATCAATTATAGATTTTATGAAAAGAAAACGAGAGTTAATGTTTTGCATATGTTAATATCTAATTGCATTCATAGAAATATCGTGAGTTAAATTTGGAGTGATTATTTGATAATAATTCAGGGATAATTAATGATTGATTAATAATAATTTTTATTGTAATAATGGTTCGTGTATGTAATAATCTGCCCTGTGATAAAGGCTGAAATTATTGGATTATGGAAGGGATGGTCATGTTGTTAAGTGTGATAGAAAGATCCTGCAGGCACTGTAGTCCCCATATGAGAAAATTAGAATGAGATAAACATGTAAGATGAAATGATACACGTAAAATAAATTATAATTATAATGTGTATAATGTGTAAATTATAAGTGGTTATTGTATATTATAAATAATCATTTGATTTGCGAGGAAAATATTTTGTAGCAGCAGCTCGTTGTGTTTTGCAATATTTAGTAATATCTTTGACAAACATTCAAATGCTATTATATATTCGTGTACATTTGTTCTTATTCGTATCTCAACGTGTAATCAATATTATAATTATTTACTGTCTGTTTCTTCTTATTAATATAAAGAAATAAATCTGTGATTATTTAGTATTTAAATTATTTCGAAAACCGGTTGAAATTGTGAAAAGAACTAATTTGTAACATGAAGGATAGACCATACGATAATTTTAAAAGTATAAACTTATTCGTACTAAACACAGTGTCGTATACAAATCAGTCTCACAATCTCCGTATCTCCTTAATGTCAATTAAATATATGTACTAATAGCTTCGGTATCTGAGTACTGTCATCGTGCAAAATCTCATTGAGAAAGGGAACTTCAGAATAGATATGTCATTAGTCTATCTTATTCAAGTACCAAAGCAATAGTAACAGGAAGAACTCCGTTACTCATATTTCCGTTATAACAATAACCATATACATGCAAAATTCCATTATGTATCCTCTACGTCAGAAGAACGTTTCAGCAGGGTGAAATACGACATTGCAGTACTGAGTACCTGTAAATAAATTAAGTCTAATTTACTTAAATAAATTAAGTAAGGTTAGGAAAATAAATTTCGATTTCGAAATTAAATTAATTAGAAATAAAATTGCACGAATGAAAAATATTCAAATAATATATTTGTCTCGGAATTCTAAATAAATTTCGAAACTAAATGTATGTGGCTTAAGTAACTTTCATAATTATCGGAATATGCATCTACATTTACAATGAAAATATTATTATGATATCGTAGGGATATAATTAAATTAATTACCGCAGTGTAAGTTTCCAGAGAAATAGGGAAAAATCCTCCAGCTGTTAAACTGCAAACCCTGTGCGATCTCATGATAACGATAATCAGATTTTTGCGTACAACGGTACCGACTTTATCCATTGGCAGATTTGCCCATGGACCTGAGAATACTGCATTTCCAACATCGACACTTTGTCGTATCAAATTGTCACAGCTATACGTGAACATTAAAAATTGGAAAAAGGTGCCACCCAAGTTGAGTACTAGACTGACTTTCTTCGAAGGAGGTGTGTCTGCCTATGTAATCGTCAAAAAATTGGTAAATTATAAAACTAATCGATCAATTTTGGGGGATAAATCTATTTATTATTGAAAATATGCAAAATGAACAGAGAATTTTGTTCATAACTAATGGGATATATTAAAATAGAATATAAAATTGGTAGGATATTATTGTACAAGCAAAAACAAGTCGAAAAGAATCAATACAATTTTATCGTTTGAAGCTTCGTTTTCGAGGAAATCGAGTTTGATTGGTACATGCCCACTCCGCTGACTCGCGATTGAGCACATTCAATATGGCTACCGACGGAGTGCGTATGACTGCAACATCAAATT
Source organism: Eufriesea mexicana (assembly GCF_001483705.2). Classification (NCBI taxonomy): domain Eukaryota; kingdom Metazoa; phylum Arthropoda; class Insecta; order Hymenoptera; family Apidae; genus Eufriesea; species Eufriesea mexicana. Next base: position 237,332 of record NW_016908377.1, read on the forward strand.
CGATTTCCTCTGCAACAAAGCCTTAAGCGAAAAAATTTTATTCTATATTTCCAACTTATTTTTGCGCGTAGAATAACCTCCTTGAGTTTTATAATTTTAATTGTAGAATTAAATTAAATTAAATTAGAAGGAATTAATTTTAACTGTAGTCTATTAAATTATGTCGGTTCTTAACATATATTTGATAGCATTGTTCGAGTAACACAAATGAAAGTAATGGTCGTTCTTAATTCAATTTCATTTTATTCAATAAATGAATAATTCTATTTTATTACGAGGTAAAAGTAAATATACCATTTAAAATACATTAAATACGAACCAGAAAGAGCTGAAATCCCAGGAGGCATATTACAATGGCAAGGAACATTACGTGGCCAAGAACGATTATAGTGAATATATTCTCCAATTTTAAGCAATATTCGGTGAGCATTTGATGGAGTTGCACGCAATTCTTCAATTTGATGTAGCAGGCGTTCGCGTAACGAGATACTTTTGTGTCCGATTCTTGATCGTTTAACTGTACCTTAATCACGTTATGCAAATTCTTCAATCTGTATTGTAATATACGAAACTGACTAGCAACGTGGAAATTCACGATGCACAAGAAATTGTCGAAACAAATGTAACATATACCGACGTGGTACACGCAAAGTATCTGTACAGATAAAAATCTTTTCCAATAACTTTTATTCTTCATACAATTCATTTTTGTTATTGTTATAGAGGAAGTAATGTATTTAAATATGCAATCGTAAAAAGATATCATTCGAAAGAAACATGATCTTAATAAAATAAACATGACTTAATTTACAATTAACATAATTATTAGTTTATAATTAATTCGATAACTCAGTGAATTTTAATCGTTAATAAAACTGTAAAAAAAGGATATGAACTATAAAAAAGTCTTCGTACCTGTATAGTAAAAAGTATTTCAAAGTAAGGAGAGAGTGATACAGGAAAGTCTACCCACAGGTTGAATGGCAATGCTCTATCAGATTCATTTTTCCCCATATTTCCTGACAAATAAAAATAAATATAAAAATATACACGTAACGAGTACAAAAATAAATGTATAAATATAAAAACAAATAGTACGAAATATATAATAAACACGATTGTATAGAATAATTTATGCATGATTAATATAATTAACAATTGCCACTATATAACAATCGATATTGCTGAAAACGATAATTTATTTTATTTATTTAATAATAATTACATTCTTTTTCTTGATAAAATAAAGCGATATATTGGACTATTATGTAAACTTTAATTTTTGAAATTTAAGGAGTTGGTGAAAATATTAAAATAAGCAATAATATTTTTTCTTGAACTCGACATACCTATAAGTGGAGATATCAGATATCCTGCACAACTGCCTTGACAGCAGAAGCTGATAATAATAATGGTGACGGTGCATACCTTCTTACACCCGGTTAAAATTATCATTTCTTGCGGATCCTGATGCGGACGCCAGAAGTTCTGCTGTGTGAATGTAACCAACTTAAAGAATTCCATTTTATGCGAGTACAAAATGCCGATTTTTAACAGAACCATCGCCACGTATAAAATATTGCAAACGATAAAAACACACTCCTGAAATCATAAAGTTGCGAGTAAGAAGAATCAGAAATAAATGTTAGTATAACTAATTTATTTGACAAATTTTGTAAGTAAGCATATTGATAAATAAAAGGACAAGATAAAGTTAGTAATTTCACACGAAGCAATATAGCATCAATCTTTTAATTTTTAATTAAAAATTTAGAGATTTTTAATTTTATTTTTAATTTTATTTTATCTCTTGATAAGTATGTCCTTCTACTTTATCGACGTATCATTACACCCGAAGCAAACAGCTTCCACGTAAGATATTAATTCCTAGATTCAAGATTAAAATAAAGAACTGCTTTTAATTGTTATCTCTTCCGTTAAAAATAAGAATTTGAATCAAATTTAAATTATAAACGGTTAAAATCCGACAAAAATTTGTAATTCATGCATAACAATATTTCCTTCATAATAGAAGAATTGTTGAAGATAGATGAAAAGTAAATACTAGATGGAGCCCAGCATCCATTCCACAGTACTTACCCTAAGGTTTCCCCAAGTATAATAGATGTCTCTGCATGCCATACACACACTAATGAAGAGCGCGCTGACTGTGTATATCAACGCGAAGTCTCTGCGAAATTGTTCATTTCGATCAGCTGCCAACCAAAGACCTACGACTTTCATCAAGAAGCTCGTCCAAATTATCGAGATGTCTTTATCCTGTGTCGAACGCATAGTGAACGTCGAATAAACGAAGAAAGGCCTTCATGGTTTCGTGACAAATATATCCGATTGATTTATAATGACGTGTCAGACACGTCTCTTTGATCACATTCCTACCCATCAATCTGCTCAACCGGTAATTACAGATTACGTTTTTACTTTCTACGTTTCCTCGCCTCGGATGGTAGAGTTCCGCAACGAAATTGGAAATTAAATATTTATGGTCTGAGGAGAGAGAACAGGAGCGCGTGTGTAACGACAGAAGGAATGTGTAACTAATGTGATATTTTGTCGACTGGCATTCCGTTATTTTTATTTATTTCGAACAATAAAAGGCGTGTGGTGTACCTCGGTTCATCTGACTCATTTACGTTCAATGTGGGAAGGTTATACCATTGCAGTTTGAAGGGTTGTGTATCTTATATACAAATGAGAATTGGTTTTGTAATACGTGGTATCGTTAGAGTTCGATGTATGAGAAATTAGGTTGTGTGAAAAGTTTTGACTTCTTCTTCGAACTGAATAGAAGGAAATTATTCGATTAGTGATAAAGTAAATCCATTTTGGTGGTTAGGTAAGGAAACTGTTTTATCGATTGGTCGATGTTTAATTGGCGAATAAAATTCTAGGCATTATTTGTTGAACTGGATGGAAAAATGAATATTGTAATATTTTTGTATAATTGTTTTGTGTGCCTGTAGCAGAGATACATGATCTTGAAATCATTAGCTTTTAATTGAAATTACTGATACGAGTATCTTCTATGTATTGTTTTGAGGAGTAAAATTAATGAAGAAGGTACAAATTTGTAGTTAAGAAAATATAAATATTAATTTGCGATTGATAACATGTAGCAAAGAAAATATAAAGCAAAAGATCGACAGTTTTTCGTGTATCAGCTGGCATATTAGTTCGACGTAAGCGATTAATTTTACGCTAATTAAAAGATCAGTTGTATCGAGTATTAATTACCGGCCCATATAATTTTTTAATCAGTTTTATTTTGCTAGTTCTCTAAATACAAGCACTAAAGTTCGTTCTACAGATATTAAAATATTTCTCTTACATAAATCCATGTACATACGCATAGCCAATTATTCGTCCGTTACCTTCATGGACGATTGCCTCATGAGAGTGAAATATGACATTGTGGAACTTATGAGCTGTAACACAAAAAGATTTCATTATTTTTCCAAGTTGTTCTACGAAATTTGATCAACTATGAAGCAAATTTTTGTTATAATGCACCTATAATCTTTTTCAAATAACTAATGGTTGAAATTGAAAATGCAACAACAATAATAATAAATATAAAATATCTATTATTTATAAATTAATAATACTAATTAAATTAATAAATAAAGATTAATGAAACTAATACAAACGAAATAGAATAATTTTTTCATCAATACTATTGGTAAATACCTGTTATACTATATACAGAATAGAAATATTTTCAAAAAAGAATCAGAATCATTGCAATATTATATATTAACATTAAATAATTTGCAAACCAGTAAGAATTAAGCATAAAACGAGTTGCATACAGCAGTAGAGGTTTGCAAGGACACAGGAAAGAATCCTCCAGCAGACATGTAACACGGCCTCATCGACTTCATAATTATAGTCCTCACATCCTTTCGTAGCATCCTGCCGGCTTCAGTCATTGGCAAAATTGTCCACCAGCCGGAATACGTCGCTATGCTAATATTCGTACTTTCCTCTATCAACCCGTTGCAAATGTACGTGAAGAAAATTAAGTGCATGAAGCTACCGACCATGTGAAAAATGAAAATGAGTCGCGTCGAAGTGGATACGTCTGCCTAACAAACATAACACATTATAAATATGCTTACGTTTAAAACAAAGTATTCACGAATGTCAAAGAAAATGAAAAGAATAATGAGAGAAGAAGCAGATACAGGGTGTCGGAATAACGATAGTACAACTGGAGAGAGGGTGATTCTACGAACAATGATTCTAAAGGACAAATCGAAAATAAAGAATACAATTCTTTCATTCGAAGTTTCCTTGTCGAGAAAATCGACTTTGAATGTTCACCGAGTGCACGTGCACATAGCTATGGAGTATAAGAGTAGACCATGGATACGCGAATATCGGTGCACAATCGATGGGGGATGATTCTACGTGAAAAAACAAATCGAAAATAAAGAATAAAACTTTTTCATTCGAAGCTTCGTTGTCGAGAAAATCGACTTTGAATGTTCACCGAGTGCGCGTGCATTTAACTGGCTATGGCGGACGGACCATCGGTAGTTTAGCGTATTAAGCCAAAGTTAAGTGCACGCGTACTCAGTGAATATTCAAAGTTGATTTTCTCGACAACGAAACTTCGAATGAAAAAATTTTATTCTTTATTCCCGATTTGTTTTTTCACGTAGAATCAACCCCTCCCTGTTTGTACCACCTATGCTGATGTATTAATGAATTATTCCTCTTAGTCATAGCTAAAAAATACTCGTGTATCGATGGTCTATTCTCACAAGCCTTAGCTAAGTGCATGCACACTCGGCGAATATTCAAAATCGATTTTCTCGAACACAAAGCTTCGAATCACTACCTTCCTGGTTGTACTACCGTTGCTGGGACACCCTGTATAATCAATATGTCTCAAAAATATAAGAAACAAGTTACATTGTAGAAGATCAAAAATGCTCATCACCTACATTTTTGATCTCTACATTTAGTCCACACTGTCTAACAATATTTTTGCAAATCACTGTGCACGGTTTGTAATATTAACACTAGATTTACGGAACCTGTCAATTCGACGGAAGGGTTGTTCCAATTATACGATGGTAACAGATTTAGTTAACTTATATTAAGACGGTTAATGTAATATACAATTGTTTTTAAATTAAACTAATCGTTAAAGGAAAAGGCACGTGGTTTCCTTTACCTGTCAATTTGACAGATGTCCATAGGAATAGGTATACAGATAACGTCCGTAAACCTAGTGTTAACCACTTGCGCTATAAAGACGTGCCACGCACATCGAGATGCTTTTATTCCAAAGCCGTCAGCTACGTGTATACCACGTGAATGTAACGCCTTACCACATGTTATATTGTAGAACGCGGCACGGCAACCGGAAGTTAAATCGTAGCGCAAGTGGTTAAACAACCAAGCGATGTCTGAACATCGGTATTAAATAATCGGTATTTCGACGCATTTAAGAACAAATGCACCACGTTAACACGTACCAAAATTATTTCGTAGCTGTCGAAGCACATAAGCATGCTGAAGACTACAACATGGCCGAGGATCGGTAGCGTGTAGATGGTCTCGATCCTGTCAGAGAACCTGATCAACGACTGATGTTGTTCGATGCACTTCTTCAACTCTGTATGACACCTGCTCGTGTAAGCGATAATATCCGTCTGCTCGTTGATTTTCAACCAGAATTTCCTCAGTTTGTACTGTAGCATGCGAAACTGGTAGACCATGTGTAGGTTCAGCAAGCAGAAGAAGTTCTCGTTGCATATGTAACTGATACCGATTTGTTGCACAGCCAAGAGCTATGTGAATTAGTCAGTTTTCATGGGTTGATCGGTGGAAAATTGTTGTGTGGTGTTTTGTCGTGTTTTGTGCGGAGATTAAGTCGCAAGTTAGTTAATTAAAATAGAGATTCGCGATACCTGGACGGCGAACATTATTTCGTAATACGGAGACACGGTTAGAGGCAGATCGACCCACATTTTGAAAGGAAGTACCTTTTCAGACTTGTTGCTTCCGATGTTCACTGAAAGACAGTGAACCGTGATTTTTATATCATTTGCATATATTTCCTTTTTTTTCTCAGGCCATATATCTAGGCTATCTATTCGTTAATTTATATTTTTGTTTTTTAAAATAATAGGTCAACTTGTTAGCAAAATTAACGAACTCTTGATTTTATTTGATTAATAATTATCTCGATGGAGAAATGTATTTTTATTGTTAATTCAGAGAAGCTTTGAAACTTTTGTTCGAATTCAATGAATTTAGTGTATTGCATCAGAAGTTTTCCTTTTTATTAACATGTCGAATGTTGATAAATATACAAAGCAGAAAATGTTTGATTTAGGGTTAATCTTTGATTTATATTTCTACTATTTCCATCTCAGAAAATTTTGCCTACGTCAGCCTTTTGCAGTTTTATTCTTCTGAAATGCTAAAATTATGGCATTTTTCGTAATTTGTGAAAAATAAAAGAAATTTAGGATTTAAGATAGAAATTATTTTTCTATGCAATATTTACTTGGGATTTATCACGAAACTCGAAATATCGTAGATATTTATTTGTTTGTCATTGAAATTGTTTCGTTAAAATATATTTATTCTTTGTTATTGGTTATTATTTATTAAATACGCTTACTTTTTCATCAAATTGTGTTTACTCACCACTGATTGGTCTTATTATATAGAAACACAAGGATGCTTGCGTGAGAGAACATATAAGTATCGTCCACAGTTTGCAAACCTTTTGACACTCAATAAAGAGTTCACTTTCGTCTGCATTATAATTCAAATGCCAGAAATGCTGTCGTGCATCCAAAATTAAATTCACATATTCCATTCTGTAAACATTTACCACGAGCATCTTGTACATTGCCAGTATAATGTTTAACGTGTTACAAATGAGAAAGATACAATGCTGAAAAAGATCATTTTCAATATTTAATTGAAAATTTGTAACCATTAATTTTGTTTCATTTTATACGTGTATATCGTTTCATACATTATTAAATTTCACGTGAAATACAACTGCAAACTTTTATTTTTACAGAGCAATATTCAATAGCATACTCAATATTGGACCACGACTATTTGTAAGTATTAAAAGTGCCATAATGAAAACACATAATAATTGAATCACATCAAAAATACAAAATGATTTAAAATGCTTCCTAAATTACAGAAACCTTCTACAATCTATCCAGCTGTAACACAAAAATGGCCAAGAAAAGTATAAATCTGCATCTGCATCTACATATACATTATAACATAGCAATTATTACAAACATACACATACACTTTATACTACATAACTGTATCATATAACATAGTATAAATGAAAAGATAAACTATTAAAACTAAAGGAATTCCAAATTGCATATAACTAACTATAAAATAAAATTTAGAAAATTTAACTATAGCAATCTTTATCCAGATGCATTCCAAGTCACCATTGCTATCTAATCACTTCATGTACAATTTAACTTGCTGACATTCACATGGGAAAGAGGAAAAAGTAATGGAGCAAAGCCATGGATTTCCATACTCACATCCAGGTCATCTAAGCTGTGATAAACATCCACAACATTCACGTATACACCATAAACTAACGCGACGATGGTGTACGACATAGCTAATACCCTGTGACGCTTCTCAGTGTCATTCATGGTCACCCAGTTACCCGTGAGTTTCAAAAGGACCCGCGACACGTTAATTGACATATCTGTGTATTCCGTTGCATGCATGATAATACTTTTTTGTCTCTAGATCTCAATTCTTAAATCATGCGACAACCAACAGGTTCACTGACAGCAAGTACTCGAAGAAAGCGTGATTTGAAGTGACATAGCTTTGATCAACATGGACACTTGACAATTCTACGACGTATAATTGACTCAGGATGAACCTTCTAGAATAAAATCGAAGTGGTATACAACGGTAGGAATAAGTATGGAAAATCGCATTGATTAAATATAGATGCCTGAAAGGATGTATAATCGACCCTACAAAGGTATGACCAACAGTCTGTCATGTACCGATTGCTCTGTCATTAGTGGCAATAATTTTATCAGGGTGTTTGGTTGTTCAGTAACAGAGCTAGAACAGAAGGTGCATGAACACTGGTGATTTGGTTTGAATTCGAAGAATCCTTGACTGGAGTGTTTCTAGAGAACATGTAACACTTTACGTTTAATTATATTTTTCTCGGATGTGTGATTACTAAATCGCGATAACGTATATTATTGTTTAATAAATTCTTTATACGCAATAATTCTCTATATTTCCCTATAATTCTCTATACGTTGCCCGAGTACCATTTCTACAGTATTTAAGTACTTTTCTTAGCTGTCATTACTAAAAAATGGAAATTAATGCAATAAAACTCACCGTGAAATTAATATTAGCATAGTACCGTCGTTAACAAAAATAAGCATATATATAAAAATGTATATTACTACGAATGGCAAGGTGCACACTATGACCTAGTTTGTCATAAAAGTTCCCTTCTCGTTGGATCAAGCTATACTTAGTTAAATTGTGAAAGGTGCAAAATCGGCATACCAGCATTGAAGTAATACGTCTCATACCTTCTTCAGAATCTCCAGGTACCTGATTTATTTTTGTACGAAGTGTTATAGCATGTTATAATTAATCAGAAGTAAGATAAATCATAAAAACTTCAGATATTTCCTCACTAAACATTAAAATTCGTAGTTCAGAGTCACACTTTCGATAAAAGTACAATGTTTCTTGTATACTAAATGCCAATAAGTATGAGAAACAAAAAGGGCAAACTTTATTACGTCAAATGTCTTGATTTATGAGACACTTTATATACAAAGATGATGCTACTCGTTTTCTGTCTTTTGCGAGGTTCTTCACTCTGCTAATAGAATAATAATTCATTAAATTGCATAAAAGTTGCAAAATAGGTTCTTCAAAGTATCTGGTACACCATGATATTTTCAATTTATAAAAATATGAGAAATCAGTTCTTAGGGTCTCCTACCCCACTGTGCATCGATGTGAATATTACTGGAGAACTCACGGGGAACACTGTGCTGTGACGAGGAAGCTTTATGACAGGCAATTAAGTGGCACTTGCAAGGAGTGAGAAGATTGGAGACAGAAGAAATAAAGAAAAATTCGCAGAAATTTTGTAGAAAGTGATTGAATCAATCAGGTAAGAATTTCTATTATATTCTATGATACTTGACAATAAACATATTAAATAAAATATAATAGCAATTTCTTTCTATATTTATGAATTATATGCAACAAGAAATAAATTGTTATTAAAATTCGTTAAGATTAAATTATCTCAAGATATAGGTATGTATAAAATCATAATAAATACAGAAAAAGCCATATTCTCCTGCCATCTTCTGGCTGTAGACGGTAACAAACATCGATAGTAGCCAATACCGACCAACGTCTATGATGGTAAGGCAGTCAGTGGATCGTAACTGGAGTGCGGACATAACCAGTACCGTCAAGCGCGCGAAAATTTGAAATTGATTTCACTAAAATGATAGAACACAATTAAAAAACAATTCTTCGTACTTTTTTCAATTTTTATAAACTCAGAAAAGGAAAAATATACGCGTGTAAAAGTTTCAAATATACAATACAGCAATACATAGCACGATATGGCACGATATTTCACGATATGGCATGATATAATACTATATGAGACGATATAGCACATTATGGCCGATATTAGGTTTAATAACCTAAAAATGAAATAACCAAAAAATGAAATGATACTAGTCATTTCGTCTATTTTCTAATATTGAACAGAAGCAGTAGCCATAACAGAAATTATAATGGTCATAAGTAACAGGAGACATGAGAGAAATCAAAACACGTTTACAGTGGAAGTATTTTATTATATAGATATATATCCTTTTATCATTTTCATTTGAGAAAATACGTATACTTATTCGCAACTCGTTATATTTAATCCTTGCGGGGGCGTGACTCACTGTCGCGATCGGCCTCTATTCCCAAAAGCGTCGCAGCGACTGGGACCCAAGAGAGGGGGTTGGTGACGAACGAGATAGGGGAAGCAAATGAAAATTATTATTGCTACTTCCACCGTCGAACAACAATTAAGCGGGGTGGACGAAACGTTCTAGAGGCTGATCGACACTGAATCACCGTCCCTCGACAATTATCCGGACGCTATACTGAAACGTACAACAAACGAAGACCAGCCCACACGGTGTTCACGGGTATCATGGGGCCTGAATCGCCAACTGTCCAATATCGTGATATCGTTACGGTGAGTAAAACGGGTGGGGAGGGTGGGCGTGGCTTGGGCGTTAGGAGGGGGCAATAGGCATCGACATTGGTAACGTTTCTCTGTTTCTCGTTTTCTCGTCACTTTTCCCGGTTTTTTTTCCTTTTTTTTGCCTTTTTCATCTTTTTTTTCTTTTTGCTTCTTTTTTTCTGCTTGGTACATATACACACTTCGTTACAATATTAAAACACTTATCAATTTCATTTGCAAACATTTCCTTACCTAGTATGTTTCTATTATTTCATCGTTATTCGGATAGTTTATCCATATAACACGTGTACTCGTCAAAGCAACGTAAAAACGTAACTGAAACCGTCGTTCCCTTAAGTTATCGCTTAAATATTTCTTTTTTTTGTTCTTTTTTCTTTTTTTTTCATTTTCTCCTCGTTTATCGTGGCTTGCGCGCGCGCTCGTAAACCGAGGGACCTACACGTTTAGACTGTGGTGCACAGATATCGTCCTATCCGTGAAATAAATTTGCTCTAAGTTTAGAGAAGCGGAGTTCCTCGAATCGCGAGATCCGATCCGTGGATACGTCGCGGACCGAGAGTCGTAGATCGTTCCTTGCCCTTGAGATGGCGCCACAGGCGGCGGCTCCCGAGGGGGTAAATCGCAACGGCGATGATCTTCTCTTACGGTGACAATAATAATGACAGTAATAACGATATTAATAATAATCGTAATAATAACAATAATAATAATGCTAACAATTCTGAACAGGAGATGACGCAAGCGTGTAACTGCCGTCTGCGGTTTCGATCACTCCTTGCCCTCTACTCAACTGGTCGAACGAAGCTGTTCGAGACCAGCTCTTAAGCTCGATGCTTCAACGATTATTAAAGGTCTGTATTTTCTTCCGTATTCTTTTTCTCCATTTTTCGTTTCTTTTTTAATTTATCACCTCTCTCCTTCTCTCTCGTCATGATTAATGAACGTCGTTCATACAGATCGCCGCACCGCGAACAGGAGTTATCGGTAACATCTCTAAACGTTGAACCTCGAAGGGAATTTTCTCGAATGCAATTAACTCTCTCTCTATGCACTAGGCTTATTACGTATAATTACACAAGTTAACTGGCACGAACACACGTGCGTGAACCTAACAAATGGCTATTACGGTAAATGGAACCTCGGGTCTAAGGAAAGGAAAGGTTGGAAAGGTGACAGCCTCTGTTGGTTTGTTCCTATGCGTTCGTAGATGTCGCTTTGCGTGAAAGATCGGGTGTAACAGGGCGAAGCATTGTCTACCTGGTGAAAGCTTGACTCGATGTAGGAAACGTAAGGTTGCTTCCGTTGCTCTGTGTTAACACGTTCACTATCATGTCGAAGATGAGGAGAAACTCTTTGTTGTAAATTTCATTTTTCGTATATAAATTTCGATCTCTTACTTTTTCCAGGTTGGACAGTGGTGTCTTGACAATTGGCCGAGCTTTTGTCTTGAAAATTGGCTAGCTGCTACCACACCAGATCTTAAAACTGACTACGTGAAATGATGCATGTCCTAGTAGATATACTGCTTCGTGAGAAAGACATTTGGCATTCCCTGGAAGATTCACCACTCTTCGAAGTTGGTTAGATTTGGTTTTAAAGTTTAGTTAATTTGTAGCCACGAACAGTAGTACTGTGCGTGTCTCACAAGAAGCCTCATCGAAGAAACGCAGGTCTAATTAGTCAGAACGATAGAGGAGCACCTCATTTAATACACATCTTTGGATTCAGCCAAGCTATTGGCCAAAGTGGTCACACATATCAAATGACGAATAGATGGAGCATTTATTCGACGTATTCTTCTTGCGAAACTTCTTATGAGGCACACACAGTACCTATATATGATAACTACATCATTGGGCTATGAGAACAAAATTATCCATATTATATGGAGAAACATTTTTAACAGTATACTAAGCCAAATGATCTCTCTCTCTCTCTCTCTCTCTCTCTCTCTCTCTCTCTTCCTCATTCAAAAATAAAAGGGTATTATAGACTCATATGTGACGTTGATAATGAACTTGTTAACGAGACTGCGATGATCGAAGTTGTGCCATTTGATTACATGGTAATTCGAATTGTTTCTCGTCGGGAATCTTGGCGAAAATATTGCCACAAGATGGCAGCGTTCAAGACTCGATCCTCGATCTCTGAATAAGATTCGTTCCCGAGACGATGTTGACAATTTCAATTTCAGTTTCAACTTTTAAAATTAGTTTCGCTGCTCTACGTCTACTGCATTTAAGTATCTCTCTCGTATAAATCGTAACGATTCGAACGAAAGGAAGATTGAAACTATTCGAGACAAAGGAGCACATCGACAAAGTATATCGTTTTATATTTTTCTTCTTTTTGTCTTTTCCTTTTTTTCTTTTCTTTTCTTCATTTTCTTCTCCCTCTTCTTTCTTTGCATAGAGAAATGTTGGAATTATCGGAATTATCGTGTAAGTTCGAGGACTACAAATATATCATCGAGGTGATTGTACAATCCGGAAAGCTCAGATGCAGCTCGCTGTCCTAGGTATTCATTGTCGTTCTTTAAAATTTCACGCACTCTTCGGCATTTATTTATTTTTTTTTTGTTCTTTTTCATTTTCATTTTCGACACTCTTCTTCGCTATCGTTATTTTTTTTTTTCTTTTTTCATTTTCTTTTCGATGTAAATTTATAGAGAAATATCTTGTTAACCTTAGTCTGTGTAAACGTTTCATGTAAATCGATAGTAAATAATGTAATAATATCGTAATAATAATATTAATACAATACTCCTCTAAAATTGCCGTTTATTTACACACCACGCTTCTGAAAAATCTAATCGAACCCCGTATAGAAAAATATCCGATGAATTGATAGAGACTCGAGACATCTGCGTTCATCGTTCACGTTCGAAAGTTTTTACAACGTTTCACGCAAAAACTCTCACACTTCGTGCAAGTACGTTAGTCTAGTATCGATGTCATTTATCAATCCCATCGTTCTATATTTTTATATCACACTCGATTCTACCAAAGTGTTCAAATTTTTCCGCGAAGCGCGTGCATTTGCGCGCACTCAAAAATCTAGAAACTCTCCAGAAACCACGTGCTTTGGCCCCATCGCTTTGAAGTCGAAAAAAAGAAAAAAAAAAGAAAAAACAAAAAAGAGAACGAAAAAAAAGAAAAATTGCAGAAAAAGTAATAGACAGAAAAGTTTTCCTAATCATCTTACACGATCCACAGCATTGGCGATTATAAAGTCAGAATCAAATCCATCGATATACGAGTATCAACTTGGTTACCCCTCTATAACCACGTATAATATGGAAATTGTATAACGTATATCGAGATAAATGCTAAATTTCAACAGCAGATAATTCTACAAGCAAAAATAAGGATAACTGTGCAATAATTTTTTTAATTTGAAGCTTCGTTTACGAGAAAATACAAGTTTAAGATTCAAGCAGTGACGCGCACAACGCGTCCAATATGGCCGCCGGCGGAGTATCTACGCCTGAAACATTAAACTCGATTTTCTCCAAAACAGAGTTTTAAACGACAAAAATTTATTCCACGTTTTCGATTTATTTTTGCCTGTAGAATAACTTCTTAAATTAACAATATCTCAAACAGTAGAATAGCCATTAAACGTATTATACCATTCGTTCTAAGATATTTTGTATACTCATATATCTACCTGTTTGACATTTCATTTTATTGGTTTATCATTGTACTAACTGTATTTTATCAATGCAAAATTGCACCAGTATCGAATTGTCTATTTAGAATAAGTTAAAATAAGAAATTATAATTAATCGCGGTTTTCTTTCTCTGCGAGTAAAACAAATTCTGGTTATAGAGGGTGAAGTGAAAGTCTATGCAGGCTTAGAGAACAGTATGATCGATGAATAACTCTTCGATCACGATCGCTTTGTGCAGCTACGTTTCGTAACCTTATTTACCCGCCAAGAATGTATCACGTAAACGCAGTAAACAGAAATATCTCTTGATCGACTGATTCGAAAAGCATCTATCCGAAAATTCACATTAAAACAGATCATTTTCCTTTTTTTCTTGCTTTTAGGCCGGATCCAGACCAAATACGTATACATAAGTATGTTTGATTAACGCTTATTCGAAACATGCTAGTTTCATCGGAAGTATTCATCAAGGTAAGTTTCTAACAAAATTTTGGAAACTTGTTAATTAATTTCTATCGTAAAACAGTTAATAACTACCAATTTTATTTTCCAGGTATAACGTTAACTTGCTTTTCAAATGCACTACTCAGTAATTTATGGGGAAGAAGTTAACTCTTGTGACGGGTCATCTTTTCAAATCGATGTTGCAGCGTTCGTGTGATCACGGCTTAAGGTTATCATCTCAGTGTCACCTAACTTTGCAACACTTCAGGCCAAGACTATTTAAGATACCATATTATAACTCATTCTTGAGACTTAGTTGAGACCTAGTATCTCTCGTTCATATATGTACTTCATGTGGATCCGGCTTAAAGTTACGCTCGAGCGTTACACGTAGAAAACAACGTTGCTGTTATTAGCATTATTACTCAATATACAGTGAAGAGCAAAAATGAATCTATACTATAATAATATTGGAACAGCAATAACTCAGTGAGCAGGAATTGTACAAAAACACTTGTGGGGCCAATATAAAGGGCACAGCCTGTACTTTCACACCCACCAATTCAATTTCTACTTAGAAATTTTTATAGTAAAAGACAAAGACAGTTTTCGTTTAGAAAATTGTAAAAATGCAAACGCTGGTAATTTCCTTGAAAATTTTGTTTCAGAGTTCAAATTACCACGAATCGAATCACTCGAGTCTTCAGAAATTTCGAGTTTCCAGAAATCCTATAGAAGTGAATGTGCCAATTTTTCGTTGCCAAGTAATTTCGCTTAGAATTATATAACTGCAAAAACCAGAGAGCATTTTACTTGTGTTATTCATTATAACTGATGTGTGCAAGTAGAATTGTATGCGGTGCATCCACCATACTAACCATACTAACTTCTTTACTTATTATGATGTCGCTAGTATACTCTTCGTTCAAAATGTAATCACTTAAAAATGAAAACTCGTCCATTATTTTTCACGAAGTTTCTTCAAACTGGACTTCAGTAATTCAGGGATTCAATTCGTGGTAATTTAGACCTTGAAGAAAATTCTTTAGTGGAACTACCAGCGTTTGAATTTTTCCAATTTTCCAAGGGAAAACCTGTCTCTGTTTCCTACTATAAAAATAACTAAATAGGAATTAAATCTAGGGATATGAAAGTGCAGGCTTTATCCTTTATATTGACCCCATAAATGTTATTGTACGATTTGTTCTTATAAAGTTATACTTATTGGAATATTAGCATAGTATAGATTCAGTTTTGCTCTTCGCTGTATAATATCACTGAATATAGTATGTTGACTCGTTTTGTCGGAGACTTTGTGCTTCTTCGTGTTCTTCATGTAGTATGTGCGAGGGGATTCAAAGATCGAGACGCGTTTCTTTGGTATTCTTACAAACTATGTAATGCGCGAGTTACCTTCTCATTGGTTACTTAATCTTGAATTTAGATGGAGAAATTATTTTTGCAAAGAGCGAGTGTGTTGGTAATGAAATGGCGAGGCGTACATTAGAATTTTATGCTATCTGTGTTATTTTATGTGTTATGCTGTTGTACACGAAACAGCTCAATTTTTAATCAAATTTTCAAATTGTAATTTTATCAGAAATTATGATATTAACCCTTTGCACTCGAGAAGCGACCCTCAGTCGCCATTTAATCAGATTCTAAAGATGGATCTCAATTAATATATCAAATTTAAAATTACCCAACGATGCGTGGAATGTCGAAGTAAAATAATTCTACGTCCTAATTTGTGTACTATTTCTTATTTACCATTTTGAAAATATCATTGACTTTATGGCGGAAAGTCTTCCAATTAATATTTTTCTATAACCAGAAAATCACCGAGTACAATGGGTTAATAATAATAATACTATATAACTTATAATAATGAGTAAAACAATTAAATTTAACATATCTAGATGGCTTTTTATGGCTTTACCAAACAATCTTATATTTTCAAATATGGGAAAGTCTGAAAATATTTTGTAATATTACTAAACTCCTTTTTTTCAAATAAAAATGTTATATAAATCCTTGCAAATATAATATGCAAATGTATAGTTGCGTTGTATTCAAGTTGCTTTAAATATACATATTTGTAAAATCAGTTATTTCATATGCAACAACTTATTGATGAAATAAATAATTTTTTTAGAGCATATAGAGTATGAAATATTATACCAATTTGGTTATTTGAATGAACAAGATTACTCGATACAAATCTCTATTATATGTACCATACAGAGATGAAAAGATGATTAGCAAAATATCTTGACACATTAATAGCATAAGTTCTATTTTCATTGTCTTTATGTTAACAATTGATACTCTGATTCAATACTTTGTATAGTTCAAAGTAGACACTGAAAGTTTGTATATTTCTCAGACGTACACTTCTACTTGATTTCTGTGCAATCATGAACATTGTATCAATCATGAACTATACCGTACAAAGCTAGGAAATTGATAATCTCTAAGTTTCTCCATCAAAGTTCAGTGACATAGCAGTGACTGACATAGTGGTCAATTACATTAATGATTAACACTGTTGACATACATATATACTATTGTTTTGCATTACTTATCAATACTCAATCTCACTCAATTTCAATATAACCTATTTTCTCCATCTGTCATAGATGTCGTATGATCATGTCATACATGCGACAGTTTTAACTATCAATAAAAACAAACCTATGCCTAATTCTCTCTCTAATCATCTTCCCATTTCTGCACAATACACAGTTCTCACATTCAATCAATGTTCATGATATTTCACAATACCTCATATATCAATTAAACTCAATGTTACTTTCTTCTGTGCATCTCTGGTCAAAGGTAAACATCCCCCGGTTCTCTGCTTGTAAAGATGCAGAAAGATGCATCTGCAGTTCTTGGTTAGCATCAATCCACCGTGTGAAACAAGGAACGAAGATATAGAACATATAATCACCTGTTGGTGAGTTGATTCGTCGAACGTTCGTCGCGCAAAGGAAAACTTTCATTCAGCAGTATTATCCGTCTTACATGTGTATTTACCGGCCGTGAACGATAGCATAGGAACGGATACGGAGGTTATTTTTGAGAGTCGACTTAGCCTCGTTTGCAAACGAAATCGTCGGGCACGTTGTCGTGCCATTGAGATACGGGCTTGGCGATTAGACTGGCCAGGCATCGCGTCGTCTCGATGATTCTAAGTATAATTGATTCCAGCTGTATAAAGAGGTTGCAATTATTGTATCCACTGGCGGCCCGAATAGTTCCGAAGCGACGCCACAGATGTCGCCACTATTAGCATACTCGCAGCACCGTTTACATTTTGCGACTGTAGGTATGTACGTATTCGATGCAATTCAATAAAATGAAAAGAGATTGTTTATTAACTGATATTCACTATCGATTTATTCTTACTAAATTCCGTTTAATATTTCAGATATTTGACAGAACTTTGATCCTGTATGAACCACTTTCAATGACACATAACAGAAGAAATTATTGGACATCATGTGGTATTAACCGACATCGAGTTCTTTTCCTGTTTCGAATATTTTACATACTTTGAAGAATTTTACATACTTTTACAAGTTGGAACAATTTGTACTTTTATATATATGACTGATTTTACCACCTCGTTATATTGCTTGAATCAACTATACGATCTTAGTATTAGAATGCTACACTGTTTTTTCGTGGCGCTACTAGTCTCGTAGGTCCACGTGATCCTTACTTCATAAGTATTAGTTGAGGAGAATTCTAAAGCAGGCGATTGAACTTTGAGAGTGTGGTTCAGTTATGATCACGAAAAGGATTCTTCGTTGTTCTCAGGTATCTTATGGATGGTGATCTTTGTCGAAGAAGATTTTCCGAATATTCAAACAATATTAAGTTTGAGATCAAATGCATCGCCGAGTTTCGCATCTTGTAGTTCACGTTTTCATTGACACAGTTTTACACAATCGTCTTTCACAATCGAACGAATGGACATTACTATCTTCGTTCAGTCGTTATTCCTTGATTTATCATTCGCATGCATCATCAATCGAGTATCCTCAATGTCACGCTCCTTTCTTCGTGCATTCTTTCATAAGATAGACTTGCAGATTGTGTTAATCAGGCGAGGGGAAGCTTGTAGAAAAGCGAGTATCGCGTGTAGGTACCTGTTATCGATGAACAGGTGTATGTACACTATTGACAGGATGTTTAGAAATAGCATGATTTTTGAAGGATAGTCTATTGACGTTAATGGTAAATGATAATTCATGATTTGCTCAGCAGGTATGCAATTAACCACATTAGGGACGAATTTATCAAAGTTTGAAACTTTGTTCACTCTGGAAAAGTAACGTAGTTGGAAACTCATAAATTAAAACAAATAATGGACGTATATGCGAGAGAATCCCATGTACATAAGAATATTTAAACTGGAAATTGAAAAATTAAAAAAATTTTTAAGTTTGGAAATCTAAGAGTATATATTATTTTAATATTTTTTAAAAATTAATATTTTTCAAAGTATTAAAATAATAATATATAGTATTCTACTTTATTCGGTTTCTTTCACTTCTAGTGCATGAAATGTATTCGCTTGTACTAATGATTAGTTTAATAGAAATACAGATTATTGGTTTCAGAAATGGGAAAGTATAGTCAAATGTACAGTGGCTTTTGAAAGTAACATATCGATTATGAATTTATTAGGGAATATGTTGAATGTGTTCTGAACAGTAAAAGATTAGGTTTACTATTTCCTATGTTTATAAAGTTAGTAACAAATTTGTGTAAAAAAATAGATGCAGCCAAAAAGCCTTCAGATTTACAGTACGATCTAGAGTAGAGTATTTATAGCATAATTCAGATTATGCTTTCCTCCAACAGCACACACTGTTTCATTTCATAAGCCTAAGTTATTTTTTAAAAAATCACAAGAGAAATTTAAGTCTTTCTTTAACACAGTCTGCATAACGTTTTAATCAGGAAATAGTGTCAATGAAAACATTCGAAACGTTAAGCATTGTCAAACGAAGCGATAACTCACTTTGACGTTCATGAAACAAAAGTTTCTCTCTTTTCCAATAATAATTTATAAATTTTTATATTCGAATAATAATATAAATTATGACAATTAATAATTAGTTATATAAGTTTAGAATCTTATAATGTTGTCAGTACACGAAATAATTAAATATCATGTTGACTATCTATAAGTGTAACCAGACATAAGAATAGTTGAATTAGTATAGTAATTTGTATAACATATACTTAATGTGTATAGCAAGTATATACTGACAGTTTTGCTAACATCGATGTCCCAATATATCGATTGCTATAACTCAAACTATGCCGATAATTTTGAATCTCTGAGTATTATCATCTTCTTCATCTTCTTCCATATTTGATACCTCAAATGCAACAGCAGTGACATCTACATCCATATTGCAACATTACGAATCTTCTTGAACACTTTCACGAAACATGCCATCGCACGCAAGAATTCTCTTTTCGCCATCACGATGCACACCAACCCCCTCCACAGGATTATCGCTAACCCTCAAAGTTCAACACCTGGTCTCGGAAGTACACTGTATATCCGTACGAAAATAAACATCGTGCAATTTCTGAAATTGCAGACGATCGTGTAGAAGATACGATTCGTTTAAAAAACATTTGCATCGAGTTCGATCGCCGAGCCAGCCGAGCGCCATCTCTCCATACGTACAGTCAATCAATCACAATTCTCACCTGTCTCGCTACCACCGGCTCTTAAAGGACGTTAGGCATGATCATTGGTATTATAAAAAATAGTATCAATAGTGGTACGTAAAATACGAAAATACACGAAATACCAACAACAATGTACAGCGTAACCGTTCGAATATCTAAAGTACTAACAGTGTAATTTACAGCGACGTTCCTGGTTATCAAAATAGTTGGAGTAACAGTTGTGAATAAAATCCGAAGCGTTCGATTAAGTCGGGCCGTCGTTGATGCCCGGACTTGCAGCGTGTATGTACAATCGAAACGAACATTGCACGATCGAGAACGTTGTTAATAGAGGATGGACTGGATGAGAGGATTCCTCCGGTGAAAATGAGCGAAGAAGCCAGTTCCTTCCTTGACTGTGCGTACACGAAACGTGTCCCACGACGATGAAACGGGTGAAGAGAGCGTTCAGATCTTGGATGAGAAGGTCGATGAGACGAGTGACGATCTCTCCGACGAGAGGTCAACGAATAAGAACGAAGGTAACGGCGTTGTGTATATAGTAACAACATAGCAACGGTATACATACGTAGTATTATACGATAAGTTATATTATGTACATAGAGACAGCAGATAGACGTTTAGTTCCACGTGTACGATATATATAATATACGTATGCTATTTATATAAATATCATATCCTTACGGTTTAGATCGTTAGCTTACAAGACGCTTAGAGTCACACTTAGTACGTATGCAGTCGCTTCTCAAGATGGCGCCGGTAGTGACTCTCGCGCGCCATCTGCCGCTCCCATATTTACCATCTTCTCCATTTTCCTTCAACGGTTATGCGCTGTTGTCGCGTTTATGCACGTTTATCCTTCACGGATTTCGTTCCTCTATCACCTCTTACCTCTAAGAACGTCACGCGATTTCATAGGCATCGCCGAGCCCACGGTAGATATGAATAAGTATTCCTCGTACGACCGTCTGTACAATTACACTTCGCGCGTTTTCGTTACATCTAGATCCCGTCTCGCCTGTATAAAAACCTTACGAAAATAGTTGCTCTATCATAAAACCCCCGCTGCTCTTACAACGTTACCATCTTACATCGGTATTACAAAGGGGTAGCATCTGACACGCGACCACGGTGAAATCCTGTGTCGTTTTCGATCCCGTGTCCAACATTCTTCGTTGATCGTCGTTGGTTCAGCCTGACCTGGATGGATCATTTCATGTCACTGATCCTCCAGTCCTTGCGCGTGTCGGGTTCCTCGCGTAGGAGAACAATCGATAGCTGATCGATGGAGGTATCCTCTGGCAACGAGGAAAGGTGCTACGTGAATGCCCGGTGAAAGTCTCGTAGAAGACCAACGAAACCCTCGCTGGAACTCGTCAGAGGGGAACAAACGCTCGTGGAAAATGGACATCGATCGTTTACAGTCGAACTCGAAGTCCTCTCTGTGACGAGATTCGACTGTTCCTCTTTTGCTTCCAATTTTTCAAACGAAATCATCGCGAGAGCTCTATTTAGAATTAGGTCTAGGTATTTAAGGATTTAGAACTTGCAGGATCTTTAGACGATAGTGATAGTGTTGTTTCTCAATTCGGACCTGGGTATAGGTCTATCTAAGACTCGAGTGAGTAACAGGGCCACTAGACATCCTCTCAGACCTAGACCTAGGTCTACATAGGGTACGAGAGATCAAGCGTTGCTTATAGACCTAATCCTAGACCTAGATCTATCTAGGACTGAAGGGATCATCGAGTGACCATAACAGTTTCGTTTAGACCTAGACCTAGGTCTAACCAAGTGAACACAAATAATTCCCAAATTTAATCAAGATTTAAGAAATCACCTGTTCCATCGTGTCCACGACGCTGTTTCTCGCTGACGAGCCAGACCGAGGCAAGGTTAACGGACAAATATGCGTGTATAACTCCTCTACGATAGGATTGGAGAGATGGAGCTCTAAAAAAATACGAACACGTGCCCGCGGTGAAGAATCAAAGACGAGCGTGTTATCTCACCGTAATGAATCCTGATCACGATGTAAATGGAATGAGAATGGCGTTCTCGTCGTGGAGCATTTGCCGCGGGCACGTAGCATGGTCTCTGTACTAGCTCTAGACGGGAGCTGTCCTCCCGGAGCGTAAAAGGTCGTTATTGTCGCCAGTGACCGCGTTAATTCGTCGCACACGTAATCGACCGAGGATAATTCGTGACAAAAGGGGGAGGGGGGCGAGTCGGTCACTCCCGTCTTTCTCTGGGTCGCTGTCGGCCAGACAGAGGGATGGAGAAGGTTAGAGGAACGGGTCGAATCTTGGATCGGGGCAGGCCAGAATAGGAGACGGAAGGTTGCAGGCAACGTTGATAACGCGGCAAAGACGAAAGCGTGTTGATCGTTGATCGGTTGGATCAAGTCGATCGATGCAATGATGCCCGTTCCGCGCACTCTGTTCACTGTTCTGGTCGGTGCGCGCGAACTGGGTCCGTTTAAATAACCTCTTAGTCCCCGCGCGTTGACACGCGTGACAGGCGTGTTTATCAGTGTACGTATGGCACCATAAGAAGTCCCAAAAAACGACTAGATCGTCTAACGTTCCGATAAGAAAATATATATATGTGTATGTATGTGTATATATATATATTATACTTGTTGGAGCCGACCGTGCTACGAATAAGTACAAGTAGTGTATATAGGTAGTAATCTGCTTCTCTCGCATGCGGAGGTAGTGTTGAATCGAAATTCGATCTCTCTCTCTCTCTCTCCATCTTTGTCCCGCTCCTACATCCTCTTTCTATCTCTGTTCCTCCAAACTTCGTTTCTCTATTCCCCTTCTTTCATTCTCGCCCTCTCGCTCACCCTATCTCTCTGTCCCTATCTCGATCGCTCACGTTCATGCTATGCCAGTAATATGTAAGGTAACGTTAGGTGTTATGCAATTAGTGTCACTTAAATCGCAGCATGCAATGCACGGATAAATTTCTGTGTTACGTAGCCTAAGGACCTATGAGTAAATTCGTCGGGCCGAGCCGACGGTGCGCGTAGTTTCGGCTGTTTTCGGCCATTCTTGTCAAGCAAACGACAAGTACAATTACAAATGGACCACCAAGTTCCAGAAGGATCGTTCGATCGGCCAACCAGCGACACGCGATCGCTGCTCGGGTACTCTTTGAGGTTACCACACGTGAACGGCGTGTCGCCCTATCAGCCGTTCTCTCAGGATTAATTGTATTCGCGAGTCACACTGGCCAGTATCACGGGCAAACCGATTGTGTCCCGTGTCGGTGTATAGCTGCGTGTATGCATACACCGTCGAGAGACACGCAACGTGTGCTCCCTCTCTTGCCATGCTCACGCAACTCCAGTAGCCCTCCCGCAGCCCCTCTACACCCCGCTGTCACGTATCCGGCTAATTAGAAGCTGACAACTCGGTCCCTTCGTTCGTGGGTTCCTTAGAAATCTAGAAAGGTGCTCGTGAAAAATGTGAAAGTAGTATCCTTCGAAGTATCCGAGCACCTGGACACTCGATACTCGATGTTCCTCCCGAACCTGCTCTCGATTCTCCCTTTCTTCCCCTCTCAAACGCGAGTTCTCAACGAGTATCCCCGTGTCCTGCCCGGATACCTCGGAGCAAGGGATCCGTGACAACGGCAGTCGGGGAACCGCTGGAAAATCCACGTTCCTAGCATATTTCGATGAAACACGATGCACGTTCGCGAGGATACAAAACGACCGATCGGAGAAACGTTGTTTCCCTACGTCGACAAGGGGACAGCGACGATGGCGGATGAAGAACCGAAAGGTGAAGAGAAATGTAAAAAGAGACGACCGAGTGACTGGTTTAGCGAGTGAACAAAGTGCTTCCATGGTTGAACTCCGTAATCGGCGACTTCCGATCCGAGTGACAATCGGTACGATCACGCGTGACCCAGAATCTCGGACCGGCTCACTATGAAGCCCGTTCCGGGCAGCCAGCCTCGGAATACCCGAACATGAAATCTCCACGCGGTGCTTGCCAATTTAGACGCCAGTGTGGTTGAATATATAGGACACGTTGCTCTCCTGGTGCACCGGTGGTCCATGGAATGGTCGTCTGGTCGACGAGTTGTTGTTGTTGTTGTTCACGTAGTAGGAGGACTTCCTCATGCTCGTCGACGACGACATCATGGCCACCGTCTCGTAGTACCTGATCTTGCCGCAGCAGCGCCCGCTCTTGAGAATCGCCACGAAGCCACGGCGGTATTTCTTGTTGAAGAAAGCGTACAGGATCGGATTGATGCAGGAATTACTGGCGCCCAGCCATTGGGCGATCGGCGTGGCGATAGGCAGGATCTCGTCCTCTCTGTCGGCTACGTCACCGCCGAGCTTGATCACAGTGAAGATCACGTAGAGAGGCAGCCATGACAGCACGAACAGTATCACCACGACCACCAGCATCTTCACGACCTTAACCTTCGATTTCTGTTGTATCCTTTCCATCTGAGCATCTTTCGTGTCCGATGGTATATGGCGTCGCCAGACTTTGATCCAGATGAGGATGTAGCAGAGCGAGATGAGTATCGTGGGAAGGACATAGCAGAGAGTGAGATTGCCGATCAGGAAGAACAGAGTGCCATCTTCCGGGTGGGGCCACACCTCCAGGCACAGCCGTAAGTCTGGATCGTCGTCATAGATGGCGACTAGGTCGAAGAACAGCAGCCACGGAGAGGTCGTTGTCAGAGCGATGAACCAGATCACCACTATCATCATGCGAGCTCGTCTCTTCGTTATTTGGCATTTCAGCGGCCACCAGATTGCCAAGAACCTGTGGACAGACGGGTCGATGTTAGTTTACGATTAAAATGGGTTTCGTGTGTCATGAAACACTTTGGACCAAAGTCTCGGTGCTTTACTTTCATCGCGTTACACAATCCCCATCATTGAGGTTATGTAACGCGTGGCTTTTGAATTCGAGAGTCCATCAACCATCGATATAAGTATACCCATGGTATATATTGGAATTTTAAATAAACAACGGCGCAGGAAGTAATTTAAGCAACCTTTATCACTGTCTATAGTACATTTCAATTTTCTAACCTATTCTCAATAGTCGATCGTGTGTTTCTAATTAGAAAATTTGTTGCTTTCCATTGTTTTGTTTCTCGTTTTCCATTGGAAATGCAAAATTTTATAAATTGTTCACTAAATTGAGATGTACGTGAGTTTCTAATTGCCAGTGAGAACAATTAGTATATAAAATGCAGTATAGAGTTTATCCACTCGACTTTAGCGATTAATAGAGTGTGATAAGCGTTAAGGGGAATTCTCAAGCGATTGTATCGAAGCAGGCTGATTGATCCACGCTGCATTTTTCGTTCGGAGTTCGTTTCATCGTTCAACCAAGAATCGAGAATTCTTGGAACGTTATTGAATCCAACCACGGTAAAGTACATTCGATATTTTTTCCCAAAGCCTCTGTCCCGTGTCTAATCCAACCTTATATCAAATCCCTTTCCTTATTTTAACCCTACCTGCGAAACTTCTTCAACTTTTCAATTTCCAGGACGTTCGATTATTTATTTCCATTTTAATTATTTCCATCTGCATATTACTTATACCTTATTCACCTACACAATTATGGATTCCTTTTATAGCTTTCTGTATCCAAAATCTGTCAACGTTAATTATCTTTCCATATTTGGTAGTCCTGATGTTAAAATCTGAGACACCTTGTATACACACGATGAATTCAGAAGAAAGATTTAAGTAACTAGTCAATCTATCACCTCTAATTGGTCAATTATCTATATTCATGTTATCCATTACTTCTTAGCTATACTAATCCATAAAATACCCACTCCAAATATATCCTTTCTCTACACTTTAATATTCCAGATTAAATTCCTCTGTCTCCCCTGTCCAAATTATCAATTGATCTCAACCTTCATTCTCAAAAGTCCCTATACACCTAGAAAGTCCCTAGTCTAGGAACTATGTACCCTATAAAACCCAGTGTTTTCCATACATGGAATAAAGAAAATAGATGCATGTCACACGATGTAACTGAATTTCCCAATATTCCATAGCCCAAGTTCTCCATCGTTCGCCATAAAACTTGACACTCACGACACCTGGCAAACACAGACCCACGTACACAGACGCGCGAGCCTTTGCAGCCAGTCTACCGCCTCTAATCGTTATTTCGAAAAGTCGAACAATCCTATCTGCACGGTATCCATTAGCATAGATACGTTCTCAGCGATTCAGGCCTGTACGGGCCTTAACGACGCTCGGGCACGGCCAACTTCGTGATTGTTTATCAATCACGAGGGATCGTGGAGGCTTTACGATGCCCGTGCACGGGGTTACACCTACGCAGCAGCGGTGTTGTGCGGCACAAAACTTAACCGCTCATTTTTCTGCCGCCATTATGGAAATCTATATTCTATTCGCGGTTTCGAAAGACTCTCGTGTCCGTTACGCTCCGACGGTCGCCAGGCGCTGCGTAAGAATAGGTACGTATAGCAAAGCGCGTTTGCGATGCAATGGCAATTCAACATTCCCGTATCGCGGTATGCGAAACGAGTCTTGCTCCGATAAGCTGTCGTTCGGAGGGAATTTATTGAGCAACCGTGGTCGAACTCCGTAGATTCGACGAGGAATTTCGAACCCGGAAGTACCATCGTTGAGATCGGGACCTTCGTTTGCTGCGTGTTTGGACCTTGCGTCGTGGTTTCAGAGGATCTTTGGGTTGAGAAGATCCTGGGAATGTTGAAACAGAGTCCTGTTGGACGTGAAATCTCGGATGTAATATCAGTGTCTCTACGTGTGATATAAGAGCGTATTATAAGAGCTAATCGTGTCTCTCGTTGCCTCTAGTTGTAACCTTGATTCCTGGAAAGGGGAGAAATAAGCTGTGAAAATATTCCTTCCAGGATATACCTCTGCTAGTCGATCTTCTCATGATCCAAAATGTTTTTATTGATTGAGTATAGTCCTCAGAGTCTATTTATTTATCCCCTAATATCAAACACCTGTGCTAGCCGATCTTCTCATGATCCAAAATGTTTTTATTCATTGAGTATAGTCCTCAGAGTCTATTTCTTTATCCCCTAGTATCAAACATTTGTCATTCAGTCTTGAACCTTCATCCCTCTGTCTCGAATAATTATTCACTCAGAAAAATCTTAGTCACATCTAGCCTCGTCATAGGTAAAAATATCGTCAGTACAGACCTCGTTAATCATTCTTCATAACCACTATCCAAAGTGGCCAAACCCCGTTCCAGTTTCTGTCTCAGATATTTACACAGTAGTCATCCATTTTCAGTGTAATAAAGACGCCAATGTAATCAGAAAGTCTTGGAAAAACATCCTTGTTCCTTAACCTCGAAGCTACTGCAGATAGCAGTGAAATAGCTGGTCAAATTATTGATTATGTTTGGTGAAACTGGAGATACAATTGGTCATGATGTGAATCGACATGAAAAATTAAATCAAAAGTGTACAATAGAATAGAGTATTTTTAAACGAGGTTTCGTTTCTGAGAAAATTAATTTTCCTAACCATACCTCGTTGAAATTTGTGATTATCGTATTGCATAATTAGAAATAAAATTTCTCGTAAGCTTTGAAAGAAAAATCTCGTGTCGAAGGAAAACAATGATAAATAACAGTGAATTTGTAAAGACAGTAGTTTCATTAATTTTCCTATTTTTACAGATAAAAGTAGAAGCAAATAATTCAATGCAGATTGCATTATTACAAGGCATAAATAATCAGCACTATAATATACACTATAATTCCATTTATGACACAAATATTATATTCCCAGCTCATAATGCAACAAAAATTCGTACAAAAACCATGTTATAGGTCATCAAGAAGATTATCAGAGAAGGTGAGACTACTATATTATATTACATAGTTATTTAGTTAATTAATTTTAATTGATAATTAATTTAATTAATTGAATTAATTTATATAGTTAATTAATATTAAATTTCTTCCATTTATTAATTACTGATCTCCATTCGCTAGGAACATCCGATAATCGTCAGTGAATATCGTCGATGATCAGAACGAATGATAAGTCCACCTCGAAGGACCTCGCTCTCTCTGTCTTTGTTTTTAACCAAGGATCACAGTCGCGTCCTTCGATCGAAAGACTACTTTTTGCTGTCGACGTTGAAGAGTCCTTCCATAAATCAACGCATTGCGATAACGATCTATCGAACGTTCTCATCGACTTCTCTACTTCCGAGGTGACCCTCCTCGTTCCTCCCTCTGTCAGGTGAGATTTGCAATATGTACAATGCAAAAGTGGTGATCAGTCTCTGTCTGCGTGTCACATAGGAGGAAAGACGCGGAAGATGGAAAAAATTGCTCGATTCGCGGATCCGGATTATCGAGTAACGAGGAAGGTCGAAGAGGATCGAGTGGGGTGGACAATGAAGATGACACAGCTTTCGGCACGTGTATATAAAGAGTTCGATTTCCGTGGAGCTAACAACAGTATCGACCCGAGTTCCTTTCGTGTTTGCCAACGGAAAAGCCGATAAAACGTTTAACATGTTCAAACTGGCAAGTATATCCATCATATATGCGCTTAGTTACGCGTGCAGGGGTGGGTGAGTATAGCTGTTTGTCACAGTCGAGGTACTTAACTCGGTGATTTTGTTCGCGAAATATGGCAATCGTGGTTTGAAGAATATGGAAAACTGAATTTTTCGGTTGGGTAATGTTGCACGGAAAGGATAGAATTATGTAATGTAAAATAAAATGCAGAATACAGAATATAAAATATAAAATGTGAAATACAAAATAAAATAAGAGTTACGTGAAATAAGAATTACAAAATATGGAATATAAAATGTAAAATATAAATAAGAGTGGATTAGATAGGTATAAATGTTTGGTATAATTTTCACGTGCTTGTTATAAATTCTGCATTCATTTTACACGTGACAATATATTACGGTGACTGAAATCGAGAAAAATATCTCATCATGGAAGGCATTTGATTAAAAATTTTTAATTGCATCCAGCGTCAATTTCGACTGTATTGAATCGTTAGAGCTTTTGCAAGGATCTCAATTAATTTCTTTCATTGTATAACACAATATTGTATAACATAACATAACAACAATGTATGACACAAGTCTGTGTATAATGTTTCGAAATAACTATATTTTGGTTACTTTCAACGTGAACAATTATTATTCTTAGAATTTACTATTTTATTTATAAAAAAGATCGACATGGTATTCGAAATCTTGGATTAAAACGTATTGGGAGATTCGTAAGTGGTGAGGAAGATGATACAAGGAACCAAGTGAAAGTGGATGGTTTAATGTCAGACATAGTCAGAGTACATTGAAACTGAAGGATGTCTGATGATTGATTGACGAAATTTATAATAATTATAATTAAATATGAGAATATTTTAATTACCAATTTTTTGTCTCTTTTTTTAGAAATAATATTAATATATTCTTTTATATATTTTATATATTTTTTAAATCATTCTACTAATTTCAAAACTATTCCTGAATTAAAAATATTACCAAAAATTTGAATTTCAAATTACTGAATTTCAAATTTTATTTCTCTATACAATATTATAAAATTCATTCATGAAGAAATGGGATAAAATATTAAAATATTAAATTATTTATATCGCTATAACTCAACTTATAATCATAATTTAATTAAAAATCTTATGTAATGTTATGTAATATAATTATAATACATAATATCAATCATTTTAGCACTATAATTCGATAATTAAATTTCGTATTGATCTTGTAAAACAAGTAATTTCCATGATTGCCCATGGGATTCGATTTTTTAACCACATATGGTTTTAATTACTGGTCGACACAAGTACGACGTTTAACATTATTTTGCCAGTGAAACAAAATCGCAATTAAGAGTAAACTCTCGAGTGCGTTCCATTCCAAACTTTCACAATTAGCAGCAATTCGATTTGCATAGAATCTGAATCGCGATTGATCATTTGACACGGGACCGTTTCAACGATCAGTCGTATTCAAAGGCAAACACCATGTTAACGCGTATCGATACACGTGTGTGTCTGCACGGAATAATTAATGAGATACGTAACCGTACTATGATCGTGTTAAACCGCGCCATAATCGCGTTATATTCATTTGTAATACGCTTGCTACCTGTATAAGAAAATTTCACGCTTCTGACTTCTGATTTAATACGAAGCGTAATTTAAAAATTCATGCTCACTTTAAATTTACTTATATTGAAATATGGAATGTTTGAAAGTTTTTGTATTTAACTCAGTTTCCTTATACCTTCAATTAATTATGGCGATGAAAGCAGAAATTTTATCGCAATACTTCTGTGGATTATTTTTATTTTAATTCCTTTCCAACGTTTTCTTTTTATTCTTTAATTATGCAGTTATATGGTAAGAATAATTTTCTATTATTGCGAGTAAATAAAAAAATATTATACACTTGTGGAAATTAAATTTGTATCTTTTGGAACGATAATAAATACTATACAGAGGTATACTAATATACAGCATAATCGTTTCGTATCTTTTTTATTAAAATTTTCGTTTGAAAATTTTGTATGCAAATAATTTTACTATAATTATTTTCTTTTATTTATCAGTGTATAAATACCTTTAACATAATTAACAATTTTCAAACTGCATTTTCTTATTCACTTAAATAAATATCTTCCTGCTAAATGAAGTTTCCCTGTTTATCAAATAAACATCTAAATCTATAAAAAAATACGAAAATTGGAATAAAAAGTCTATGAATTAATTATATTTAATAATCTATGAATTAATTATTAATTATATTTAATTTCTGGAAGTTGATATTATTATTACAATTAATAAATTAATATAAATTTAAATTCTGGCAGGTGATATTATTATTACAATTATTAATATTATTAAATTTTCTTTTAAATATTCAATTTACCTAAAGAATCGTCACTATGTTTTTAACGAACTAATAAATTAGGCGTATTTTATTTCTGCGAGGGAAATCGATAGTTCTATATCTTCCTCGTTAAAGATAGTTTTATTTACCCATTCGATTGTACAGCACACATCCATTGCATGGTAAACATTAAGGACGCAAATAGTAGTCTGCTTAATGCAAGCACTTCTGCAAATCTTCCACTAGCTTGGCCATTCTTAATGGAATAATCAATAGCTAGGTACCACTCATCTAGCAGATACTTGAAAACTGTCAACTAAAAACGAATTTTAAACTGTATTAATGAAACACTATATTCACTATACAAAGTATTGATTCCTAACATACGCGTATTTGCAATGCTATGAAGCACTGAATATACTTGAATATCAATTTATGCATACACGAACAATTCATATCCATATGTATACTATATTCCATATATATTCATATATATATATTTAAAATATGTAATATAAATAAAATTATAATAAAATTATAATATTATATAATATATCTAAAAATATCGACAGAGTATGAATCGAGTATAAACACATTCACGATGTATTTTTAATCACATTTTTATCAGTAATAACTTGAGAATAAAATAAATAAGATAGTTTGAGTCAAGAACATTTTCGGTAATCGACATATCAGAATAAACTGTAACGAGAGAGACATTGGTGACCGTTGCCACAATATAATATAACAGACAGTCCCCAACAATAATTATTTCATCGCTAATAACCATACAGTTGATGATACATTAATCCTCAATGAAAAGAATTATTAAAAAAGATTTATTAATAACATATAATTTCTATTTTCCAACAGATCTTCTTATTTGCTATGATCGTCTTGGCAGTGTCCGCTGCACCAGCACCAGCACCAGTGCCACCACTGTACCCATACATACTGGGCTATCCGCAAGACCCCTACGTCAAGGTGATAACTCTCGATCGCCCTCTGCCTGTCTTCGACAACTACAAAAAGTGGTACACAATCTACCATTAGCAACAGAAACAACCCAGACTCCTCTCCGATCGATGATCTTCACCCTAGAACCCAGCTACCAGAGTAACAGAAGACCAGCAATGATTTTGTACCCCTCAAAATAAAATGGCGTTTAAAGTAAAGACACATGGTAGCCGCAACAACGACTGCAGTCGAATCGAACACGTTTCCCTTTGCCACCTAACATCTCGTTCGCTGGTTGTCTTTTATGCCGGCTGTAAAATTCGCGAGGCAGTTGGCAAGTATCCCTGGATTCCTATCCAGGGAAGCTATCGCGAGCGATGAAAACGCGAAGAGTCAGAGCGTTTACTGCAGCAGGGTGGAAGATCCTTCGCTGGGTCTATGACTCGCGATATGTTTATGGAGGATACTCGTAAAACTCGTACAGAAGATACTCTAGGGCCAGGTTCGTGGCAGATCAAGATGGGGACACGCATGGCCAAGCAGCGCCGCTCGCTGCGCCATCTGCCCAGCCCCATCTACTGGCCTGCGCCAGGAAGCTCAACACGAGATATCGTTACACGTGTCTCGTATCCTCATAGCGAGATTCGAGACCACGATTCACGGGGTGAACGAACGAGATCGTAGATACCGCGAATACACGAAACTGGTGTGAGCTAGGATTTCTTTCAGCAGCAGACATCATAAGAAGTGTCGCCTAGTCGCGAAAGGATCAGTTGATAAAGAACTTGGGATCACGGTTGTAGAAAAATCGAACCACCTGGATTTTTTAAATAAAATTTTATTAAAATTCCATATGACCAAAGGGGAGGGGTCCTGGATGATGGTGCAATGATCGAGATGCGAAGGTCCGAATTACCGAATTGATGATCTCAGAGCCGCGAATGGGTCTCCGAAAGGAAAGAGACCAGCCGATTCCGACGCGATCCATGGATCGTGTCGATCGCGTCACGAACGTTCCCGGGCGTCCCGATGCCGGGATGAGCGGGAAAATCGAAATGGTAGCTTGTCTAGTTCTCGTTAATCCGCTTTTTACAGCTGTTCTTCTCGTTCCATCCTCGAGCTGTGATCGATCCTTCCCTTCGTGCTCCTTCAATTTCTTTTCTTCTTATATCTTCATTTTTTTGTTGTTTTTTCGGGTGGGGACGATTTACGAGGAATTAAGAGGGGCGTGTGTATGCGTGTGTGTGTTTTCTAGGTGGAGGGAGTGGGTGGTGGGGGGGCTGTCTCGTCGTGACTTGGTGGTGGTAAGATAGAATCAGCTGTTATCTAATGCAAGCCATGAGCTGCAAGGAGGGGTAGGGGAGCGGCGGTCAGGACAGACTTGGTGACGATGGGAGCGGTACGGACGATGGGAGCGACGGGCTGGGCGATCACGTGGGCAGCTGGCAGGGCCGCGGCGTGGCTGAGAACCACTGGAGCCGTGATTGGGCCGATCCCGTGGTCAGCGACGATGCCGGTGAGACCACCAGGGGCAGCGGTAGCGACAGCCAAAATGGCGGCGAGGACAGCCTGTGGGAAAACAGCACGTGCGATTCTTAACTCACCCTTCTACTCAGACCCTCGGTAGACCGTCTTCGGTCATCCCGTTCGCGCTTGCTTATCTCTTCCTCCTAGCTAATCGTCGCTCAAGGTGCACTCGTGTATCTAATTCGCGAGACAATGTCGGTCCGATGGTCTAGCTAGAGAACGTCTCGTGAGATTTTCTCACGAGCAGAGTTAAGCTGACGGCGATTACGGCGTAAACGGAGCGGACGCTTTGATCGCGTTAATACAAATTCAAGACCCGTATTTGTTTACTGCAGTCCTTGGAACAGGAGCTGGTGCGAAGGCTATCCAAAGGGGAAGGACGGTTTTACGAGACAACTCTTGCTCTGTTTCTGCTTCCAGGGAAGGCTAGAGGAAGAATTGTTTCGGATAAATGTGGTGCTTCCTCAGACGGATAATTCAGATTGATCGGTTTTTAGAGATTCTTTAGGGACCGATTAGGTGAAATTGGAGATAATTATGCTACGATTGGAACCTTGAAGTGTTATATTGATATAACACTTTATTTATAGATTTGTGAAAAGAATCGACTATGGAATATTTATAAGGTACTTCAAATTATAAGGAAGGAAAATTCGTTTGGAGGTTAGGATTTGAGAATGTTAATTATACTAAAAAGTTCAGAAGAGTGACAGAAATGTAGTTAACCATTACAAAATTATTTACTCGCAAATATAAAATCCGTATTATTTCGTACTACTGTATGCCAAAAAGGTTAATAACGAAAGTTAATAGTTCTAGCATATCACAGATACACCTAAACCGAATCAATTCCAATACAGTTTTACTACCCCTATAGAATCTACCTAACCCTCATCGCAAAATGAATCTACCGAGAAAGTTAATTCAGAAATTAAAAGTCTATACTATTTCACGCGTTCAGTAAAATGAATCTCACGAAATTTCTACACCAATATTCCAAATTTACCCATCTCCAACAAATAATCCGAATATAACCTACAATTCAAATGTATGAAATATAACCTAAGTTATCTGAAATATAATTTACCAATCAAGAACCTAGCCTAGGAAGGAAACACTATTCGAAATTCGCAAAAATCGGGGCACATCAAACCTAACCTAAAACAGCGTGAGCTGTTAATCGTACGATGCACTCCTGATGCTCGCACCGCCATCTTGCGTCACGACGCAACGACTGATACGCAACGGGAGTGACGTAAAGGAAGTGTCGCGAGTGGCACGCGACCATCGAGCACGCGAGATCGTTGGAAAGCGAGTGTCCGTGGGCCGCATTCCATTTTGTCCGGCTGCGTTCGAATCGTATTGGCTAACAGTATGCATGGTCGAATGGTTTCGCTCGCTCGCGTAGATTTTTGTGACCGGACGGAAACGTCGGTGTCCGTTCCGAGTGAACGTACACCACGAGCATGTTGCACCGCGGAAAGGTCACGGTGCGATACTTCTCGCGTTCGCCGCGGGAACTAGCCGAGTCTTTATCGATCAAAGAAGACCGTGGTGAACGGAGGAATTTTCCTCTATTCGAATCCTTTACGCGCCGCGTAATCCCGTCTGGGTCGATCAAAAGTCACCAATTGTCATGGAGCTTAGTCGAAAGTTAGAGGAGCACGAGAGAGAAGCACGAGAGAAACTCGCAGGGTGCTGGTTAGGTTAGGTCTACGGGTGTCGAGAACCTACTCCGGTTATACCAGGAGTATGCTATGGGGTCAATGAAATTATGTGTATATAGGGTGCACGAAAGCCATGGGCTTGTCGGTGAAGCAAGTCTGGCACGCTTGGTACCACGATCACGTTCGAGAACAGCGGGCTAACCGGCTCTGAACTTGCCCTCTAGAGTCTGGGGAACTATGCGTCTCGGGACATGTCTCCGGTCTAAGTGTCTGCGTATAAAGTAGGCTGTCTCGAGTGAAATCGTTGTTGTAGAACAGTTGGTCGATCGTTCGCGAAATATCTGGCAGAGCTGAAGCGCAATAGGAACGGAACGAGTAGAAGCAAATATGATATTCCTCTTACCAACTTGAACATGTTGATTGGGTTGTGGGTTGCTTGTTTACTTCTTGAAAGTAGCTAAGCTTATGCTGGATGAACAGGCTGCCGGGCCTTTTATACAAAAGTTGATTTTAAAAAATCGCTATAAATTTGATCACGTGGCCCGCCGTTCGACAGTCTGACGTTATGCGACGGCCTGTTGAGTCAGCCGGTCGTGTCCCCGGAGTGGGGTGCCGTTCGGCCAATACGGTCGCCGTATCGGCTGCAAACGACAAGAAGGCGGCCAATCGCGCGCTTTCAACCCCTCGCGATCGGTTGCAGGGAATTGGGTTAAGACACATTATGTGGAAACAGTTCGATCGCCTGCGTAATGATGCAGAGGTGTGGGTGAGCCGCACACAACGCCGGTTCGGGGTAAGTGCAGAGACGCGAGGCATGAAAACGAAGCGAAGGCTCACGCTCTAAATGCAAAATCATTTCGTAAAAAAGGAACGCAGCCAAGGTCTTCTTCTGGACGCTTTGTTTAGATTTATCGAGCAGAGGAGAGTCTCTGAGGAGACTGAGGAATCCGAGATTCTTCGAGATTGTTGCAGAGGCGTATAATGACTGTCGATTGCCTATTTCCTTTTATTATTATTATCATTTCTTTTCGCGATAGAATTTATATATTATAACAAAAATATTAGTAAAAATTATATTATAATAAAAATTTAGATGGGTTTTCGCTATTTTTAGTTATGTGTGATTTGTTTATATGAAATATGGTGTGTGACTTGTATATTCATATGTGTGTGTTGGTATATGTATACCTTAGTTAGGTATGATTACGTTGGAATAACAGTTGAGTGGCTATCTTTTTATTGTTATTGTTTTTTTAAATTTTATATAAAAATACAAGGGTTATTGGGTATTTAATATAGTAAGATATTAAATATAATAAGTATTGTTTATATATAGTGTATGTTAGTATTGGTTAGATTGGCTATTTTTTTTTATGGTGGTTGACCTATGTTAGGTGGTTCGTTTTGTGATAAATAACAAAATGGTGGAATTTGGATGAGCTTTTATTTATGTTTATATGTCATACCTTGTTTTATTTATATAAAATTCTATTTATGTACATATGTTGATGTAATATATTGTTAAGTGTATACTAGTTACCTAGCATAGTATTCTATTATATTTTCTATCTATGGATTCACTGTATTTGGCAAGTAGATTGAAGAATAAGATATTTAAATGCTCCTACAGAAAGAAAATCGTTCGAACCGATTCCCCTGCTTAAATTTAATAATACTTCGTCGTTTGTCACCCTCCGTTTTCCATCTTCGTATTCCCTTTATCTCAGAATTGGTATTTTCTTCTGACTCACGACTATATTTTAATATCATTCGCAGACAGTCTGGGCAAGTGTCTATATTAATTCGCATAACCCAAGCAAACCTCTCTCGCAGATAAATGTATTCAATTTGTATCTACCTAATTCCATAGAATAATCAGAATTAATTTAATTCGTATTCACTTAATTCTATAAAATAATAGAAATATATTTTATTCCGTAGAACGAAATCAATTTACTGGAAGAAAATGTGACTGTATGTAAAATCTAAATCTATCTATCGAAGTGAATTAAAATTGATCACAATTAATCACATATAAGTTCAGCAAGAAACTGTGTAATGACAACTTAAACGATTTCCTATTTGAATAACTGCATTAAATAATCCGCACGTGTAGGCACGAGTACACTCATGGTCAGTCAACAACGTGTCAAAATAGAATTGGAATCTTCGTCAAGGGAATAGAGCCGTGAATCCTTTGGATCGTTTGTGCGAGCGATCCCTTCTCGGATTTCACGACGAACCAAGGGAAAAGCTGGACGAAACCCGAGCCAAGAAGATCGATCGATCCAACGCTGGGGGGTGAAAACGCGATTAATAATCCGATTTTGTGGACGATTGTAACCACTTGAGAGAATCGTTTGGTTAATGGAAGCAGTGGGGAAAGTCGACCGTTCTTTTTATCTCTGTCTTAATTATATCAATGGTGGTTAGTGAAGGGTACTTTGAATCACATCGTGGTCACCTTGGCTTTGGAGTTACGGATTAGAGTTGCATGGGTTCTTCTGAAGATCCAGCGAAGAAATTATTTCGCTTGACACTGTACAATTAATTCAGGCTCGGTAGAGTATAGAATATTATTTGTAGAATATAAATTATGTTATAAAATATTATAGAATATTTAAATCTTATAGAATATTATAGAATATTTAAATACAGGCATCTTAATATTTTTAACATAGCTCAGATATATTCATGCAAAGTTTTTATTAAATATTTACATAAATAGAATATGTGAATGGATTTGAAATAAATTTTATTATTGTTAATATTCTTTCATACTGAATCAGTAAAATTCTGACGTGCAATTAAATTCAGAATATTCATTAAATTAGAATTATCAGAATTTTTCAGGCCAGAAACAAAGCGAATAATTAAAACATAGAAAAATAGAAAATGTGGCATTGTATTATATGTAGATTGGAATGATTTCTCAAATGATAATTCAGCTTCACAATATGAGACGTATTATATAAAATACATTATACTTCACAAAGAAAGGAAAAATTGAATTATAACATAATTAATATACAAATGTATAAATAAAAATTCCTGTATAATTCTTCTATCACAAATTAAAGTATTTATAAGCAGTACATAGGGGTAATATTGACATCCGAAATAAAATTTTTAAAAATTACTAATATAATAAAAATAAATTTATTATAGTATAATTATATTTTTTCCAAAATTATTGAGTATATAAATATATTATAATATATTATAATACACTATAAAATGTACATATCACAGATAAATGAAGAAATGAAATATGAAATGGATGTAACGTAAAACAAATTACAATCTCAATATTATTACAATTGACAAACAATGATAAATGGTGATACAAGAAATAAATCTATGTGTCACAGTTTAAGCGTATCGAAGGTGATGGGAGAAAAAGCACAGTTCCTTAGCCTACGGAATTCGAGATAAGAAACTAGGGGATAGTTAGGCGGGATTGCTTAATCATCAGAATTTCCACTCAAAAAACTGATCTTTCACGGTCACTTAGAACCGCGAAGTCACTTAATTCGTGACATGACGCAAATCCCACTTCACAGTAATGCGTACAACGTGTTACCTGATACAAGGTCTAACGCTGTCTAAAGGAAAGTATTTCCGATCAAAACGCGTCGTGTCCAATAATACGTTCCAATTTCCATTTTGTTTTTGTTTGATTAATATAAGTACACTATAGCACGTTTACATCATCGTCGAACAGAGATCTTTCACCTCTGCTTTAGTTATGTCATTGTTCCATTTATCTCGATTTACTCTTCTGTTACCATAACCTAACTTTCTTTTTAGGGACTATTTGGGATTATTATTATACTCCCATTCTTTACGTTATTGTTATCATAATTTCTTTTATTATCTTTACTTTGATGTCATTGAAAATCGAACAGAGTATTATACTTGATCTTTATGGAACATAAAGTTAAAACAAAATTTTCTAGTTGATTTTGGGATTAAGATAAAATTAGGTATTTTTAACCAATCATTGACGAATTCTGTACAAATGTTTAGGGTACAATTTGAAGGAGGAATTATTCGTCAATGAACGACCATAAACGTTACCTTCAATGTTCAGTGTCAATTTCGTGATACCTCAACCAAGTATTCGATATAGGAATTTTATTCAGTGCTGCCCACTAGGAAATATTCCATAGTATATTTTATATTTCAAGTGTTCTTAGATACTATAACACTTACAAAATTATGAAATATATACGTAATTAATGAAAATTAATTTTAGAAGAGTTTTACTCTGTACTCTAATTAGAGAGACAAAGTTCGCCTAATTTCCTCACCGCTAGACATAACCTAACTTTTATTTATACGATCAAAATCATATCTTTCATTATAAACTACCACCAAGTAGTATAATACAATTAATGATACATAAATAATCATCAGAATCTCCCGATTCCCTCAAAAATAACGAAAATAACAAAAATTTTTAACCTAACCTTAAAGCTGCGCTATAATCGAAGCTACCCGATTAATTCTCACTTGGTTCGTAATTTTAATTGCAAATGAGGCAAAAAAGTGTTCGGAATCGATGATTCAGAAGCAGAATCGTTGAGGTAATACGTTATACTTCGTTACGCGAACGAGTCATCGTGAATTATCAAACTTGCATCGAGCGATCGTGTAACCGCGTGTAATCCAGACCGGATTATTCGTCCTCTTTACACCGCGTTAAGATCGGGGTCCGTGGACGTGTAGCAAGTGTGGCGGGTGTCGTGTGTCAACCACACGGAAGTCTGGGCTCGATGGACGCGAAATGTGGATCGACGAGTGGCAGGCAAATGGTTGGTCGGCTGGTAAAATCGGGCGAAAGCTCTCTCCGCGGCTTATCGATGTTAAATCCGATATACATTACCGGACAAAAGTATCGGGATATTTACTGATACCTAGCAGGAAGCGATATATCGATATTAAATTCATCGTTTTATTTCTCGATTATTTTCACCAATTTTGGTGCCAGTGACAAATTAATATTGAAAATTAATAGCGACGTACTGATAAGTTATTGAAGATTTATTAATGATTAATGATGGATTATTGATTCCTATAGATTATCGGAATTTCTATAATTCTCGTAGAATCGTTGGTAATTTATTGATAAATATTAATCATTTTTAGAGGTGTTTCGATAATTCATCGATCATTGGAGATTTATTCATAATTGTTGGTAGTATTATACATTTATAAGTTATTCGGAAGTGTTGGTAATTCATTGGTGTGTACTGGTGATTTATGGATAAGTCTGATCATTTATGGATAAATATTGGCAATTTACAGAAGATTATTGGTAATTTATTCATTACTACTTCTGTCTATTTGTAATTTATTAATCAGCAATAACTGCCAATAGGTATTGATAATTCAATATCTCCTAACAATTTATCAATATTTATCAATAATTTAATTAACAATTGCGTAGTATATTATAGAATTTATGGCAATTATTATTATCAGAATTATGGCAATTATAAAAATATTTTTATAATGCAAGATGAAGGAACCAGTATAATAACCTTCGGTTCATCATTACTCGAAATTAATCATAATGATTAATTATTTCCAGTGAAATATTATACCGCGTTGAAATGGATTTCCAAAATTAAATATACAATGATAAAATTGATATGAAATCCTACAGAAATGATTTTTTATGAACAATTTTTCTTCATATTATTCTTATTTATATAAAGGATTTAGCTTTTAAATTTTCGGTTCAATTTTTATGTACTATTTTCAGTGTTCTTCGTCGTAGAATGATTTAAATTTACTATGTATCTCAACTACAGGAACGTTGTTTGTTGTTGATTTCTCTCAGAATATTTTTTTAACTGGATGAAAACGTTCCATCGATGGAATAAAAGTAGTATTGCAATTTCTTGCGACATAGGTGTGCTCAGCTGTGTTCGTTCATCGAACTCTCTAATCGTTGTTTTTATGCTTTTCGATCATTGTGTCACAAGTGCGTTACATGCGCATAACAACTCGCATTCGCTCGATCACTTTCGATCTCTCCACCACTGTAAAAGAAATTTAATTACCTACGATAATTCCTAACTAAATTTAACGATCAATTAACACCGACGCAACAGGAAATAAATTATATATTTATCAATTAATTCATACGCATTAATAATCGAAATATGCAAATATAATACTTTGAAATTCTAATACAAATAATAAATGAATCATACAACTAACAAGTTAATAACAACTGACGCAACATGAGGAAGTAATATATTTGTGAATCAATTTGTAATTTAATTTTCCTTTACTATACAATTAGATAAAGAAAATTTTTCTAAATTGACAGTGAAAAATTATATGTAACTCAGAATTATA
The DNA here is from genome assembly GCF_001483705.2 of Eufriesea mexicana. Classification (NCBI taxonomy): domain Eukaryota; kingdom Metazoa; phylum Arthropoda; class Insecta; order Hymenoptera; family Apidae; genus Eufriesea; species Eufriesea mexicana. The sequence goes on from NW_016908377.1 coordinate 278,908, forward strand.
ATATTATTCTATAGCTATCAAAAATAATTAGGTATATCTAAAATTAGGTTTCTCCATTTTATTTTTCCATATTATTATTTCGAATCTCCCTAATTTACAATAATTTGTCTAGCTATATCTATTTTTCTAATAATATATATTATCATACATTATAATTCCTATGTAATAATTTTTATATATAATAAATATGCATTTTCACTGATTTGTTATTTATTTATTTACACGATCTATTATATTCTTATTGTGTTTATTGCTCCTACACAGTGACTTGGACTCAACTAATTCGAGATACTTATGAACCATAGTGTACGTGTCGTAATAACTCAAGCGTCGAGTGAACCAACGTATGCGCCCATAATCAATTTTTATTTATGCATTAGATAGGGTAAACTTTTACAAGTAAACATTGTAATGAATTTCATTACACAATTTGATCTATTTTCAATTTTTATAAGGATTTAAAATAACTATATAAAAGAAATTTGATAAACAATCTTAAATATGTTTGGAATTTTGCAAAAATTCAGGAACAGCTACTGTATCGAAATGCATATTATTTCACGAGGTATTTACTCTTTAATACCTACCATTTGTCGCGCTAAATTTGCGTTTTACGTTTGAAACAATAAAAAGAATCGTAAAACTTTATGCTAATGGTACAAAGAAGCAATAGAAATTGTAACGTAACGTCAGATTTATGGCCTGTAATGGTACAGGTTAACAAAAGGAAAATACCTTTAATACCAAGGCTTATAGCTGGCTCTATGATCGAGGAAAATGGCGAATAAAACGACTGCAAGATCTCGTACACACACATTCACTAGTCATTTACATTTTGGTAACATTACCATACCACAAGCATGCTTTCCATGATTACGAAAATCAAGTCGTATTTCTTCCTGATCCTATGGATTGCAATTTAATCATTTTGAAACAGTCTGAAGAATATATTTTAATTTTACGAAGGATATCGAGAGAGCTAGGATCGAAGGTGAAGCTCAGGTCAACCGGGAAAACCCTGGGTGGTGTGACAGGCCCTTAACCCTTTGCAAATTATTTTATTTCAAATTATTTTTCAATTCTGTTGCCAATAATTATTTTAAATTATAAGAATAAATTATAAGACTGCTGTTTATTTCAAAGAAATTTATTTACTGATTATATTAAATATAACTCTTAAACATTGTTGTAAATAATATTTTGAATTTAAGTAATTCAAGTAGTTATTTATTTTCTGCTTTCTTGTTCAGTGAATAAAGAATCAGAAAATATCGAGTGTAACTCGACATAGGAGTTCCTGTGATAAAAACTGATGTCGAGTCACACTAGACAGAGCAGTGCAAAGGATTAAATATAAAATGAGATAATCAGATTCAACGAATTCGTCACATAAGCCAAAGTACTTAAGAAACAATTCGCATTCATGCAAACTTCGAGTCCATTGGAATCAATTCAGGGTGTATGAAACAACATCGATAACGTTTCAAACTCGATCCACAGGCGGATTTGTCGAGGAAGTCGCAACACCTTGGATTTACGTAGGTCGATAGGTCAGTCGCAACTTTTGTCCAAGGTGTTCTTGTAGAGCACGAGAAGATGTATGTATTTCCGTGGCCGGTTGTGTGGAAGGAAAAGCGGCGCGGAAGGAGAGAAAAAGGGTGAGTCGGAGAGTAATGCGTGGCTGGTCGGGGGTTGATCGAAGGCTAAGACAATTCCCAGTCACCGACGCCCCCTTTTGCCAGCCAATTTCAGCAAGATCGATCGCTTCCGAGGATCGTGTAAAACTATTTCGTGGTACCAGCCGATCCGTCTAACGCGAAATTGATAGAAAATCATTTGTCCACTGACATCGAGTTATATATATGCAGACTCGCGAGTCATTTCACCCCTGGTAACCCGACGTAATGTAATTTCCGACTTTGACTTTTTTCCGTCTCTCCTGGAGTGAAGGGCGAGTCACCGAATTTTGATTTCCTTTTTCATCACGATTTGCACGGAATGTGCAATTTGAATATTTTTTTTTTTATACGTTCGCAATGGAATTTAATAATTGCAGTTTTTCCCTTCTTTGTGATTTTCTCTTTTCCCGGGAATTCAGGATTTAAACTTCGTTTTTTCTTTTTCATTTCTTTGTGGCTTCGGTGTGGAATTTGAATATTTATTTTCTTTAGTGTTTTGAATTTTTTTTTTTTGTGGAATTTGGGATTTTAATTTTTCTTTCACAATTTCGGTGGAATTTTGGATTAGAATTTTCCTCTTCTTGTAACTCCGTTAAAATTTAGTATTTTTTGCGACTTTGGTAGAATTTAAGAAGTTCTAAGGGGTTCTTCCATTTGTGATTATTTTGAGTAGAATTTAGAATTTAGGTTCCCTACACTTTTATATAATCCTTACTTATGTGTTTTTTCGTGCACAATCTATTTATTAAAATTTTATTGGGTAATTTTTCCTTCTCTGTACGAAGAGGAAGAGGAGAAAAGGAGACAAGGATAATGCTAAAAGTTCCCCACTTCCACCCCTACTATATCAGTAAATCCATATGACAGGCCTGTGTTTCAAACGCACGTTATTATAAGGAAGTCAAGAACTTCTATTTATACAACGCGGAGGGTTCATCGAGTCACTTGCGGGAATCTCGCTCGTCCCTGAATCCCTCTGGCGGAGAGTGCGCGAACTATGAGCTCTCCGCATATACATAATAATATTTCTCGTAATATTAGTAAATGTACTGCACATGGCATATATTTATTCCGTACTTCATTGCATGATTCTGAATCAATAATTGAATGAGTATTCTACATCAAGCATCTCGTCCAAAAGTATTATGTTAGCCCTTCTATTATGACAGTAAAAGTTTTAAAAAATGATACTTATGATACAGATTCATACAAGTGTACACGAATTAGAGAGATTATAGTATCTGAGTCCTATAGTCTTCGACGCAAAAGTGTTACGTCGATTCAAAGACACTTTTGAATTATATAAAGCCAAATAAGATATAAAAGCTTAAAAAATATTTATTCGAAACGTACATTATGTGGAATTTCGTATACTTTAACTTCGTCAAATAAACATTCGATAGTCTATTTATATCACTTCCTACTGTACACAGACGACGAGATAACTAGCAGAACGGCTAAGTCAGTCTCGCTCCGCCTTTGACGCTCCCAAAGTTTCTACTTTTAGATTCTTGACGACGTAGGTTGACACAGCAGTAAAATAAGCGACATATTAATAGTTTTTATCTTACTTTAACACATCCGAGTCCACTCTGAGACAGTCTTTCCATAATCTTTTTATAATCTTTTTATAATTAACACAAAGGCACAGACTACGTACAACCTACAACTTACAACCAGACCCAACAGATTGGACCCACGTGTGACTAACCCACTGAAACGACAAACAGATCTCTACTCATAAATCGCGATATTGACGATCAAAACAATACCGAAACGAAACTTCCTTGAAAGTTTCCCATTCCTCAAACAAAGAGGAATCATTCACGAAACATCCACGACCAATCGAAAACTCTATGTTTCCTCTACTAACATCCAATCTTAACCAATCATAACAAACACGAGACATCAAAGATGTCATATAGAACTCAGCCAAGACACATCAGAAGTCAAATATAACTCTAAGGCAACATACCAAAAATTACTTAGAATTCGAAGACAACACATCAGATGTCATACAGAACTTACAATTAGTCAGAACATATCAGAAATTAACCAGAACTCAGACAGGATTCAATCAGCATAGATCAGAAGTCATACAGAATTCTGAGACAACATACCAGAAATCACTTAGAACTCGAAGGCAACACATCAGAAATTAACCAGAACTCAGGCAGAACTCAATCAGAATACTTTCTATTAGCATATAGAACACTTAGTATAATGCATACACATCACATTCGAAATCGCAGCAATTACCAGTGTCATAAAGTATACACAAACACGAAAGTGTCCTTTATTGCACACCCAAGGTGCTCAGTATCACAAATGGTAGTATCTCAATATACTGAGAGAAGACATGCATCACAACCCTCGACTATCTTCGTACAACAATAACAACAACGTTTGAGAGCTATATTTCATATAATCAGTAACAAAATTTCTTGAAAATAAGTACCAGTCGAGGAACTGTTCTATAAAGTAAATTTCAAACAAAATACTTAAAGTATAATTGAAAAATAATTAATAAAATAATTTATAAAAGGCTAAGGACCTGACACATCGCCCAGGATTTTACTGATTGATCTGAGCTTCGCTCTCTCGATGACCATAGTATAGTTACGTGTATATAATGGAAAATGTGCGATACTACAACACATAATCCGATTTGCAGATGCGACAATTTGCATCAGTGATACAAATTCGTGAATTCTATTCTCTTGACCGTGAACATTAGAGAAGGTGAGCCTATGATCAACGAGATTTGCATTCCTCGTGCTAGTCCACTGTCCAACAACGAGCAACAGACAATAGTATGCAGAGCTGGAATGTTGGCGATGCTCCCTAAGTCTCTCCTGCATAAGTTCTTGGCAGCACAGCGTGACATTGGACAATTACGTTAATGGTTAACATTCTTAGTATACGTCTATGTCATTGCTTTGCATCCTCGTTATTATTCTATCCTACTGCTCTGCATCGTTCATTACTGTCCTATCCCACTATTTTGCATCGCTTATTGTTACTCCATTTCGCCAGATCTTGATATAGCGTTTCCTCTTCAACGTGGATACACATCTGACCAACAATAATAATCATGGTTGTCTACGTCTACAATCGTGTTAGAGATAGTTCTATTATACTAAAACAAAACGAATCTACACTTACTGATAAAAGTTGAGAAATAAATGTATAATTTGGCAATTTTTTAATTATCAAACAGTCATAAAATCGACAAAATCATCGAACCGATACAGAAACCTTAGTCTAAGTTAGCTCTTCCATCTTGGTTATTCAATATAGACACTAGCTCTGTGAATGGTACCAGTGTCTTCGAATGCTGACAGAATTTGCAAAGAGTCAACGAAAGTTCCATCGCGTAATACCAGAGCGTGCCAGAGAAACTCGAACGGGCATCGATTTCCTACCTAGATGGCGTGCGTGAGTTAAGCAATTGGATCAGAAGGTGCGTCCATTGTTGGTCTCTTCACTAATGTCTTGTGAAAAAAGGGAAGAACTTGTCCCGGTTATTGGCTCTCGTCACGCATATACTATCTTTCATCGTTGCACAGCATGGTTGCTGCATCGCGAAACAAAATGGCCGCCACTAGACGCGACGTACTTTCGTTCCTTTTAGGTTAGGTTCGAGTGGTTCTACGTTCTCGAAGGCAACGACGATTTAGAAATCGTATCGAAGAGACTAGAGACGGTTGGCAGTGAACCGATAGCAGAATTCACGAACGATGCCAAACGTTTAGTTTTAGACGCAAAGAGAAGGCCTCGAGCGTCGAAAAAAGAATTCTATTAGCGAGACGCCCGACGTCGCCTTTGTCTATTCCTCTTGGAGCTGGCAACAGGCCATTCGGATCGTCGAAAGCGATAGAAGCTGCTTGATGAGTGCCGTGGATGAATTTTATTTTATTGTAGAGCAGTTACACAGGATTCGGAGTATCGAGTGAAATTTGATCTATGACGAATCTTAAATTTATGGTGAAATGGTAGTCGAAAGTGAGGATTGTTATATTTTTTAGAAAATTGATGTATCGTCGGTTTTAAAAATGTTTGCAACAAATATTTTGTGGATAATTTGTAATATATATGGTGTTATATATTTTAGGCTATTTTTGGATCATTTATTTGGTATTGAAGTGGATAGCGAATATTGATGCAATGATAAATGTTTGTTAGAATATTAGTGCAATGAATATAATGAAATAATAAAAATTGATTAAGATATTAGAATAATTAATGTTTGTGGAAGTATTAAAATAATAAATACAATGCGATAACAATCTTTTAATATCAGAAAAAGAAAGATATATAGATAATATAATATCCCTTTTGGGCTATTTCAAAACATCAAATTAAATTTAACTATAACGTTAATTGTGAAACAGTAAGTCTCACAATCAGCTAGGACCATTCGATCTTCTAAGTCTTTTAACTCTAAACAGAAATCAACAAACAATTCTACTCTATATAATGCTTTTAATGTATTATAAATATAGTTGGTAATGTCTTCATAAGTAGATGGAACATAAATAAATAATAAAAGAAAACAAAGAAAAATAATAAAATAGAATAATAATAAAATAATAATAATAATAATAGTAGGAAGAAAAAGAAGAAGAAGAAATAACAATAATAAAAGAAAACAAATTTATAAAAATGTTGAATCGGAATAAGGAATATAAATTTTATAAATTTATAAATTTTATTCGAGTTTAACAAGCACTTTAGAATGTCAATGATACTTATCGCTAATTTAGTATTATTACCAAGTGTCAAAATACAAATATTTCTATCAAATAATACCTGCAGCTGCATGGAAAATATCATTACCGTAGCTACGAAGATAGTAACAATTTTCTAACCAATAAAATTACATATTATACTACGTCAACTATAATTTTCTAAGCATTGAAATCAATTTATTAATACACGTCGAAGATTTTCTCATACGATAAGAATATTCTCAGAAAGCTTAGATCAAATCACAAAGAAACGAAGAATTGCAATTAATGGAGTTATAAAAATATCGAATAAAGGAGGCAAAATCAGATATTAATCCTTTGCACTCGAGAGGTACCATTTAATCGCCATTTAATCAAATTTCGAAGCTGGATATTCATTAACACCTCAAGTTTCAGATTATGCAACGATGTGAAAAAATGTGTATCGAAATCAAATAATTCTATGTGTATATTAACATACGATTTCTTATTCACTGCTCAGAAAAATATCGTCAGCTTTGTAACAGAAAATCTTTGAAATCCTATTCTTCTTTAGCTAAAAAATCGTCGTCGAATATTAGCAAAGATGTAAAGCAGAGACTGGGCTTATAATAATGGCAAAATTAACCTAAATTGATGGTAATGAAAATGTTCAATAAAATATATATCTGAACCTTTGTTCCTCTGATATTAATAATAAGAAACGAGATTTTCTAAATGGAACACATTTTCATTGAATTAATTAATAATACATCTAATAATAACAGATAACTATAATAAAATTTCTCTGAAGTGGATGTGAATTTTTTAATTCTAATTAGTTGCCAATTTCGTTAAAAATTCTTTATTAAATAAGAAACTGGAGGAATGGGAATAATAAGGAACGGAATAAAATATTAATTTTTCAAATGAAATTCTGATATATTTTCTGCAATAGCAATTTGCTATTATTTATTTATTTATCTATTTGCAGTACGAGCTCTGTAGCGTAATAGGTTAATTAACGTAATAGGTTTAATATCGAAGGGTTAATATCCGAATAATCCAAGGGTTCCAATAATATTCAATTTTCACGTTGTGAGACCAGGATTCCACTTTCTTGGCAAATACCCACTGTCCACTGGGTGATATGGTTCCCTCCACAAGCTTTTATTATGATGTTAATGCAAACACCGGTTACGAGCAGCTAGAATGTCATAACTACGTGGTAGTACATGGACAAACGCATAACTGGCAGTAACACAGGCCACAATTGTTGCACACGCGAGTACATCGCTATGTAGACGTGGAATAAATGTGTCAGGCAAGAATATGCGTTAATGACATGTCGTGAGCAACTCTTTGATTTCGTAACAAGGATAATACCGTGCATTCGTCCGGTGTCTCCTTTTCTTTCATACTTGGGAGGATCGTTGGTAACGAGGTGTGTTGGATAATCGAAGATAATGATTGGTTTCTTGTCTCGCGAAGAAAGAACTGAGCAGGTGTTAACACGAGAACATGATCGCCGAGATTAACTTCGATTGAGTTTATTTCACGTCTACCTTTTTTGTATTTCTTGAGTTCAATGTTTGGTGCTGGTATAGGTGTTTCTGTATTTTTAGAAGCTTCAGTAGCTTTAAGTTCAAAATTGTTATTAATAATTTTTCAATGTTCAGCGTGGAAAATATAGTATTGGCATTGGTGATTTTTGAATTTTCACCGTGAAAAATGTGGTATAAGTATTGTGTGAGTAATTTTCGAATTTGCAATGTAGAAAATGTAGCATTGGCAAGAGCAATTTTTATATTTACAATTTTTATATACAAAATTTTGATATATTATAAGCTCCCAATATTCTTTAAGTGGAAGTTGTGTCATTGGTATTAATAATTTTTGAATTCTCAAAATAAAAAGTATACTATTGATACTAGAGCCTTCTATACTGTTATCAGTGTTATTGATATTTTCTGTATTTCCAAAATAAAGGAAATAGTGTTAATATTGTTAGTCCTAAATTATCAAATTGAAAATTCGAATTTTCAATTTCATTTCGTAGAATTAACTATTTTAGTGGATAATTTGTTCGAATTACGATAATGTCTGTCATCGAGCAGTTGAACAGATAATTCAGCTCACTGTCATCGAAATAGACGTAAGATAAGTATGAAATTGATGAAATGAGAAATGTGGGTGAAATAATTGATACACGCAGATCTGATTTATATAAAATTCTAAGAAGTGTCTCATTCTTATTTGAGATAACACCCTTCTGCTTTTTACTTATCCCATCTTACAGAGGTACGAATAGCTAAGGGTTGGTTAGGGGTAGGCTCTGATTTATTACGATAGCAATAAGAAGGGTGAGAAAACGAATAGAGGTCGACTAAGGGGTAATTTATTGCAGTTTGTATGTTGATATGAAATGAAAAGAACTGTGGGGTACCTACATTTCGAAAATGAAATATAGATATGAAATTTTGTCGCTTAAGTATCGCTGGAAATGATACATGTCAGAATATTCGTAGATGTTTGTGAAAGGTTCTGGATGAATGGCCATTTTTGGCATGAAAAATATCGACTAGTCTAAACAATATTGAAGTCAACTAAAAAATTCTTTTAATATGGATTCGTGAATTAATTTTGCAAATATAATTATCGTGCAATGTTGGAAAGTGTATGATAGAAATGTAAGAATAAATTGAAAATAGAAAATTTCTGAGTGAAATTTAATTTATTTAAGATTAAAGTTATTAATGTTATTTAAGCTAATTAATATTTAATTATCAAAATTATTTAATTTTCTTTTTCAGTCAATAAATCAACACACTATAAGATATGAAGTTCATATCATTATAAAAATACAATGCAAAAATATCGTGCAAGCAAAGAGGAAATATTTCTTACACAAAAATAAATAAAAAATGTTTAATAACATTTTTTCATCCAACGTACACTTTTAATTATGAAATTTATAGTTCCAAAAGTCTTTTATGTGAAATACTATGAGTAGGCGTTACACTGATCGACGAATCAATGGCGGTCCTATCCTCTAGGGCTCAAGGAACAATGTCAAACCAATTCCATATTACTGTCTTTACAATAATAATAAATTATTAAATCCTAAATTAATAAAATTTAAATTACTTAAATATATTCATTATACATTTTACGTTTCTTTTTACTCATCAGCTATCGTCAGTATTGGGTATATTTTGTGTAACCTAGGACAACTCGTCTTCCTTCAATATGGCCCAGGGGAGTTAAACGGTTGAGCACCCCTGCTCTAGTGTAACTGGCCCACGTTACTCTGGCCTGTTAGCACCGAGATGCCCCGGGAATCAAGGAGTGGGGATGTGGGCCAGGCATAGCAACGTGCGTCCACTTACTGGCAATACACTATCTGCTTAATTACGACACTATATTGCTATTATGTGAGTATAAATGAGAAGTAGTAATTAATCTGGCCCCCATACGTGTATGGTTTCTGTAACTATGAAATATATCTAAGCCTCGATTTCTTCAAAAATGTTTTGCGGGAATGGGCTAGAAGATTTTTAAAAATAATAATCAAGTATTTGTATTGCAAATTTGAGCAGTTGAACCTAAGTTAATTACTGAACGTAATAAATAGCATTTAATTTGTGCCTTGTCTGCTATCTGAATAAGAGTAGACAAAGAATAATGGTGATTATTTCAAAGATTAATGTGACTCCACCATTTTTGCAATTGTTAAATTAAATACGTAGCATTGGTACGATTTTAAAAACTTTTAATAATAATAATGATAATGGGAATTTATAATGATGATAATTTAATGATAATATATTTTATAATTTAATATAATATTGTATATGCATATTGAAAATTGCAACTGTTACAGTAAGTAAAAATATTCTAGTGGTACAGATAATACGAGTAAGTATATAATTCTGTAATATAATTAGCGTTAACTATGTACGAAATTTTTTAATTTATTTTTAGTTAGTTCATGCACGAGAAAGAAATTTAATCCTGTCGAAATTGCACGAAAATTTAATTTCATTGAAATAAATTGATTTTTTATTTAATACATTCAGAGAATTGTGTTTCATTGAATTTCGATTTTATTTTATTTGCAACTGATATAAAATAAGAACGGAGGCAATAATTCCACGAAAATAATTTCCGCAGCAACCGTGCATTTTATTCTGATTTCAAAGTTTCCATCGATGAAATCATTCTTTGAAATGTTCCATATATGTATGTATATATACGTGTACATACCTATCCAAGGAAACCGCAACAAGGCTGTAGACAGAGGCTGCCACGGAAACGCCCTGTATATAAGCGACGGCTTTACACATGAACCATCCCAGGAACCATGCTGAAACACAAGTCCAACGTTTATCGTTTGAAGTGGAGCGATCGAGCGAAACTCTACTTTGCGTCGAAGATGATTTCGATTCTTTTTAGAGCAGAAAGAAAAGAAACTGGAGAATAACAGACAACGCAATTTTTCCTATATGATAATTCGTATTTCGTGCAAGAAATATGAAAAAACGCAGTAATAGGCTAGCTTTTAGGTTATGTTACAAGTCTCACTCGTTTCCTATTATGCAAACGTCAGGTGTTAAAAATTTGACAGATACAACAATATTATAGAACTATATATGGTAATTCTATATGATAATTCGTATTTCGTGCAAGAAATATGAGAAGAGGCAGTGAGAGGTTAGGTTTTAGGTTATGTCACATGTCTCACTCGTTTCCTATTATGCAAACGTTAGGTGCACAAAATGTGTAGAATTGTAGAATACAATATTTGCATAAAATATAGAAATATCAAATAAAGTATTGTAGAATTATATATGTTTCTCTTTCTTCATCTTTTTGATCTAACTATTGCGAAATTGATTTTATCTAGTGGTATCAGTGACGACCATTTTGAACGTACAACATATTCCTCGTTCCATATATATATTTATCTGAAAAATATTGTTTTTCAGTAACTTATGTTTAATAACATTTTTTAAAAATCAATTTTACCACGAATTAAAATATTTGATATGCTATCGAACTGTATAGCAGATCTTTTAGGAGTCTACTGGCAGCCATTTTGGATGCATAAGAATTTCTTGATTTTATGCATATTTCTAGCAGAAAAATATTATTTTCCAGTGAATTCCAGTATAATAGTAAAAATTATATTTAATATTCTTTTCCCATTAATATTCTTGCTGAATATACTGTAAAAATGTATTGTGGATTACCCAGGAGCTTACTGGTGGCCATTTTGGATGCACATGACTGCCTTGCATACACGTTTCAAGAACGAGAGGAATGAATATAAATTTCGTCGATTTAAATACAAACCAAAGAACTCACACCAAATACTATAATTCCAAGAAAATTGCTTTTTTCTAAAAAATTATGAAGTTATGTTTTGCAACTAATACTCCCAAGTCTCGCCAAACTCGACGATTTTTCGCTGCACAAAAACGAGAGTGACGTTAAACAGACTTCTATTGCCTCATATCCCATTCTCGGCTTTTTACACGATTTCGTGAAACAGGATTTCCATAGTCGAAACGCTTATGCCAGCAGCGATATACTTGGATGTGTCGTTTCACGTTAATTGTTCAAGGAAACTGGTTTTGAAAACGTAAACGTAGAGCAGTTGAAACGCTTGCATAGTAATGAATACTATGCATCTGCGTGCTGAATAAGGCAATATCAGTAATTTCCAAGTTCCAAAGTTCCTCGGTTTATTCATATTTCGTTATTGTGTAAAAAGGAAGAAAAAGAAAAAATGAGAAAAAAGGACGAAGTGAAAGAGAGATTAGTTTGGTTTCTGTAGCTTTCTTATAAAGGTTTCCTTTTCCTTCCCAACCTCGTGAAGGAATCTAATTAAAAATTCTACTGTCACGGGCACCGTCCCACTAGACTTTAATTAACAGCTGTTTCCATAATTCCATGCTCCACGCTGATTTCCATAATAAGTTGTGTAAGTATGAAGAATAATTCCATTGCAATCTTAATTATCGGGAGTGCGTGTGAAGGAATTTTTCCTGAAGAATGTACTGTTTAATTGTATTATGTGATATTAAGTAATTGGCTTTAACTAGACAGGTATCTGGATTAGAAGATCGTGGATAAAGGTTCTTCGAGGCTCGTTTCACTCGTTGTTATGGTGATAAGTTTTGTACTAAGACAGAATAGTTTTATAGTATGAAATTTTTTCGTTTTGTCAGTGAAATATGGATTTTTGAAAACCACACTTGTTTTATTATTTCCACGTACCAGTTAACTGGTAGAGGAGTGAAAGACAGCTTTATTGTAACGATAAATTTTTAATTTTTTTAATTTAAGCAAAGAGCAAATTTCATAAATTTAATTATATTGTTTATAATATAAACTGGAATGGAAGCTTCAGGAATAAAAATGTTAGTAGATTCTACTGGCTAATTCTGTGGAGTTAAATACATAGTGATTTTTGTACTTTACGTAGTGATATTAATTTATTAATATATAAATTTAATCGTTTAACTAATTTATTGAATATTGAGAATTAACTGCATTAAGTTATATATTTATTTTAATATTTCTTCAAGTTGGACACTGTAGTGCACCCAAATAGGATAAGGAACATGCAAATAAATTACAATAAATTTTATTATTAATATTTAGATAGTCTGAATCTCGAAAATTCATAGTGACTTTTGTATTTTATGTAATGATATTAACTTACTAACATATAAATTTAATTATTTAATTAATATATTGAATACTGTAGAATTAATTGCATTAAATAAAATATTTATTTCAATATTTCTCTAAATTGGACACTGTAGTGCACCCAAATAGGATAAGGAGCATCCAAATAAATTACCATAAATTTTACTATTAATATTTAGATAGTCTGAATTTCACAAATTCATAGTGACTTTTGTATTTTGTGTAATGATATTAATTTATTAAAGTATAAATTTAATTATTCAATTAATTTATTGAATAACCATAAATTAATTATATTAAATTATATATTTATTTTAATATATCTCTAAGTTGGACACTATAGTGCACCCAAATATGATAAGGAACATTCAAATAAATTACCATAAATTTTATTATTAATATCTAAACAGTGTGCATGTCGTCTAGATTATTTTCTGGGATGCTCATTATTCATTCATAACCAAATTCTTTTATTTATCAATTAATATCATTTTATGCATCCTGACTACCTTTCTATGCACCTTTAGTGCCTCCTTAAATTAGAAATAAAACGACATCTAAATACACATGAGATAATCGAATTTTCGTTTAAGTGTCAGCTGTCAATCCCATTAGAACGTTTAGAATGTGCACAAAAAGTTTCTTCGTGGCACGATGGCTAAATGGACACGAGGTATTCGAAGCTTTTCAGGAATGTTACAAAATACCCTCCGGATTGAAGTCTCAGCTGGACTGCCATTAGAATGTCTGGAATGTCAATAAAGAGGCTGCTTTGCAGATGAGGAATTAGGTGTGACATCGTTTGTCGTAAGTTTCCGTGCAGTGAGCAACGTGTTATAAAACAGTGCATGGCTATTCACAAAGTGACAGAGTCACGCTCGTTCTGCGACCTTCATTCGTCATGACGCTTTAGTCACGAGGCATAAATTGTCCAACGCGTTACTACTATTCATAGATAGGAATATGAATAGTGGAAAGACACAGGGGTCAAAGTGTGACTGCTCGAGGGAAACGTCCTTTCGAAGAAATATGATGCGTTACAGGATGGATCTACAGTCTTTGACACTGATACAGGGTACACGAGTATAGAATGCATTACTGTACTCTATGGTACAGTACAGTACACGAATTTTTATTATTAGTCGAATCTATGGATCGCATGACGTCACGTAACATCATTTTTGTTCTCACCACACCTTTAGACTTGAATTAATTGCCACTCTTGTGTCTTGGATTCTTTCACCTTCATTTTCTTGTTACGAAACGGTTTATATATTAATTACAATAATAATATAAGAGGAACAGAAATGAGAGTATTATAGAATATACGTTAATTCAGAGTGTTAACTGTTAACACAAAGTAAAAATTATGGCAATATAACCTATGTATTTCCATAGGCCTAATAATGAAGATTCCATAGACTTCACAGATGGAGTAGCTACAAAGGTAGCACACCCATCTCTCAACAATAAATACACGTATAGCAAATATTTCACTTGATAAATGGATAATCTATATTCTTTAACTTAATCCACTCAAATGACAATGCTCAGTTCTAAGCAATATTCCCTTCATAAAATTCTGACACCCTATATCTATAATACAAATCATGCAGCATCATCTGATAAAAATAGGAAGAAGAAAAGTAATAAAATAGCTAGAATATCGTAGGATATATTTAAATGCACAGTGTTAATCATTAACGTGAAACAGAACCTGTGCCAAAGTAGTTTTTGTACCACCAGAAGCCTAAGATTCCATGAGTATCAAAGATGGAGTAGACAGAGTGGTCCTCTTAGTCCACCCAACTCTCTCCAATGTAAATATTTTACTAGACCATACACTCCGACCTAATGCGCTCACAGGAAAATCTGTCAAAACAATATCCTCTCCACAAAAATTCAACGTACCACGTTTCCACCCCTATTCCTAACTATTGCTTCTCTGTTAACTGCAGAGTCTCGCTAGACCGAACTCGTGGCGCCATCTACGACGTTTCCCTACGGCGGAACATGAATTACAGGATACAACGAGGTTTCTGGTTCCTTCGATTGGACATCGGGTATCGTATGACGTTGGTTTCACACTTTTTCCCAGGTGGACAACTGGTCGAGAGGCGTGAAATAAGCTGGAGATATGCGAGAGCTGTTCTCGGGGACGCTGTCGAACGAATGGGAATTATTATTCCACAGAAGTGGATTTTTGACGCAGGTGGCGTGCACGTTTATCAGCTAGTCGGTGGGCTACTTGCTCGATCGGAATAAATAATTATCCAGCGTGAGTTACGGCCTACGGGAAGTTCCTTTCTACGCGGCCTCGCGGTGCTACCCTTCACTTCGCGCACAATACTTTCGGTTACTGGCCTGCCACTAAAAGGCCACACACAATCGGCGTCGACGCAGGATGAAAGGACTTGCTACTCGAATCGTTTCGACACACAAAGGAAAAAGGAACTCGCCTTTTTGCGCGACAGCAGATTTTCCCGCAGCCTGCGAGTGACGTCTTGCTAGTTGCCTGGTCTGGTGCCAGCTGGCTTAGGGTTGACGCACGTATCCTGCATTTTCACGCGAATTTTTATTTAAATGCGATTTTAGTTTCTTAAATTGATTTTATGCGTGTAATCAAAGTGAAAGAAGTATTCTGGATTTTATTGGATTTTTGGTTATAGAAATTAGAGATCCTAGGGATATTAGTTTTATCATTTCTTTGTTTCGAAGTCTTTCTTTGCTAAGAGAAGTTATTTTAATTAATTTACTAAAGTATGAACTTTTATATTTTACGAAAATTTTGTGCACTTAATCAACTTAATTTTTACGTTTTAATACATGTATTTTATGTTTTTCAAATTTTGGAACGAGTTTTATTATTCTGTCAATATTTAAATACGGGAAGATTCTCAACCTGCAAGTCTTCTGTCAAAGGAAAATTCACGAAGAAGCGAACTAATAGGGAGGAAAAGATGAAAGGAATAAGAAATTCAGTAACATCACACGCTTCATTTTAATAAACCCTTTCTTTCTTCTCTGCTTAAATATTTCTAAGATCATCATCCTTTGATCATCCAATAGACGAGCCTTCCATTAAAGAAGAATCCCGAGGAACCATATTTCTACCTACAAAAAGGGACAGAAATATAGCATGTATTAAATATCCTTTTTCTCACGAATATTTAAATACCCCTAAAACCTTCAGCCTTCAATTTCCCGATAGATGCAAGTCAATTATTAAACAAAATCCACTAAGTAGCGAATTTTGAACGAAAAGGAAAGAAGGAAGAAGGGAAAAGGAAGCGAGGTGAGGAGATATCACGCAAAACGCGGCAGCCATGTTCCACCTCTCCCTGAAGACTCGATATCGACAGTGCTGCGCGCGTAGCGAAGATGTCGCCTGCATCCGTCGCAAAATGGCGGACTACAAGGAAAGTTTCGCGAGATCCAATGAAATTCGGGGTTTGCTCGCAATCAATCGTGTCCCCGATAATCTGATGTCCTCCAACTTTTCCACTGAATAAATCTGCCGCGTGTACGAGGCTACGGGACAACCTAGACTCGAATCGTATCTAACTTCGCGAGACCTTCGACTCTTTGTTTTCGTCCCATTCATGAATTTCAAGCACACACTGCTGGTTCCCTTTAGGGAATCGGTCGTCTGGGAATGAGAAGCAACTTGTTATAATCGGACTGACGATATTCATGGGAATCTATTCGAAGAGAATTGGTAATTGCTGAGCTCCGTTGCGAGTGTTTGTATGTTAATTATATGTCTCGCTGTAAACGAAGACGAGGACTGCGAAAATGAGTCTGGGTGAACGTGATGGAAGCAAACGTGAGGGTGTGCAAGAGAAATTCAGAAAAATTAAGAACATAGATTATTTTCGATTTTAAACTGAACGCAGAAGAACTGTATGATCTGTATATGGTATAATACACTGCATATTTATAATTTGCCATTTTTAAAAATTACACGTGATCTCAAATTATTTTTATCTTAAAGTGCATATAATGTAAATACGAAGTTTGTCATTTTAAAAATTACTAGAGATTATTAAAATGATCTGAAAATTATTTTCATTAAATAAGTAAATTATTTTTATTTTAAAATGCATGTAATATGTGTTTAAAATTTCAATTATTATCGTGAAAAGAAAGAATCATAATCCATGATTGACTTATGGAAAATTTATTACTAACATAGTCAATTTCAAAGAAATTAAAATTATATTATACAAAGAAATCAGGGACAGTCGTAATAATATTAATCTATTCTATATGATAATTAAACGATATGGAAAGGTCGGTTAATTAATAAAAAATTTATTATCCTTGCATGCCTAGGCATATTCAACAAATTCATTCTAATTACTGTAAAAAATCAAAGAAGTCTTAATAATACTAATCAACCACACAGCCAATCTCGATTAATAGACGATATCGAAATAATTCATGGACCAATCTAAAATTTGTTACCCACACAAACCTAATACGTATTTTAATTTCGTATCTACTTACCATCCCCATAAAAATATCAGAAACAATCGTAATAATATTAATCAACTCGACTTATTACGTAATTATCAGCTAATATAAAAGGAAAGATTGATCCTAAAATTGTCCTAAATTTATTATTTATACAAATCCAAAATTCTTATCGAATTATCGCCGAATAGAAAAATTCAGGAAAAATCCTAATTATACTAATCGGCTCGTTATGATCACTCGACGACATTGAAAACGTTATGACGCACCTGAACGTGCAGGATGAAAGGCCGGCTAAGACAGCGTTGAGAGCGAAATTCCTCAATTACGATGTTGATTCTGCGAGGTACGTAATTTAAAACACGGATAATTTGGTTAGCATGTTCGCGCGTGAAGAAAGGTGGGATAGCTTTTTACGCATTCTTCTAGCGATTAACACGAGATATTATCGACCATTAACGTTAAATGCCGAGCAAGTAATGAGGTTAACTCCGCAGCCACGGTCAGTTTGCGAGATACAATCGGAGAGAAGGTTATTACGACACGCGTCTTAATTCCAACGCCGTTCGTTTCGAATTATTATATAATAATATAGTTGGTCGAATGATCGCCATTTTTTTCTTCCTATATTTATCTCGTTGACATTTCCGTATGAATTTTCATATTTGCACGGTAATTCGGCAGATGTCGAAATGTAGATCAATGGTTCACGAAAGTGCTTACACTCTGAGGTATAGCAGAGATTGGAGGGAACAGGTTTCGTGAAATTGATTGATATTATATGGGTAATTATTGTCGTGCGTTCAGCGCAACTGTTATTATATAATAATTGTATGTTATTATCCGTTGTGTGTCATTGTTGCTAGGGTATGTGATGGAGAATTATTCAGACAGAATTTTTTATTACCTCTTTGTGGAGAATTATTAAGTAGGATATATTGACTCGTAATGTACGTTATTTAATTTTTCGATAATTTAATATTGTATAATTTATAGTTTTATATTATGTGGTATATTATTTATGGTAAATTTATATGGTATATTTAATTATAATTTATAATTTAATAATATATGGTA